>NC_064633.1:328836477-329143582 GCF_023864275.1 Schistocerca cancellata | reverse complement strand
TCCCCAGATGGTGGTGATGTTCCCCAGATGATGATGAAAAAACCAAAATGTCATCCAGATATGCAAACGCAAAAGGTAAACCCTGTAACACAGAATCTATGAAGTGCTGCCACATCTGTGTGGCATTCCTGAGTCCAAAAGTCATGAACATGCTCTCAAATAAACCAAAAGGAATGATGATGGCTGTCTTTGGAATGTCACGTTTGGCTACAGGTATCTGTGTGTAGTCCTTTGCACAATCTAACACAGTGAACACTACTGAGCCCCTCAATGCGTAATTGTAATCACGGAACAAGGGTACAGGATAATGACTGAGTATTGTCCAGGCGTTCAGGGCTCTATAATCGCTGCACAACCTCCATGCACTCTTCTTCTTTGACACTAGATGTAATGGTGAGGACCAAGGGCTGTTGGAAGGCCAGATTACACCTTCGCGCATCATACAGTCAAATTCTGCCATTGCTATTTTGAGGCAGTCTGGGGCTAAACGTCATGGCCTACAAGAGGTAGGGGGTCCATCAGTAGTCTCAATATAATGGACAGTATCATGTCTTACCTCCTTAGGTGCTCCGGGTGGTTGCATCAGGCTGGATGAGAAGATCTTCACGTTTGTCACGCGCATAATCACCACAGGTCCAACAAATATCGCCATTTATGAACTTCATGTTTATGTTCGCACACCTCTCATGCAACCAGAAGTTGCACTTCACACACAGGATGCCCTTCATCACCCATTGTTTTTAAATTTTTTACCCTACAAGTTGTTATAAAATTGCTTTTCTACTGAGACTAATGCAGCATTGCACTGACCTACTGGTGCCATATTTGTGAAACTTATGTGAGCACTGAGCAATACGTAAGGGATTGTAGTAGGGTACATGTAGCAAAGAGTGCACAGTCCCAAAGAGAGCACAGTTTGCATTCCTGACAGTTGATTAGAGAAATGCTTCATAGAAGTTGTGTGAAGAAATTGTGTATTTCTGAAATGAAATCTATAAGAATCACTTTTCAGCTTTCTTGATGTAATTCAGGCACTCTGTTGCATAAGTTATTAATAGAATACACAAGCAATAGCCTTCAGTTCCTGACTGCATTTTGAAAGGCTTGCTTTCACTCTGCCATACTGCATCCCCATGTTTAGCAAATGTGACATGTGCTGCCATCTGTTGACTTTGCTGTGAATCATTGTTACTGTACAAAAGATGTCCCCATAGAGTGTGTGCACACTCTTTAGGGCACAATTGCAAATGTATACCATCTTGCATGTATTGTGGAGTCTGAAGGTTAGGTTTTGTTTAAGAATTATTTCAAATTACTGTATGTGCAAAAATCAGACAGGAAGTTAATATTTACGGAAGAGTTGCTCAATGAGGCAAGACAACAAATCAAAAATGGAGAAAGCAAATGAGAGGTTGCCACTGCTCTTGGTACACAGCAGTCTATTTTAGGGAAAACACTGGAAGCAGTGAGTTGGAGCGTAGTTTTTTGCGTTCCCTTGTTAAGCATCCAATGTATGAATACAATGGCTATGTTCAAAGTATTCTGATTACAGTATTCTGATTACAGGTAGCCTTTTCTTTTAGGGCACTGTACAAACATCACTGGAATGTTTAAAAAATATTTTTTCAAATGAGCTGGAAAAAGAATTAGCAACCCACATCAGGGATCCTGACGCTGTGTTCTATGGTATCAGCAGGCTGCAGCTTTTGCAATTAGTATTTGATTATACAGAGGCTAAAAAGTGGGATCTCCACTTCAATAAGGACCCAAAATCTGCTGGACAGCACTAGGTTCATGATTTATGTGAGAAGTACTATCTTACACTCCAGACTCTAGAGAAATACAATGTAGGCAGGAGCATTGATTGCAATACACCTCAAACTGAGAGATTTTTTAAAAATTTGAAGCAGTGCGCAGAAGTTTCTTGCTTATCGCACGTATAACATGGATGTGAGAGAAATACCTTCTGCTCTAATGAGATCCCAACAGTCATAACTCCAAAAGGAAAACGTTTGATTGTGAAAGTTGTGTCAGCAAACCATCACAGTTCTCTGTGCAATGAACCCTGTCAGCTTATTCATATCACCAGCCATAACCTTTCCACAAAAGAGGATGAAACCTGAGCTCTTCAAATATGCACACATAGGAACTCCCCCCATGACCTTAGACACTGGTTTCATAAACTCTGATTTCTACATTGAATGGCTAAAGCACTACAGTGGCTACGCCAGACCAACTAAAGATGACCCAGTCGCCTTCATATTTGACATCGCAAGTCACACAAGAGTCTTCAAGCTGTTATCTATTGTCAAGGTTATCATAACTTTGTTATCCCCACCACCACATGCCAGTCATAAACTTCAGCCCCTAGACAATTGATTCTTTGGACCACTGAAAAATGCTTACACAGGTGAAGCTGACAAATGGGTGCATAACCAACGAGGGACTGCAGTTACACTAAGTGACATCTGCCCAGTCTTTTTTTTTAATGCCTATGAACGAATTACCACTCTGCAGAAGGCAAAGCATTCCTCCCATGCAACAAGTAAACACCCATTTAACGCCAATGTGTTTTTGGAGAAGGGATTTCTCCCATATAATGTAAGTGGTTGACCGTAGGAATATCTAATCCAGAAATCTGGAAAGATGGAACAACTTCCATCTTAAGTGGTAGAATTGAACATCACATCCAGTGGTGACCCAGGTAGTGGGAAGTGAGAACACAGCAAAAACATCACTGTCTTCAGCAGAAATCTTGCCTGTACTGAAACCTAAACAAACAAGAAAGAGGAGCCAACAAGCCAGACAATTAGAGGTCATGACATCCTCTACACAAAAAATGTATTTTGGAGAGTAAAACCAACATGTACCATCTTACAGACCTAGACCTGCAGAGGTAGTCTGCTACATAAAGAATGTTGCTTCTGAGGAGGCATCAGGTTTCAGACAGAACAGGCCTACTGCACCTGAAGAGAGAGCAGACAGGTTGTCTATTTTCTGTTCAGGGCGTGACAAGCAGCATGAGCAGCCAATTGCAGAGGACTTGATCCAGTGCATTAAGTGTGAGAGATGATGGCACAAACAGTGCTCTTCATTTGAGGTTGGTATTGTATTCATTTGTGACATTTGCTAAATGCATGCTCTTTAGGCTCGTTTTGCATACTTTTGACACCAACATCGATATGCATTCATCTTTGGACTCTAAGCATTATCTTTGGCTGTTCCACCATTTTCAGTTCAGTTCTTTGTGATCCTTGTATGTGTTAAGGTTAATAAATGAACTACTGCTAAAGCGGTGTAATTATTGGTGCAACCAACCCGAACACACTCCTCACTGGTGACCCCGAGTTGTAACATCTTCCGTTTTCGCCATTTTACTGTGTCCACGACCTCCGCGTTGGTTATTTTCGTGTGTATTACATTGACACAGCATATGAACAATGACTTTGGCCCAGCGCCTAATGCTGGATTTTGTGATCAACATGTATCATGTTGCGGGCGATGTACATCCACCAGGACTGCAATACGATGCCTCTCACTCGATAATTCCGCTGATTTCACCGGACTTTTTCGAGCCTGCAACAATAAGTGAGGTTAGGAGTGCGCATGACTCTGGCTACCGTTCTTGGCACATCTCGGTGTCTCATCCACGTCGGTCTTACGCAACACGTCAATCTGAACACACCCGCAACGTGTTGAGCTTCCACAACCGCAATCGACACATTACAGTGTCTCACCCATGTCGGCCTTCCACGTCGCGATGGATCGCGCTCAACCACATGTCACCTTCATGCTGCCACCCAAACAGCTGTCGTTGCCACATCCCCTGGAGGCACACTCTCCTGGAATACTACAGCAACAACAGCTCTATTCAGGCAGTGCCCCGATGAACTCAACTCAACCTGTTCTTCTGAACATTCTACAATGCTTACTGATGCTGCCGCCGTTTAATCCCGACAGAGCTACAATCTGGTTCAAAATTGTGGACGAAGTGTTCGACCATTACAAACTCAATGAGTCAACCAGGTTTCTGTGCCTCATCACCCACCTGCACGACCAGGAAGACTTGATTGCTGACCTGGTCGACACCCCGGACTCATCTACATCTACCTGGTACGCTATAGCCAAAAAGACAGTTCTATGTCGGCTTGCACACTCAACTGAGGCAGCAATACAGCAAGTGCTCCACGTCAAGCAACTAGGCAACGGCAAACCTTCCCAGCTCTGGAGATGGCTACGTGCCCTGGTAACCCCTCGCAACTGTGCTTTCAAGACTGCCATAACATGTACTGACAGTTCCGCAGGGCCACACCCTCCTAACATGGCAGCATTTGAAATTTGGCCGGACACAAGTGAGCATGCATGAAGAGTGTCACGTGTTCCCGAACTGACAGCTCCTACCATGCCCCTCATGGACATCACCTCAAACTATACACCTTTGGCCCCTGTGTGTCAGCATGTGACTGGCACTGACTACACAAACAGTGCACTTGCGGCAAGCGTTTCGGTAGCGACCGTGCTGCCACAGGCCGCGACCTCAGAGAATGGACTCACTAAAGGCTCATGAGCTCTACCGAGCTCACCTGACCACAGTGCCACTGCTTCGGGCTGGCGGCCATCTTGTCGCATTGACTCCTGGGACACTTTTCCACCTCGACTCCCGACAGATCTGCCGAGTGGCTCCGAACACCACGACCACACCTCGCTTGCCCTACCCACCACACATTGTAAACAAACTGCCACCCGTGCCACCAGCAATATTTCCGTCATCACCAATGGCACATTTCACAAGCTTCACCTCACACCAGGTTCCCCTATCTCCAGTAAACCATGCCGAATTTGTCCCGAGCACCTCTCCGACCTTAAAAATCAGATTTCTGAACTACTAAGCTCTGGTGTCATTGAACCCTCTGCCAGTAGCTGGTCTATGCCCATACATATGACACCCAAGAAAGACGGGCCCTGGCGCATGTGCGGAGACTACGCTCGACTAAATGCACGAACAATTATGGACTCCTACCCCCATACCCAACATTGCTGTCTTTACCAGTTCCCTCGCAGGTGCAACCACGTTCTCTGTCATTGATTTCAAACGGGTCTACCACCAAATCCCCATGGCACCTGAAGACATCGAGAAGACAGCAATCACCACCCCAACCGGGTTATTTCAGTTTCGATTCATGCCCTTCGGTCTGAAAACCGCAACCCAGACCTGGCAATGCTTCATCAACGAAGTGCTGTTCGACCTAAAATTCTGCTTTGCATATCTTGATGACATTCTTGTGTTCAGCTCCTCCATCGAGGACAACATTCGACATGTGCAAACTGTTCTGAGTACTCTCGCGGCAACAGGCATCGAGACCAACCAGGACAAATTGCAGCTACATCAACCCGCTGTCACTTTTCTTGGCTTTTGGGTCTCTGCCGATGGCATTTCAACGCCCCCTGAGAAAGTACAAACAATACTAAACCTACCCAGACCTTCGTCATTCAAAGAGCTCCAGTGCTTTCTGTGGATGGTTAATTACTATCGCTGACATCTACCTCAGGCTGTGGAGATTCAGGCTCCACTGACAGATGCCTTGGCAGGCACCAAGACTTCTGGATCTTGGCCCATTCCATGGACCCCTGCTATGACTGACTCTTTCACTGCCCTCAAAAATCTTCTTGCCGAGGCCTGCACCAATGCCCATCCTCATCCCAATGCACAGCTGTTCATCACCACAGACGCGATTGATACTGCCATTGGCGCTCTCCTTAGCCAGACAATTGACGGCCAAACTTCGCCTCTGCAGTTCTTCTCGTGCAACCTCCCAATGCAGAACGGAAATATTCCACGTTTGATAGGGAGTTGCTCGCAGTCTACGAAGTGATCAAGCATTTTAAGACTGATGTTGAGAGACGCCCTTTCTATGTTTTAACGGACCACAAACCTCTGGCTGCGGCCATTGCAAACCCGCTAGCTGACTCGCCGCCTTGCCACTTCAGGTACATGGACTTCATATCTCAGTTCACCACCGATGTCAGACACATACAGTGTACTGACAATGTAGTTGCTGATTTCCTTTCACGAGTTGATGCCATCCATTCACTGCTAGACCTCTCTGAACTGCCTAACCTCCAACCCATTGGCGAGGAAACACAAAACCTGATCTCAGACTCTACTTCTTCCACCCGCAAACTGACGGCCTACCTGTTGCCGCATGACCAGCACTCCCAGTACGACGCCCGGCTCACTTCAACGACTTCCAGGTTCGGTGGCCAAACTTTCCTTCATGACATCTACCCACACAGCTCCCCTTCGATGATGTTGAGCTGACCACCCCTGCTGACACCATAGTCACCCCCCCCCCTCGGCCTCTCAAGAGTACTCCGTACTGCGGGAGGGTGGGAGGCTATGTGGTGCCGATGAAATCGACACCAACATCAATATGCATTCATCTTTGGACTCTGAGCAATATCTTTGGCTGTTCTGCAATGTTTAGTTCAGTTCTTTGTGATCCTTGTATGTGTTAAGGTTAATAAATGAACTACTGCTAAAGGGGTGTAATTATTGGTGCAACCAACCCGAACACACTCCTCACTCTTAAGCACAGGTGAGTGAAAGAGAGCACATTTCCCATTTTTTGTAGTTTTGAAATGTTCGATAAAAGTATTACCTCTCTACTGCTGTTGTTTTCTGAACATGTAGATATCGTGTTAATAAATACAAACCTAAACTTTGTTTTTCTACTGATAATAGCCCAGATATTTAAGATTATTGTTTAACTGTCCACTTTTATGTAAGATTCCCTTATATTCTTAGAGTCTTCATTTAGAGCAGGCTCTTGAAACTTTGTTAATAGACTTTCTTGGGCTAGTTTACATCTGTCCTCAAGAGTCTGCCAGTTCAGTTCCTGTGGCACTCTCCCATGGATTAAACAAACCTGTCACCATTCATGCATCGCTTCTCAGTAAATGTTCAATATCCCCTGCTAGTCCTATATGATACATGGTCCAAACACTTGAGCAATTTTCTAGAATGGATCACACAAGTGATTTGTAAGCAATCTCCTTTGTAGACTGAATGAACTTCCCCAGTGTTCTACCCATATAACACCTTTTTTGAACCCTCACTATCCTCCTCCATCATTTTGGGCCACTGTTTGATCCACTTTCTTCTTTCCTCTGCCACCACTATTTTTGCTTCTTTCTTTCTTGCCAGATACTCTTCCCTTGTCTCTACTGTTCTCTTCTGGAACCATACTCTAAAGTCTCTATTCTTCTTTTATACTATATCCTTTGTTTTATCATTCCACCAGGGTGTTTTTTTCATCTCTTTTTGTTGCTTGTCCTCCCACATATTGCTTCTGCCACACTTACTAATGTTCCCTTGAATCTACCCCATTCCTCTTCTACTGTTTTCGGTTCATCCTTTGGGATGCTTTCCTTTACTACTTGTAGGTACTGTAGCCTGCTTTCTTCCTCCTTCAAATTCCATACACTTATATGTCTTTCCTGATTTTCTGTCCCTTTTTAATCCTTAGTCCCTCTCAGGTTCATTACCAGCAAATGATGATCACTATACAAGGCCTCTGATAGTACTACCTTAATGTCAATGATGTTCCTATTCATCCCGCTATCATACAGACAGTAGTCAACTATCAACTTTCTCTTTAAGTCTTGACTGTAACAGCTAATCTTGTGGCTCTCCCTTTTCCTGGACCAAGAGTTCCCAACCAGCAAGCCATTCCTTTGACAGAACTCCAATAGTCTTTCACCTTCCTCATTTTGGCAGCCCCAACCCTCTGGTCCAAGCACAATTTCACAGCCTTGTCTTTCTCTTCCAGTGTGTGCATTTAAATCCCCCATTACTATCATATTCTTCCTTCCCATCTACTTCTGCATTTCCTTTTCAAACTCTTGCTTCTTCTGAGTCAAAAGCTTTTCAGAAATCAAGAAATACTGCATCAACCTGATTGCCTTGATCCAAAGCTTTCAGTATGTCATGTGAGAAAATTGTGTGATTGATGTTTTCGGAATCAATGCTGGTTGGCATTGATGTGGTAATTCTGTCCAAGATACCTCATTATGTTTGAGATCAGAATATGTTATAATATTCTACAACAAATCAATGCCAAAGATATTAGATGTTAGTTTTTTTGGATCACTTCTACTACTCTTATTGTAGATGGGTGAGACCTGTGATTTTTTCCAAGAAATGGTCTTAGCTTTTTGTTCAAGTGATCTAGGATAAATTACAGTTAACACATCAGCTAACTCAGCTGCAAATTCAGTATAGAGTCTGACAGATATTCCATTGGGCTCTGGAGTTTTGTTCAATTTTAACAATTTCAGCTGTTTCTCAAAACCACTTACACTAATAGTTATTTCATTCATCTTTTTCTGTGGTACAAGGTTAAATTTGGGCTATTGTCTTGGGGTTTTCTTTGTAAAGGAACGGTTGAAAATGGAGTAAAGTATTTGAGGTTTTGCTTTGCTATCCTCAGTTTCAATTCCTGTCACATTCACTAGGGACTGTACACTAAATTTGCTGCCACTAAAGCTTTTGCAATTACCAGAATTTCTTTGGGTTCTGTGAAAGATCATTTGACAATATTCTGCTACAGTAGTCATCGAAGGGATCACACATTGCTTGCTTGACAGCCAAACATGTGTTATTCAAACTTTCTTCAGCTATAGACCTATGCTTTGTTTTAGACCTATTAAGCAGTAATCTCCATTTCTTTAAAAGTATCTTTACAGTGGCTGTAAAGGGTCCCTCTCATTCTGGGCTGTTCTACTGGATACATTTCTATGCAGTGCATGGTCAACTATTCTTTTAAACTTGAGCCACAGTTCCTCTACATGATCCTGCCCTGTGCTGAAAGTTTCATGTTCTTTATTGAGACTTTACACTACTGATTTCTTATCTAGAATGTTGAACATATATATCTTACTGATTGTTTTAGTTGTACTTTATGCTTTGGTAATCATTGTTGCCACAATCACATCATAGTCGCTGATGCCAGTTTTGATCTGGACATCCTCAAAGAGTTCAGGACTGTTTGTTGCCACTAGGTCCAATATATTACCATCATGAGTGGTGTTCCTAACTATCTGTTCTAGGCAGTTTTCAGAGAAGGCTTTTAGAAATGTTTCACATGATGTGTTTTCTTGCCCAACACTAATGAATCTGTAACCGTCTCAATTGATTGTTGAATGATTAACACCTGTTTTGATCATTACAGCATGATTGGGGAACTTATGTACAAGTGAACTGAGGCTCTCTCTAATGTTTTTGGTTACGTCAGGAGATGAGTCTGGTGGGATATAGAAGGATCCAATTATCATTTTATGCCCATTCATGATACTGGATCTTGCCCGTTGTGGGGCTGTCCACATTGTGACCAGAACTGTTCATATCTTTCATCAGTCGACTCGACTGAATCAAGTTATCAAGTAGTTGTAGCATGCATGTCCACATCATCATATTTTATACGTTTCTTTCTGGCACATATCTACAAGAAAAGTCATGGCCATTCTAGTGATCTCAATACGTTGTTCTGTCTGGCATTTGTTCGAGAAAAGTCGCAAATATTTTACTGTCTCCTTATACAGAGGATCTTTGATATGAAGCATTATAAATATGGAGTTAGTCATGAGTGTGAGTGATCAGTTGAATGTGAACAATATTTTTACTAATAACATAACAATAGTTTCCCATACCTAACTCATAATATGAGTTAGGAATGTGAAACTATTGATGCGTAATAGTGACTTTCAAGAAGATTCCAAAAAATGCATTGTTACTATATAGGCCCTGTATCGAATACACAGGAAAGGAACAGAACTGTGTATGTGTATAATCAGTTTAAATAAAACTTTCTTAAACTTTTCATGTGACTTAATTATTTTTTATTACATTAAAGGTAAAGGTAGCACAAGATATCTTTAGTGCCCCTCCTTGAGGTTTTTCTGTATCCGCCACTGGTCTTGCCCCAACAATTTCACGTGCATCTTTAGTGACCCTCCTTGAGGTTTTTCTGTATCCGCCACTGGTCTTGCCCCAACAATTTCACATGCATCGTTAATTTCTATCACAGTGGATTTAAGTTTCCTGTGTACTACAGCAAATGCACCACCTCCATTTCCCATTTGCCAATCCTTTCAATATACATGGAAATTTTCTCCAAAAGTCTCACTTCTTTCAATTACAGGTTTCGACTAGCTTCCTGTACCTAGTATTATGTGAGCTTCATTGCTTTCCATGAGTGCTTCAAACTCTGTCATTTTGTTGTGAATGCTTCAGCAGTTTACCATTAGGATTTTAATATTCTCACCTGCAGAAAGCATTTCTTTTGATTTTACATTTTACTTAATTTTATCTGGACTGGATGGAGAGTCACCTAATCTAAAATCCCTTGTGTACACCTCACACACAGTCAGCTATCTGAGTAGCAGCCTCTGATGTATGGTGCTTGTCTGACCCATTAAGGGGCTCCACAGTTCTCAATCCTGCGACAAAGGTCCAGAAAGTCAAGGCCTATCTTGTCATGGAACCTTTGAAGTCTCTGGTTCAGTCCTTCCACTTGATTCAGAACCAAAGGACCATAATCAGTTCTGCAGACAATGATGGAAATTATGAGCTTCATTGAAACTCCATGCACAAGGCTGGTCTTTTCAACCTTCTCTGCCAGTCACTGGAATGACCCTAAAATGACCTTGGAACCCACACAACAGGCATTATTTGTTACTACATGCATCATAATCTGCAGTTGATTGCATGTTGTTTCCTCAATGGCTGCCGGAATAACCATTTCAACATGTTGAATGATGTCCCCAGGCATACACACTGAGTGCACCTGGTGTCCTTACCTGCCCCTTGCTGTCATTCCCCCAAGGTGTAGCATAATTCACTGTACATTTCAACTGCCAATGATTAATTGACCCCCTACCCTTCTGCCTCCTCCTGACACTGTACGAATAAAGTTTCCCCAAAACAGGTGAAGTGTATCCCACTGGCTCTGTTTCAGGTACAGTGTAAGGTAGCTCCTCAAACTTGTTGATTAGGGGGATTGGTACAACACTCCAAGGCCTCCCTGGTCCCCACCCACCCTGTACAGGATGCCTAAATCTACCATTGACACACTACTCACAGCCAAGTGGACGAGTAATGACAGATTATGAACTTTCTGCAAAGGTGACAGGATACACAGAAGAGGATAGTACTTGAGGTACCTTTGGTATGGTATCACAGGTACACCAATCTTGGAAGCTCTTCCAACACACCAATTCACAGCAGCTGCCAACTGTTTGACAGTAGTCAGGGCAATTTCTGGCTGCTTATGAGTGTCCACCAATTCATCTCATGTTCGAGAACAGCATTTACAGTTGGGCTGCATTTTGGCTAGTGCAATGTATTACAAGGCAGTGAACAAGTAACTTTAAATTAAGCCTGCTGATTATCTTTTAATTTATTGACTGAAGTTGTTACTGATTCCCTGTAACAGTTGAAGCATATACACTAAACAAGATTTCTATTATGACAACACAAAAACCTGTGGTAAAAATTACTAGCTTCTCAAAATGTTTTGAGGTTAATTATAGTTGCTACCAAATTAATTTATGATAAATGCACTTAATTGATGATAAATGCAGATAATATATACAGTTGCTCCTCTTTCAGGAAAACCCAGATGTAACACATGTTAGGTAGAATATCTGCTACCGTAACTAAATAACAAATGCTGATTTACTACAGTTTGCTTGCAGATTATGCAAAGGGCAATGGCAGCTTCCCAAAACTCTCAAAAATGTAGATTTATTTGCGTTGATATACAATGAAATTTGGGGATGATTTATTCTTTGGCAGAACTGTGAACCACAAACGCTGATTTGCTATGAAATAAGTTATGTATACGTAACATTCATACCAGTAACTTATGAAAATATTGTTTTGTAGGCATCCAAAAATTCTCAAAAATAACCTCTTTCTCAAGTAACTGTGCAAAGAAATTAGGGAACAATTGTTCTGAACTAGGATAGGTCTACTGTTCCCAAAAATTTTAAAAGAGCACAATTAAATTTAAGTGCATAATTGACAATAGCTGTAGTAACACTGTTCACGTTACGTCGCACTTCACTTAGCGTAGACCGGGACTGTGTCCTAGGCATGCCCGATGTTGACTGACTGCGCACGGCCTGTCCTGCCGGAGTTGTTGTTGTTGTTCTTGTTACGCCGGCAGAGGTCGCGTCCGAATTCTCGCGTGCCCTCTGGTGGACGGGACTCTACTGGCGGCAACTACCGTCCGTGACGCGCCGTGCCATTGTGCGCCTCCCGCGATCTTTCTGGTGGCTACTACACTCCTCCTCCTTCGGGGGGTGAAGCCACTGTGATCCACTGCGTCGGAAGGTGGAGCGTCGGGCAGGAGCGATGACCTCCACATCCATTGGATGGCCGGAGTCGAGGGGATCTGCCAACCCTCGAGCTGGAACCTTCGAATACGGCTGGAAGTGACCCACACGAAGAGGCCCCCGTCGTCCCACAACCGGAGCCCGGGACAGCACGGGCGACAAGCTGTCGAAGTCTGGATCCTGTTCCACCGCAGGAGGGGCAAGACCCAGTGGCGGGAATGAAGGGTAAGGGACGACCACAGGGGAACTAGCCCCCTGTGAAACCGGGCCGGCTAGGGGGGCCGGCTCTCGCTGGTGCATCTCGAATGACGGCGATGCCGGTGCTGGAGCCACTGGAGGCTGCCAAGGCTGAGAACCATCGCAGTGTGGCAGAGTCACAGCGGGGAGAGGAGGTAACGTCCCCTGTGAAACCAATACAGGTGCCGGCAATGGGGAAGCCGGTGTCCGAGAGGTCGGAGGGTGGGTGCCCGAACGTGGACGGAGCTGATTTTGGTGACGACGTACCACCCGGTCCCCCGCCTGCAAGGTATAGAGCCGGCGGCCATGGCGGTGCAGGACCACCGCCGGTATCCAATGTGGATTGCGACCAAACCCACGCGCCCAGACTGACATACCCAGTGGAAAGCCAGGTACTCCGTTTTGTGAAGACTGGTGAGGACCAGGCTGGAGGAGGTGCAGCAGAGTCCTAGGTTGACGCCCATGGAGGAGCTCTGCGGGGCTGCGGTCTCCCATTGGTGTGGTCCGGTATGCCGTCAAGAAAAATGTCAATGCTTCCTCTGCAGGAAATTCATGCACATACTTTTTCATCTCCGTCTTAAAGGTGCGCACCATGCGCTCAGCTTCCCCATTCGATTGTGGATGGAAGGGGGGAGAGCAAACGTGCCGAATACCGAAGCCCGAAGCGCCTACAAAAATCCTGGAAGGTCCGCGAAAGCAACTGCGGTCCATTGTCCGAGACCAGCGTGATTGGCAGACCTTCCACAGAAAAGATTTTTGCTAGTGCCTGGATTGCAACTTTTGAAGTGGTTGAAGAGCAGCGAACCACATATGGGAATCGGGAATAAGCATCAATGACAATGAGCCAAAAGCCATTGAGAAACGGGCCCGCAAAATCGATGTGAACACGTTCCCACGCCTGGGTTGCCGGCGGCCATGAAGAGAACGCTGCCCTGGGAGATGCTTGTTGGCTCGCACACTGGGAACAGGCGGCCACCAAGTGCTCAATTTCTCTGTCAATACCGGGCCAGTACACATGTCTGCGAGCCAAGGTTTTAGTACGGGAAACACCCCAGTGCCCCGCATGTAATAACTTGAGGACCTCCCTTCGTAAACTTGTAGGAACAACCACGCGAGGAGCTGTATCATCGGTAGCCAGAAGGAGAACTCCTTCCAAGACCGAGAGATGGTCTTGTAGAAGAAAATAATTACGAAGAGGGTCCGAGGCCCGGCCCGGAGGGCGGGACGACCACCCCTGCTGAATGAGGCGAACTACTTGCCGGAGAACTGGGTCAGCCGCCGTTTCCCTGGCGACTCGAGAACTAGTGATCGGGAAGCCATCAACCGCTTGGCGGGACGCCACATCCAAATGAAAACACATAATCTCCTCTCGATCAAATGTAGGGTCCGGGCCCACCGGAAGACGGGAAAGAGCGTCGGCGTTGGCATGCTGGCCTGTAGGGCGAAAACGAATGTCATAATGGTACTTAGAGAGGAACAAGGCCCAGCGCTGTAGTCTGTGGGCCGCCCTACCCGGAATCTGAGAGGCGGGACCAAATAACGATATTAACGGCTTATGGTCAGTGATTAACTGAAACTTTGTGCCATACAAGAAAGGGTGAAACTTGGTAACAGCGTAGACAATGGCCAAAGCCTCTTTTTCCACCTGGGAGTAATGGGCCTGCGCGGGACTAAGCGTTTTCGACGCAAACGCCAGTGGTTGCTCGGAACCATCTGCGTTGTGATGGGCCAGGACCGCCCCCACCCCATACTGCGAAGCATCCGTAGCCAGGACCAACGGCTTATGGGGATCAAAAGTAGCCAAACAAGGGGCTGACGTGAGGAGGCCCTTCAACAAGGTGAACGCTCGCTCGCATGCAGGCGACCAATCAAAAGGAACACCCTTGTGCAGAAGGCAGTACAGGGGGTGGGCTATAGTGGAAGCCCTGGGAATGAACCGGTGGTAATAGGCTATCTTGCCTAAAAAAGCTTGTAACTCCTTCAGCGAAGTGGGCCGAGGAAGGTTGACGATACCTTGGACCAAACTTCCTAGTGGCTGGATGCCATGCCGAGATATGGTGTAGCCCACATACTCAATGGACGGTTGGAAGAAGGTTGACTTATGCAGGTTGCAACGCAAGCCCACAGACCTGAATTTGAGAAAGAGGGTGCGAAGGTTGTGCAAGTGGTCTGTCGTGCTGCGGCCCGTGACAATTATGTCATCCAGGTATTTAATACAATGAGGGATTGTCGACGTGACATGCTCAAGATAACGCTGGAATATCGCCGGGGCACTGGATATTCCAAAAGCCAACCGCTGGTATTGGTAAAGGCCAAACGGGGTGTTGACGACTGCCAGCCGTTTGGAGTCCTCATCAAGTGGTATCTGATGATAAGCCTCTGACAGATCGATTTTCGAAAAATAGTGGCCTCCCGCCACGGCGGAGAACAATTCATCAGCACGAGGCAAAGGATAGGTGTCCACCACCAATTGGGAATTAATGGTGGCCTTAAAATCGCCACAAAGACGTAATTTTCCCGAGGGCTTCTTGACAATAACGAGGGGCGAAGCCCATTCACTGGAAGAAATGGGAAGAACGACCCCTAGGGCTGTCAGCCGGTCTAGCTCTTCCTTTACCTGAGGGCGGAGAGCCAAGGGGATCTGCCTTGCGCGTAGAAAACGCAGGCGAGCCGACGCCTTCAACGTTAAGTGAGCTTCAAAATCTGAAACACGCCCCAGGCCCTCCTCAAAAATATCTGGAAAGTCTGAGATCAAAGATTCCAATGAGTGATAGGGAACGTCTTCGGAGACCAACTGTATGGTGTCAGCGATAGAAAAACCGAAAGCTTGAAAGGCATCCAGGCCAAAAAGGTTAGCGGAGCTCGCATCACTGACAACAATAAAAGTAATAGGCCGAGTGACTGATTTGTAAGTCATGTCGGTAGTGAATTGACCCAGTAGGGGAATGAACTGTTTACCATAACCGCGTAGACGCCGGTAAACTGGCGCCAACGGGGGCGATCCAAGGTCGGAATACGTTTGTTCATTCAACAACGAAACTGCCGCGCCCGTATCTACTTGCAGTTGTAACCGGCGCGACCGAACTGACACCTCGATAAAGAGTTTGCGTGCCGATGCGTCGGGAGCCTGGCCCGATGAAACTTCCTGAATGTCAACGTCCACGTCCTCTTGTAACCTCCCCCTCACTTACCGACCTTAATGACAGTGAAAAATGAAACCGCGTGTACCTAATGGGAGTTTTGGAAAAGCAATCGTCACCGAAGTTAACCTGTCGGTAAAGAGGGAGGAAAGGGTTACATCTAAATGAAAGGAAATGTGCTAATGAAACTGGTGGAAATTAATTTTGAAAAGGGGTAAAGTTAATAAAGAAAGTAAATGTGCAGCCGTTACGTTAACAATTAACTAGCGGTAATTAGGTATTTGAGATTTGGGGGAAATCACGGTCGCCAGTCCTAAGGACAATTACTATAGTAACTGAAAAAGAAAGGTTATTACACATATAATTAGCACTAGAAGCGTGGCAACTGAAGGTTGACATGTGTAGTGTGAAAACTGAAAGTTTGTCAGAAGTAATAAATTTCGCTACACCCTGACTTAATTTAGCAAAAGAATTAATAAAACCGGAAAATCGAAAGTTAATTTAGTGACTGAAGTTAATAGTGAGCTTTCTTTCTGAAGCACATCGAAATTCAGTAAAATACGGTTAGTCTTGGACTACCTCAACAATCATTTCAAAAACTACTTGAATCTACGCAATTTAGAAATAAGAGATTTAACTTTGAACTTGAATTAAATGATTCCGAACAATTAACAATAGTAAAATTTAGTACGTACCAAGCTGAGCTGCAGTCACAGGTAAGCTAAAATATGGTAACAAAACTCGCACTCTTAGTTTGTGCTTGTGTATTCTAAATAGTGTAGCCAGCTATAAATACTTTAACCGAATTTTGAAATTAAAGCAGTGAAAACGAGTTAGCTATATTACTTTAATGCTGGCGTTTGAATTTCAACGACACTCGGGTTCATTTCGGAAAAGGAAGGGACTCTGCTTGGTAATGCAATTGGGACAATGAGCAACAAACGTTCATGCTAAGTTGCTGTAATTATAGTGACGAAAATGGAACAGTTTGAAAAGCTGAGGTCTTCCATACAGTTCTAAAACTTTACGTGCGTCCAGTCTTCCTTGTCGGTTGATTGAAGGTTTGAAGCCGTCGGTCGAGGAGGTGGCGACAGTCACTCATTGTCGGCCGTCGCTGTTGCAGAAGCTGGATGTTGGTGCGCCTTCTTCTCGACACGGTCACCAGACGAAACGGGCTCTTGATGTGCGCTAGTTAATGTTTCCCGTCCGCGACACCATGTCAGAAACTATCATCGCAAGTCGAGCGCAATTACTTGCTGCCAAACCCCGAAAGCGCGGCAACTCGCGGGAGCGTCACACAACACACCTGCTCCACTCGCTACTCCCGCCACACTCCCTCTGCTCAGCCCGCGCTCCACGCGGCAGAGTTAACACTACCAAAGATCCTACACACTTTGATTCTTCACACGACCTATCGACGTAATCGTTCGATAGCAGTCTTCCCTAGGCAAGACCCAGCGTAAAAATACAAATAATATTTACGAAACAAACCAATTATACATCGACATAAATGTATAAATATATATATACAAACAGTAAAACAATTACAATATACAAAGAGACAGAAATGTCATATCTTGAGGTAACAAAGCAAGGAAAGAAAATAATAGCACAATAGATGGAAATAGGAGGATATGCATTTCCGGCGTTACACTCTGTACTTGCTTCCTTCGATTCTTTTGAGGCTGAGCGGCAAACTTTAGCAATGTGACCGTTTTTATTACATTTGCGACAAACGGCCCAACGCTGGGGGCACTTCGACCGATCGTGATGTATATAGCACGACGCACAGGACGGCAACAGGGGCCGGCGGCCGGAATTCTGTTTACGCGCCGCGCGGGAGCGGCCGTAACGGCCGGATTGTACCGCTCGCACGTCGTCCACCCCGGACACAGTGGACGCGGCCGCGCCGCCCTGAACCTCCGCGACGTCGCACCACGCCTCCAGCTGTTGACCTGCTGCGTGAGAGACTTCATACGATTGAGCAATGGACAGGACTTCCTCGAGGGAAGGGTCTTCTAACTGCAGGGCCCGTTGCCGGACCTCCCGATCAGGGGCCGAACGAACAATGACGTCGCGGATCATAACATGGGCATACGACTCCCGCGACTGCTCCGTGACAAAATGACACTTGCGACTAAGACCGTGCAGGGTAGCGGCCCACGCCCGGTAAGACTGATGGGGCTGTTTCTTGCATTGATAGAACTCGACCCTAGCCGCCACAACATGCGTGCGGTGGCGATAATATGAAGACAGCAATGAACACAATGCATCAAACGACAAGGACGAGGGTTCCTGCAACGGCGCTAGCTGCCGCAAAACTTGATACAGCGAGGGAGATATCCAAGACAAGAAGAGAGCACGACATACCTCCGCATCGGCAACATGAAACGCCTGGAAATGCTGCCGAAGGCGATGTTCATATGCGTCCCAGTCCTCCGCCGTCTCGTCATACGGGGGAAAGGGAGGAGGGAACTGCGCCGGAGCAGACGGCGTGGAGAGCAACGCCGGAAGCACTTGTTTCACGGTGGCCATGAGCTCCGTCTGCTGCGCAACCAAAACCCGCACCAAATCCTCCATGCCGCGGAGAAACTGCGAAACCGGAACCACGACGCAACACGCGAAAGAACGACCCTACTCGTCGCCAATTGTGTAGTAACACTGTTCACGTTACGTCGCACTTCACTTAGCGTAGACCGGGACTGTGTCCTAGGCATGCCCGATGTTGACTGACTGCGCACGGCCTGTCCTGCCGGAGTTGTTGTTGTTGTTCTTGTTGTTACGCCGGCAGAGGTCGCGTCCGAATTCTCGCGTGCCCTCTGGTGGACGGGACTCTACTGGCGGCAACTACCGTCCGTGACGCACCGTGCCAATGTGCGCCTCCCGCGATCTTTCTGGTGGCTACTACAATAGCAGTACCAGTTTATTGTGGCACTTTCAAATGTTGGAAATTCCACAATATATCTGTTGGAAATTCCACAGGGAGACAAAAATTTAATAGTAATGGGTGACTGGAATTCGACAGTAGGAAAAGGGAGAGAAGGATTGGGGCTAAGAAATGAAAGAGGAAGCTGTCTGTTAGAATTTTGCACAGAGCATAACTTAATCATAGCTAACACTTGGTTCAAGAATCATAAAAGAAGGTTGTATACATGGAAGAATCCTGGAGATACTAAAAGGTATCAGATAGATTACATAATGGTAAGACAGAGATTTAGGAACCAGGTTTTAAATTGTAGGACATTTCCAGGGGCAGATGTGGACTCTGACCACAATCTATTGGTTATGAACTGTAGATTAAAACTGAAGAAACTGCAAAAAGGTGGGAATTTAAGGACATGGGACCTGGATAAACTGACTAAACCAGAGGTTGTACAGAGTTTCAGAGAGAGCATAAGGGAACAATTGACAGGAATGGGGGAAAGAAATACAGTAGAAGAAGAATGGGTAGCTCTGAGGGATGAAGTAGTGAAGGCAGCGGAGGATCAAGTAGGTAAAAAGACGAGGGCTAGTAGAAATCCTTGGGTAACAGAAGAGATACTGAATTTAATTGATGAAAGGAGAAAATACAAAAATGCAGCAAGTGAAGCACGCAAAAAGGAATACAAACGTCTCAAAAATGAGATCGACAGGAAGTGCAAAATGGCTAAGCAGGCATGGCTAGAGGACAAATGTAAGGATGTGCAGGGTTATCTCACTAGGTGTAAGATAGATACAGCCTACAGGAAAATTAAAGAGACCTTTGGAGAAAAGAGAGCCACTTGTATGAATATCAAGAGCTCAGATGGAAACCCAGTTCTAAGCAAAGAGGGGAAAGCAGAAAGGTGGAAGGAGTATATAGAGGGTCTATACAAGGGCGATGTACTTGAGGACAATATTATGGAAATGGAAGAGGATGTAGATGAAGATGAAATGGGAGATACGATACTACGTGAAGAGTTTGACAGAGCACTGAAAGACCTGAGTCAAAATAAGGCCCCGGGAGTAGACAACATTCCATTAGAACTATTGACGGCCTTGGGAGAGCCAGTCCTGACAGAACTCTACCATCTGGTGAGCAAGACGTACGAGACAGGCGAAATACCCTCAGACTTCAAGAAGAATATAATAATTCCAATCCCAAAGAAAGCAGGTGTTGGCAGATGTGAAAATTACCGAACTATCAGTTTAATAAGTCCCAGCTGCAAAATACTAACACGAATTCTTTACAGACAAATGGAAAAACTGGTAGAAGCCTACCTCGGGGAAGATCAGTCTGGATTCCGTAGAAATGTTGGAACACGTGAGGCAATACTGACCTTATGACTTATCTTAGAAGAAAGATTAAGGAAAGGCAAACCTATGTTTCTAGCATTTGTAGACTTAGAGAAAGCTTTTGACAATGTTGACTGGAATACTCTCTTTCAAATTCTGAAGGTGGCAGGGGTAAAATACAGGGAGCGAAAGGCTATTTACAATTTCTACAGGAACCAGATGGTGGTTATAAGAGTCGAGGGGCATGAAAGGGAAGCAGTGGTTGGGAAGGGAGTGAGACAGGGTTGTAGCCTCTCCCTGATGTTATTCAATCTGTATATTGAGAAAGCAGTAAAGGAAACAAAAGAAAAATTTGGAGTAGGAATTAAAATCCAGGGAGAAGAAATAAAAAATTTGAGGTTCGCCGATGACATTGTAATTCTGTCAGACAGCAAAGGACTTGGAAGAGCAGTTGAATGGAATGGACAGTGTCTTGAAAGGAGGATATAAGATGAACATCAACAAAAGCAAAACAAGGATAATGGAATGTAGTCGAATTAAGTCGGGTGATGCTGAGGGAATTAGATTAGGAAATGGGATACTTAAAGTAGTAAAGGAGTTTTGTTATTTGGGGAGCAAAATAACTGATGATGGTCAAGGTAGAGAGGATATAAAATGTAGACTGGCAATGGCAAGGAAAGTGTTTCTGAAGAAGAGAAATTTGTTAACATCGAATATAGATTTAAGTGTCAGGAAGTCGTTTCTGAAAGTATTTGTATGGAGTGTAGCAATGTATGGAAGTGAAACATGGACAATAAATAGTTTGGACAAGAAGAGAATAGAAGCTTTCGAAATGCGGTGCTACAGAAGAATGTTGAAGATTAGGTGGGTAGATCACGTAACTAATGAGGAGGCATTGAATAGCATTGGGGAAAAGAGGAGTTTGTGGCACAACTTGACTAGGAGAAGGGATCAGTTGGTAGGACATGTCCTGAGGCATCAAGGGATCACAAATTTAGCATTGGAGGGCAGCATGGAGGGTAAAAATCGTAGAGGGAGACCAAGAGATGAATACACTAAGCAGATTCAGAAGGATGTATGTTGCAGTAGGTATTGGCAGATGAAGGAGCTTGCACAGGATAGATTAGCATGGAGAGCTGCATCAAACCAGTCTCAGGACTGAAGACCACAACAACAACAACAACAACAACAATCATGGTATCAACAGGTATTGATATGATGAATGAAAGATTATGCAGAAATGACATGAGTAGTAAAATACATGAATCTAGAACTTCAGATTGGCACATGATTCATTTGCCCATGGCCTCACACAAAGGAAAATTCTGAAGGCAGCTTTTATACATAAAAAAACATGTGTATTGCATGGATTTTTCACTTAGCTGATTGTGTGTGCACTTCTACACTGGCATGCCAAAGAAGATAACTGCAGCATGAGTTTATGTTGGTCAAAATTGCTAAAATGTGCAGCTAACAGTGCTTTGGGTTGTATTGTCTCCTTCCATACCTGTCAGACAGGACAAAGGAAGTCAAATATTACAACCCTTCATCAAGAATACAAAGCCACAGAAAAGTCATCCATGTCCTCTGTATGAAGTCTTACTGCAGCCCTGAGGTGCAAATCGATGAGGTGGCTCTACTCAAGGAAACTGGAGGCCTACTCAATGACTGCAAAGCTTTGACATGAGGGGTTACCTTCGATGTTCACCAGAGTGATGAGCATGTGACAACAAGACCTGAATGTGAAAATCCTCCAGTGCTGCCATACAGAGGACCACTGACAAGATCTAGATCTAGGATGCTGCAGTAGGTTCCAATGGGACCTTCTGCTTTTCCTCCAGAAGAGGAAACAACACTATGAGCTGTGCTGAATGTAGTGTGGAATGACAGCAGCACTGGCTGATGTGCTTGGGTCACCAGTTCAAAAGCCATCATCAGCAAATATTTGTCATTTAGTATTCATTATCTCCAGAAGGTTCGAAAAATTTCTTATGTTTGTAATGATGCATATTTTGGGATATTCCATTTTTGTATAAATAGCACCCTTTGCCTCAGAGGCAGTTCTGTACTGGCTGTACATTGGTGTCCATCATAAACATGCTTTCCCTGAGTGTTGTATTTCATCAATGACACATGAGATGCACCTGTGATAGGCTACATTATTAGTTAAAAATGTTAGATACTATTTCTCTTATTTAGTTTTTGATCCAGCAGAATATAGAAACAATTGAAATTCCTCAAAGGAATAAGGCATAAAATAAAGGGAAAGCAACACCTCATCTATAGCTGATTGATATGTTAGGCATATAAAAATGTTCAGATGTGTGTGTGTTCTTAAGGGACCAAACTGCAGATGTCATCAGTCCCTACACTTACACACTACGTAAACTAACTTAAATTAACCTATGCTAAGAACAACACACACACCTATGGCCAAGGGAGGACTTGAACCTCCAGTGAGAGGGGCCGCCCAGTCAGTGATATGGTGCCTCTAACCACATGGCAACTCCATGCGGCAGGCATATAAACACTTTTGAGTGTCTATGAATGGGACGCTGTCAATTAACCATGTACTCGTATGTTGCAATCTAGCCAGCTAGTGTATGAAATAGGATACTCCTGTACAATAACAATTCTTAATATTTTATTCACCCATGTACAGGAAAGAAAATCTTATCTTCAGTCAAAGAGTAAGCATGATGTCATTGCAGAACACAGTGCCTAAGAGTACAATGCATATAAGCATTAACAGCACCACCACAACACTGTGCTACATTGAGGTGTGTTGATCTTGGCCACTACAAACATGTGAGCCTTGAGCAGCCGCTGGTGAAGTATCAGTGCAGTGGTAGTGCAGCAGTAGTGCAGTAGCAAGCTGCATGTTTAGTTTTCATATTTGTTTTGTAGTTTGATTCTTAATTTCTTTCCAAGTGTTTGTGTGCTTGCATATTTAATTACATAAAATCCTTGCATATTCTTGTATTTGAGAGGAATAATATTGCTTATTGGTAGCTGTAAAGTATAAATTCGTGGAGTTGTTAGTCAGTTGTTTGTTTAGGACAGCCAGTGATTTCTGTTTATTTCATAGAGTCAGTTAGTAGCAGACAGAGGCCAGCGCAGTTTCATCTGTACTTTCAGAGTGACGTGTGCGAGCAGCAGTAGCAGAAACTAGTCGTATATTCAGTTTTTCGTATGAGTTCCACAGGTTTAATTCAAA
This sequence comes from Schistocerca cancellata, assembly GCF_023864275.1. Classification (NCBI taxonomy): domain Eukaryota; kingdom Metazoa; phylum Arthropoda; class Insecta; order Orthoptera; family Acrididae; genus Schistocerca; species Schistocerca cancellata. Next base: position 329,120,338 of record NC_064633.1, on the reverse strand, counting down.
TTACTTTGTGTGTTTGTGTGCTTGTGTGGTGAAATTTTTTGGATCTTTGCATATTTTCGAATTAGAAAGGGGTCATATCAAATTTTAATAATGGTAGAGTGTAAAATCGCATAGGCAGTTGTCATTTGTACTTAGACAGGGGTAGTATTACATTGTAAAATCTGTATAGTGGTGTAGTTGTTGTCATTTGATTGCTTAGTTCGTAAGTAATTGTTCATATATTGCAGCTCAATCTGGTGCTGGTGACGCAACTGTGCAGTCGCATATTGCTGTTTTATTTGTCACAACTCTATACGTCCAGATATTAGCAGTAGGGTGGATAGGATGTGTGCGTGCTGTGTGCGGGTGCAGGAGGAACTGGCCACAGAACTGTGGGGAGCAGCTGAGTGTGCTGTTGGCCACGATTAGCTGCCTTCAGGCTGCTGCCTCAAGGTGCAGCGATGGTGGAGGGTCTTGAGACACCCCAGGTGTCGCTTGCTGCGTCCGCTGACTCAGCCACTGAGGCACCTTCTAGTGTACCCGGCACGTTGGGGACATCCTCACCTCAGGGTGAGTGGCGGACTGCAACGCGTTTGCTTCGCTCGAGGCGGAGGGTCAATGTGGAGGCTGGCCGGCTGGCCTCGCCCGTTCATCCTGTCAGTGGGCAGGTGGCCGCTCCTTCAGCAGGGCCCAAGCGGGCACATGGGGGCAAAGGCTTGCTGGTTATTGGGAGCTCCAACATTAGGCAAGTGATGGAGCCCCTTAGGGAAATAGTGTACAGGGCAGAACTCCAACGTGCACTCGGTTTGTCTACCGGGGGGGCCTCATCCAAGATGTGGAGGCGGCCTTGCCTGCGGCTATCGAGCGTACGGCGTGCAGTCGTCTGCAAGCAGTTATTCACATCGGCACCAGTGATGCCTGTTGCTTGGGTTCTGAGGTGATCCTCAGTTTGTATAGGCGGCTGGCAGATTTGGTGAAGACCACTGGCCTTGCACATGGGGTGCAAGCAGAGCTCTCTATTTGCAGCATCGTTCTCAGAGTGGATCAGGGTCCTTTGGTTTGGAGCCGAGTGGAGGGTCTCAACCAGAGGCTTGGTCGACTCTGTGACGATCTTGGCTGCAGATTTCTAGACTTGCACTATTGGGTGGGGAATTGTAGGAAGCCCTTAGATAGGTCAGGGGTGCACTACACAAAGGAAGTGGCTACTCGGGTAGCAGAGTACTTGTGGCGTGCACATGGGGTTTTTTCAGGCTAGGCAGTAGTGCGAGGTGTCCTGATGAACACTCACCAGTTGACATGTAGGCAGGGAAGTCAGGACGTGCTCAGTGTAAAGACACTTCAGCTGTCAAGATATTAACAGTAAATTTTCAGAGTGTTCAGAATAAAGTTCCTGAATTTAGTGCCCTCCAGGAAGTGTGTGGTGTGCAAATTATTCCTGGGACTGAGACCTGGCTGAACCCTGAGATAGGAAGTTCTGAAATATTTAGTGAGGGTTGGAACATGTATCGGAAAGACAGATTAGACATCTTAGGAGGTGGTGTCTTCATTGCAGTTGACAAAAATATTGTGTCTACTGAGGTAGAAGTAGAGTGTGATTGTGAAGTTATTTGGACACGTTTAACAGGGCTAGGAAAAATAAAGTTAATTGTTGGGTGTTATTACCGGCCATCAGGTTCCACCGTGACAGTTCTAGAATCATTCAAATGGAGTCTACACTCTGTATTGCAGAAGTACCCAGATCATGCTATATTAGCTGGAGGTGACTTCAACCTACCTAGTATAGACTGGGATGTCTATGGATTCATTACAGGTGGTACAGACAAGCCGTCTTGTGATTTACTTTTGAACACATTATCCGAAAACTGTCTTGAGCAGCTAAATCGACAGCCAACGCATAATGGAAATATTTTAGATCTGGAAGCCACAAGCAGACAAGACCTCATCGACGGTGTCATTGTTAAGACAGTGATTAGTGATCATGATGTTGTCATTATGACTATGGTCATGAAGGTCAAGAAGGCTAGGATAGTATTCTTACTAGAAAGAGCAGATAAGCAGTTGTTAGCATCCCACTTAGTAAATGAATCGACTTCATTTACTTCCGGTATGATGGACTTGGAAGAATTATGGGCAAATTTTAAACACATTGTAAATCATACATTGGAGAAGTATGTGCTGAAAAAGTGGGTTACGGACGGAAAAGACCCACCATGGTTTAACAGTGCAATTCGGAGAATGCTCAGGAAGCAAAGACAGTTGCACTCGTGGTACAAGAAAGATCGGGAGAATGAGGACAGGCAGAAGTTAGTACAGATTCTTGCTGCTGTAGAAAGAGTGATGCACAAAGCATACAACCACTACCACCATCATACCTTAGCAAAAGATCTTGCTGAAAACCCAAGGAAATTCTGGTCTTATGTAAAATTGGTAAGTGGGTCGAAGGCTTCCATCCCGTCACTCACTGATCAGTCTGGCCTGGCAATGGAAGACAGCAAAACGAAAGCTGAAATTTTAAATTTAGCATTTGAGAAATCTTTCACGCAGGAGGATCATACAAACATACCACCGTTCGAGTCTCGTATAGATGCCCGTATGGAGGACATAGTGATGGACATCCCTGGGGTTGTGAAGCAGCTGAATGGGTTGAAAATAAATAAATCGCCAGGTCATGATGGGATTCCAATTCAGTTTTACAGAGAGTACTTTACTGCATTGACTCCTTACTTAGCTTGCATTTATCACAAATCTCTTGGCCAACATAAAGTCCCGAGTCCGACTGGAAAAAGGCGCAGGTGATTCCTGTATATAAGAAGGGTAGAAGGATGGATCCTTAAAATTACAGACCAATATCCTTAACATCGGTTTGATGCAGGATTCCCGAACATATTCTCAGTTCAAATATAATGACTTTCCTTGAGACAGAGAAGTTGCTGTCCATACATCAGCATGGCTTTAGAAAGCATTGCTCCTGCGAAACGCAACTCTCCCTTTTTTCACTTGATATCTTGTGAACCATGGATGAAGGGTATCAGATGGATGCCATATTCCTTGACTTCCGGAAAGCGTTTGACTCAGTGCCTCACTGCAGACTCCTAACTAAGGTATGAGCATATGGGATTGGTTCCCAAATATGTGAGTGGCTCGAAGACATCTATAAGTAATAGAATCCAGTTCATTGTCCTCGATGGTGAGTGTTCATCTGGAGTGCCCCAGGGAAGTGTGGTAGGTCCGCTGTTGTTTTCTATCTACATAAATGATCTTTTAGATAAGTTGGATAGCAATGTGCGGCTGTTTGCTGATGATGCTGTGGTGTACAGGAAGGTGTCGTCGTTGAGTGACTGTAGGAGGATACAAGATGACTTGGACAGGATCTGTGATTGGTGTAAAGAATGGCAGCTAACTCTAAATATAGATAAATGTAAATTAATGCAGATGAATAGGAAAAAGAATCCCATAATGTTTGAATACTCTGTTAGTAGTGTAGTGCTTGACAGTCACATTGATTAAATATTTGGGCATAACATTGCAGAGCGATATGAAGTGGGACAAGCATGTAATGGCAGTTGTGGGGAAGGCGGATAGTCGTCTTCAGTTCATTGGTAGAATTTTGGGAAGATGTGATTTATCTGTAAAGGAGACCGCTTATAAAACACTAATACGACCTATTCTTGAGTACTGCTCCAGCGTTTGGGATCCATATCAGGTTGGATTGAGGGAGGCTGCTAGATTTGTTACTGGTAGGTTTGATCATCACGTGAGTGTTACGGAAATGCTTCAGGAACTTGGGTGGGAGTCTCTGGAGGAAAGGAGGCGTTCTTTTCATGAATCACTAACTGAGGAAATTTAGAGAACTAGCATTTGAGGCTGACTGTAGAACAATTTTACTGCCGCCAACTTATATTTCGCGGAAAGACCACAAAGATAACATAAGAGAGATTAGGGCTGGTACAGAGGCATATAGGCAGTCATTTTTCCCTCGTTCTGTTTGGGAGTGGAACAGGGAGAGAAGATGCTAGATGTCATACAAGGTACCCTCCGCCACACACCGTATGGTGGATTGTGGAGTATGTATGTAGATGTAGATGTAGAACAGAAGACAGTATTTACACTGACTTTTCAGCTTTTACTCTTTCTCCACTAAACAATTCACATTCATACACACGACCATACAAATAGCCAGTTGTGCGCACCAGTGATTGTGTTTGCATGGTTATGGGTGTCAATGTGTGTACTTTTTCTACAGAAAGAGAAAGATATCAAAAGTTAGTGTAAATACTATCATCTGTTGTGTGTTCCTATACACCACAGATCAGTCAGCTATAGGTGACATTACCTTTCCTTTAAGTATCACTTTTTGATCAATTCTGTTTTGTAATTCATGATGCTTTTGGATAAATTCAAGTGTTTACTTCATCTAAATTGTATTTTGTTTTACACAAGAAGTCATTTTATTATGTTATTAACATAAAAACTACCCAATGTTTGCCATTTCATTAGTTACTTAATCAAAAACAAATGTTCACAACCTGAAACATTTTTAAAGAGTTTTGTAAGTTTTTATATTAAAAGTTTCTCTAAAGCACTTTATGTTATTTGCAGCAGGTCACCTGCAAATTGTAACGGGACAAACTGGGTAGATCTACTGAATATTATAATGCCTGATATTAGTATACAATCTGATGCCAAATGTCTCACGCCTGTTTTACTTACACGTATCACCACAAACTATACGGCAGAAAGCAATGTTAATGACCCCTGTAAAGCTTTATATAGCTAATCAAATAACAGAGTAGAATTTAAAAAGTAATTTCTCAAAACAAATTGTAAACAAATAGCATATTTTATTATTTTGATAAAGCCCAAGTGTTTCCTAAAAAAATGATCTTAAAGATCATACCTAGCAATATATCTGGAACTTGAGGAAATGATAACTACATAATCTGAGTTATATTTAAGAAGAAAATCAATGTTATATGTTTTTCCTTATTGGATCTTGTAAAGGGTCACCCTCCTCTAACATTACCTTTATTCAAGAGAAGTTATCAGTACCAAAAATACTTTCTACCTCTTAAACAGGTTAATATTATCTCAGCTGTTTTTCTAAATGAATTTCATATGATTTTGTATATGATGTATTATATTTCAGGCTAAAATGAAGCAAAAGAAATTACTTTTTTTGTTACAGTCGATATGTACTAGTATGTGACTGTAGGCTTTCCTGGCATAAACTTTTGATGAAGGTTTTTCCGGTCTCCAGCCATATGGTAGTGTTGATATCTCGCAACACTTCCCGAAATGTTGTGAGATATCAACACTACCACCCGGCTGGAGACCTGAGAAACCTTCATCGATATGTACTAGTTCTGTATGTACTGTTAAAATTAGTCTTATTTTAGAAAAATTTGAAATTACAAAATATTCAGCACCCTTAAAATTCCTATTATTAATTTCACAATCTGATGCTAATTATTAAATTTATTTCTGGATTCATTTATAAAATAATAATAGAAATTAATAGAAAGACACTTGTCAACAAAATTTGTAAACTCTTTTGGAATATTGTTGGTGCTGTGGAGTGGTGTTAGTAGTGTGCATGCCTCTGATGTGCTCGGACATGTTTTTATGTTTGGTAATAACAATGTAATTTTTGATAATGAAGTGGAAATTGTAAAGACTGTGTGAGATAAAAAATGTGAAAAAATAAAAATCAAGATAAAACCGCAATTCTTCAGTAGTTATTATGCCAACTGGAACCATGAAAGTCTATAAAGTCAAAAATTTCAGCCTCAAGAATCAACCCCTAGACATGACAAACTGGAGCCCACTATGAGAAAAGAAGATAAGTAAAAAGTTTATTGTAACTCTTACTCCTCTTGAGGCTTATTAAAAGAGTTTATTTTAAAAAGTGACAATCAACAGATGACATGAGGGAGGGTAAGATTACAATCTGACATAAAATATTATTTTGTATAGAAAAATATGAAATCCAAGATAATCATTATTATTCGTTAGTTTGGCAATTTATTCCATGTAGAAACAATAGTAATAGAGCTTAGGTGCTTACTTATGAAGTGCATTGTAAATAGATAAATTTTGGTATTTCACCAAAGCCTATTCACTTCATAAAAAAAACATTTTAATGACAATATTAATCAATATGTTTGGAATTCTTGAAAACTTTACCTGCAAAATCCAATCTGTAACTAAGGAAAAAATTTTTTATATTTTTACATTATTGGATCAGCTCTAAAGGACTGTTTTGCGCAGTAAATTATGAAATTCACAATTACAACCACTACATTTCAATCTGCAAATTTATTTCATGTAAAACTAACACAACAAGAACTCTTGTAGTTAACTTTTTTAACTGTAAGCCATGTCTTCGGTACTTTCAATAATTACCGTTTTCTTTATTTGATTTTTAAAAAGACATATATACACTCTCTGCAGCAGCAGGAGGTGGTGGAGGGGAGGAAATTCACAATACTGAGATGTAAACTTGTGTTAACTTTTAGAAAACCCACATCCCAGAATTTATGGTTATTGAAGCTACAAAGACAGATTTACACTCTGGATTCTACACGAAAGACTACCAAACGTGAGTATTCCAGTGTATTAAAATTACTTGTAGAGACAAATACTTGTTTGAAAGTTCGTAACTGGTCATATTTAAAGTATATACATTCATGCTTGATTAGTAGATGATATGTCATACATCGTAGAACTGGGATTTTTATACATTTATGTGGCTCTGAGTTTTCTAACAGATGATTGTTTTAGGTATTGCTCACCAAGTAAACAGTCGCTGAGTGCGCCCACTTTCCGAGTGGAAGGTAACCTGATAAATTTTATGTAACAATTTTGGAAAATACAAAATCAAACTATGGAAACTCCAGGTTGGAATATCAACACTGTCAGAAAAGATAGATGACTACTAACTGTAAAGATGACACACCAATTTGCAGACAGGCAAAATTAAAAGACACTTACACATTAGCTTTTGGTCACAGTCTTCATCAGAAAAGGAAAGGGAATCACACACACATTCATTCACACAAACAGGCACACCACATGCATACATGACCATCTCTGGCAGCTCGAACCAAAATGGAAAAGAAAAAAATTGATTTGGGCAACAACAACACACAAGCAGATGCAAACAGTAAAACATAAAATGTTCTGAATTGTAAAAGACATGGTCTGAAATTCAGAAAAATAACTTTGTGGCCTGGAATCTGCAGACAACAGCATCATTGAACAGATGAGTACTATTTTCTTTAATGAAAGTTTGTTCTAGTAAAGTGTTTAGTAGGAACTATGTGTGTGAAGTTTAATTATCATTGTGTTGTACCAATGTAATCATCAAGAATAAGCAGGAATCAGGTGAAAACATATTGGCAGAGGACAATTCAGGTTTTTATCAAACAAGAATGTTGTTATTTGTGCAGTTTAAGAAAAGTTTGGTGAAGTAAGAAATGACTTAAGCAAAAAAATCAAACTGCTACAGCTACAGCTACCCAGCCAATCAGAAGCCGTGCGGCAGCCGCCGCAGCGGCTAAGTCCGCTTCTAGGTCACCTGCCTAGCGAGCAACCAAGAGAGGCAGGACGTGCTACTTTCAAATGAATACTGTTTTTGGTCTTTTTTAAAAAAAAAAAAATCTCACGGGATAGATAAGGATGGTTCTCGGGTAAGTGGATCAATCTTTATTGTCTATAATACAACATACAATCAGCAGTAATCTTTATTTTACAGTTTCCATTGCCAACTTTAGCCCATATAAAGAGATACTCGTCAGCATTTAATTTCTTCTTTCTTCTGGTACTCAACACAAATGGCATAGATGGAACAAGCGTACCGTATGGAACTTTAGACAAGAGTCCTGTTGTCTCTGCTATACTCCATGTTTTCCAGGATAAAATATTAGCATCTGGAAATGCTTCAAGGCCACCGTAGTCACAGTGATTGCCCCACACTACAGCTAGTGTAAGCCATGTACTGCCTCCAAAAAGAGCTTGTACATCACATGTAAAGTTAAGACAGAGTCCACGAAACACATTTGGACCTCCAATTAGCTGTTGTTTATTGAACTGTCCAGCCAAGTCAATATCAATTGCCTTCAAAGCACGATAGACAGGAATGCTGTGCCGCAAGCGACGTCGCCATGCACGTCGCCGAGGCATTGCTGTGGCACGTTAACACAGCTAGTGTAAGCCATGTACTGCCTCCAAAAAGAGCTTGTACATCACATGTAAAGTTAAGGCGGAGTCCACGAAACACATTTGGACCTCCAATTAGCTGTTGTTTATTGAACTGTCCAGCCAAGTCAATATCAATTGCCTTCAAAGCACAATAGACAGGAATGCTGTGCCGCAAGCGATGTCGCCATGCACGTCGCCGAGGCATTGTTGTGGCACGTTAACACAACGCTCCGATAAGGCGCGTGCCTTATCGCGACTTCCGGCGCTCTGACGCCGGCTGCAGCTGTGCCGCAGCACGGAGCGTCATTCGCTCTGCAAACGTCGAGGAGTGCGGACGCATCGCTCTGGGTCTCGCTGGGCGTTGGCTTGCTACGTTCACTTGATAGATAGGACAGCAAATGAAATATGTATTAGACTTAACAAAACAGAGATATAACAGAAGACACGACAACAGATGAAAAGTCTATTAGAAGACACCAAAAGCGAACTCAAAAATGTGACATGAAATCAAATCAATGGAAACATTAGACAGGTTATTTTGGGCAAACAGACAGAAAAAAACACAAAATTTCAGTCATGTTGTACAGAATATGTCCTTTAAAAACTTGCACTACAGATTGAAGATTTCAATTTCTATATTAAAATTAAGCTATTATTAGACATTGAAAATATGTCATTAATCAGAAAAGTAGGAAAATATAGTATAAAAACCCTAAACCTGTTTTGTCTAGAATATCCCATTATAAATTTAAAATCTATTTATTTTAGGAATACATTCATTTTTCATTAGTAGATGTGCCATTTCTAAAAAAAATAATGGTTTGGATATAACAAAGGTCTCAATTATGGAACTGTTATAACTGAAAATTAAAATCTTTGAAAAACTTCTGGTGCTTATAGTAAACATCAGTAGTCATAAGTTGCAAACTGAGTAAATGTGTACCATTTTAAGTTCAGTTGTGTCTCAGTTAATTTCAGTTATGTTGCTTTAATATCTGTAAGATGGAGCTGTTATAACGTCAAGTTTAACACATATATTTCAGAACGACACAACACATAAGTCACAGAGTAAGTTGACAAGCAAGACATGTATACACATTAGCATTCGAATGAGCACTGAGTCCCAGTCTAGTGACTGCTGCTCGGCTGGCCGCTTAGGTGACGCAGCTGCTGCATGGCCGGCAGACAGCGCCGCACGTAGAGGACGCACGTAATTGCATGGCAGCGCTTTGAATGATCGGCGAGTCACAACACTTTTCCCCCCTTTGAAATTGTTGCACTGGTCTTGATGGAGGTGTCCTGGAGATGGCTAACGTCCATAGGTGTTGTTTGACTCACCGTAAAGTCTCGAGGAGGAGGCTTCCTGTACGAACGGAAGTGTCCCCGATGATAACGGGTCGAGATGACCGGAGACATAGGGGTCGAATATGCTGGGGCCCCATGCACCACCCGTGTCCATCTGGATTTCATACAGACGTCTGCCACGGTGTCGTAAGATGCGGCCCGGGCTCCATTTTGGCCGCCTGCCATATCCCCATACCCAGACGAGGTCGTCGGCGGTGAACCAGCCAAGTGAAGGCACCCGCGATCGTGAGGTGGAAGGCTGCAGAAGATGAAGTAGTGTGCGGGGCTGTCGGCCATGTAAGAGCTCAGCCGGGCTGTGGTCACCCATGGGGGTGAAACAGTAAGACGCCAGAAATTGGAGAAGCGCATCATCAGCAGCAGAAGAAGTCAGAAGTTTCTGCATCCGAGCCTTAAATGTGCGGACCAGTCATTCAGCCTCACCGTTGGATTGTGGATGGAACGGCGGGGCCGTGACATGCATAACGCCGTGGCGAGCACAAAAATCCACAAATTCGGAAGAGGCAAATTGTGGACCATTATCAGTAATAAGAGTAGAGGGGAGGCCTTCCAAAGAAAAAATGCGGGCAAGAGCACTGGTGGTTGCCGCGGTGGTAGGCGACGTGCAACAGACAATGAAAGGAAAGTTAGAGTAGGTGTCAATTACGAGGAGCCAATAAGTACCTAAAAAGGGTCCCGCAAAGTCAGCATGAATGCTCTCCCAGGGCTTCTCAGGCGAAGGCTACGGTGACAAAGATGACTTTGGGGCAGCGGCCTGTGACGCACAAGGGCCACAGGCAGCAACCATGTGTGCTATTTCAGAGTCGATGCCAGGCCACTACACATGACGGGGCGCCAGAGATTTTGTGCGAGACACACCCCAGTGCCCTTGGTGAAGGAGGCGCAAGACTGAAGCACGCAAAGACGCAGGTACCACAACACGCGGCGAAGCATTGTCAGTGGAAAGGAGGATAACACCATCCCTAGCCATGAGGCGGTAGCGCAAAGCGTAGTAGTTCCGCAACAGATCAGAAGTCTTACGGACGAGCGATCTGGCCAACCCTTCTGAATACAGCGTAAAACCCGGGAGAGGGTAGGGTCAGAACCCGTAGCAGCCGCCAGCCTGTTCCCAGTGATGGGGAACCCGTCCACAGCCCACTGCTCGGCAACATCCAGGTGGATACACAAAAGTTCGTCCCTATCGAATGCCTGATCAGGACCCACGGGAAGGCGAGACAGAGCATCAGCATTTGCATGTTGAGCTGTTGGCTGGAAATGAATCTCATAATTGAAACGAGACAAGTAAAGAGCCCAATGCTGGAGGTAGTGTGCAGCCTTGTCGGGAAGTGACGTTGATGCGTGAAACAAGGAAACAAGTGGTTTGTGATCTGTAATAAGATGAAATTTTGAGCCATAGAGAAAAACACCAAACTTATGAAGAGCATAAATAATGGCCAAAGCTTCTTTCTCAATTTGAGAATACTTTTGTTGGGCATCTGTGAGCGTTTTGGAGGCATAAGCAATGGGTTGTTCCGAACCATCAGAAAAACGGTGTGCAAGGACTGCACCAACCCCATATTGAGAGGTGTCTGTGGCAAGAACAAGATGTTGGCCAGGTCGATAAGTAGCCAGGCACGGGGCCTGTTTCAGCATAGTCTTCAATTTCTGGAAAGCCGCATCGCATGACGCGGACCAGTGAAAAGGCACGTTTTTATGCAACAGGTGATGCAACAGCTGAGCCACCGAAGCCACAGACAGTAAAAACTTGTGATAGTACGCTATTTTCCCCAAGAAGGCCTGCAGTTCCTTAACAGATGTAGGGCTAGGAAGGGCATCGATCGCAGCAACAGTTTGCTGAAGCAGACGAATACCATCCCGAGGGAGTTGAAACCCCAAGTACATGATAGATGCCTGAAAAAATTGTGATTTCTGAAGATTACACTTAAGACCGGCAGTCTGTAAGACATGAAAAAGTGTGCAGAGATTTTGAAGATGTTCTTCAGTGCTGGAGCCAGTGACAACAATGTCGTCCATGTAATTGATACACCTAGGGACAGGGAGCAATAATTGTTCCAAGAATCACTGAAATAGAGCAGGGGCGCTAGCAACCCCAAATGGCTAGCGTTGGTATTGATAGAGGCCGAAAGGTGTGTTAAGGACCAGAAACTGCCGGGAAGCTGCGTCGAGAGGAAGTTGATGATAAGCTTCTGACAGGTCAATTTTAGAAAAATACTGGCCTCCAGCAAGTTTAGTGAACAGTTCTTCAGGACGGGGCATAGGGTAAGTGTCGATGAGGCATTGAGCATTTACAGTGGCTTTGAAATCGCCACAGAGATGAATATTACCATTTGGCTTAGCAACGACAACAACAGGAGAGGACCACTTACTGGAAGTGACAGGAAGCAAGACCCCTGAAGTAGTGAGATGATCCAACTCCCGTTTTACCCGATCACGAAGGTCCACAGGAATGGGCCGAGCCCGAAAAAACTTAGGCCGAGCACTGGGTTTGAGCATGATATGAGCTTCAAAGTCATTTGCACGGCCTAACCCAGAAGAAAAAAGGGACAAAAATGTCGTCGACAAGGAATCCTGCTGAGCATAAGGAATAGCATCAGAGACAATATTGACAGAGTCATCTATGGAGAACCCAAAAACGCGAAAGGCATCAAAACCAAAAAGATTTTCTGCGTTGCTCTGGTCGACCACAAATATGGGAACAGTGTGAATGATGGATTTGTAAGATACCTCAGCATGAAACTGTCCCAAGAGAGAAATCTTCTGTTTATTGTACGTCCGTAATTGCTGAGTGACAGGTGACAGGAGTGGAAAACCCAACTGAAGATACGTCTGAGAATTATAGTGGCAGCAGAACCAGTATCCACCTGCATGCGAACATCTTGACCAAGGATTTGGACAGTGAGGAATAACTTCCCTGAAAGGGAAGAAGTGCAATTGACAGACAACACAGAATCAGAATCAGCGTCATGTTCATGAACATCATGTATGCGGTCGGATTTGCAAACGGAAGACACATGACCTTTCTTTTTGCAATTGTGACACACAGCCCAACATTGGGGACAATCCTTGCGTGAATGTTCGTAAAACACCGCGGACGTGAAGGAAGTTGCCGGGGGTTTTGCTGCAGTTTCTTAGCGGGTTGTTTACGGTTAAGCCGAGGCTGCACGTGGGAGCGCATTGCGGCCACGTCGGCCGGCGGGGACGCGCCGCACGCGTCGTCAACAGTGCACAGAGGTTGTATTTCCCCGACATCACCCCACACCTCTATCTGTGCCCCAGTGGCACGAGAAATTTCAAAAGACTGCGCAATGGAGAGAACTTCATCTAGAGTCGGATTTGCCAACTGAAGGGCCCGTTGCCGAACTTCTTTGTCGGGCGCCGACTGGATAATAGCATCCCATACAATGGAATTGGCATAGGATTCTTTGTGAATGTCAGTAACAAATTGACACTTTCGACTGAGGCCGTGAAGTTCAGCAGCCCAAGCACGATAGGATTGATATGGCTGTTTGTGACAATGATAAAAGGCAACACGAGAAGCTACCACATGCGTTTGCTTTTGAAAATAGACAGACAGAAGTGAGCACATTTCAGCAAAGGACAAAGATGCAGAATCCTTCAAAGGAGCCAATTGCGACAACAACTGATACATTTGAGGTAAAATCCAGGAAAGGAACAGAGACTTACATGGTTGTTCGTCTGTGACATGAAATGCCAAGACGTGCTGTCGAAGACATTTTTCATAATCAGACCAGTCTTCTGCCGTCTCGTCGTAAGGAGGAAAAGGAGGTATCGCCAATGACGAGAAACGCCCCGCATTTGATGCCACGACGAAATTGCGAATCGCCGCTGTTAGAAGCGTTTGCTGTTCAAGGAGATTTTGCAATAGTTGCTCGACAGTAGCCATGGAAACCTGTGGGTCAACGGTGAAAAGGAAAAATCCACTACCTCCTCATCGCCAATTGTTATAACGTCAAGTTTAACACATATATTTCAGAATGACACAACACACATAAGTCACAGAGTAAGTTGACAAGCAAGACATGTATACACGTTAGCATTCGAATGAGCTCTGAGTCCCAGTCTAGCGGCTGCTGCTCAGCTGGCCGCTTAGGTGGCGCAGCTGCTGCATGGCTGGTAGACAGCGCCGCACGTAGAGGATGCGCGTAATTGCACGGCGGCACTTTGAATGATCGGCGAGTCACAACAGGAGCCAGTTGTTATCTCAGTCAGTTCTCCTCATAACTTCTTTGGGAATTTTTCTTTAGTAATTCAACATCTTTTGTTAATTATTTTTGATGAAAATATTGGAATGGATTGTAAACAGTGTGTAAACTAAGAACAGACAGAAGAGAAATAAACTGACATTAAATCAAAGTTTATTTCAGTCATGTCAAAGAATGAATCTGGGTATTTGTTATGACTATTCATGAAATGCAAGATCATCTCCTAGACAACTGATGCCTCTGAAAGAAAGGTAGTTTTCTTAACTGTATATAACACATTTATTCATGAAACTTATTTACAATGTGCAACGTTAGCAATATACACCATGATTACAAGGTAAAATATTTGTGCTTTCAGTAGCCAAAAATCACGTAAATAAGTTATAACCTGCTTTCAGATTTGGACGTGTCTGTGGTTATGAATTAATAGTTATCACCCAATGCTAAGGACAACGGCCTTGTCTACATGGTGGAAACAGGGGCTTTCAGGAACCTTAGCAAGCTAGACAAAGGTATGTAGAGGCTCATTCAACATACCGAGTATGTCTGGATACCAGATTTCTTTGATGATCCTATTACGCTAAGTGGAAGAAAATGTCTCAACATCCTCCAATGGTAGTTTTGTTAAAGCATTGCAAAGAAGCTGAGAGGTACTGGGAAAAGAAGTATTCGATCAGCTAACATTTCAGATTTTCCCATTTCATATGATGAAATTTTGTCAATCAAAGCATCTAGAAGAAACACTTACTTGACATTTGTCAGTATATCATAGTTAAAATGGGATTTCTATCAGCAACTACCAAATGAATAGTTCATTTGCAAGCCATTCTGGCAAAACTCACTGTTGAGGACTGGAAATGCAGTGCTGAATGTACATATTTAGTACAATTGCAAATGAAATGGTGTTAAATTTCTGAGTATTTTATACTGCTGATTATGTATATATGTACTGCAATAAACATTAAGTGATTTTCTCAAAATAAGCTTTTGATTTTTGCTATGAGTAACACAAAAAAATAACAGTATGCTTCAACAGCAATATGCAGATTCAGCATTATTAATCAAGGAAATTAAAACAGTGTAATTTTTTCAAATATAATATGTGCAACTGAGTAATAAGTGCAATAAAAATATGTATAATGGCGTTTTAACTTAACTATATTGCTGCACTGAGAAAGTGCAAACAGGTAAGCATAATGCATATATTTGTTCTCTTGTAAGATTTTCTTTTTGTTAGTTACAACATTGTTTGGATTAATGATTCAGTTAACTTCATTCACCTTTATCATATTCAATGAAGTTATTTGTGAAGTCTGGTCTTGGGTGATTCAGGGCACCTTTTACTAAGTCTGACAACTCCAGCTTTTTAGTAATGTATAAAGTTAACTGAATCTTCAGCAAGTTCTTGGTAGAACAACTTCATAATAAATTAAAAGTGCTAGTTTGCTTTTGTTCTACAGCACTTTACCCGTTAGTACTGTAGAACAAAAGCAAACTAGTGCTTTTCATTTATTGATGTACAAAGTGCTTGCAACACTAAACACATCATTTCCTCTTAAAGCTATCTTCTGCTCCTCATGTCATTTCTACCAGTATTATGCTTAACTGTATTCCATATTGTAGTTTTTTTGCCTGATGTGTTTCCCTCCTCTTCATAATGCATTTATTTCAATGTTAGATTACTTTTTTCAGTGTTCTGCAAAATGCCTTGTAATAATCTACAGTTTCAAAGCTGTTCTTAACTGGCAGTTCATGTTTTGTTTTTGTCCTAAAGATACAATTAATCCTTGAGTAGATTGACTGCTGTTTCTGCTCTGTTGAGTATCCATGTTTAATAAAAGATACAGTGTTACAGTCTTAGGAATCACAGGCTATTGGTTTATAAAATGATTTCATTCATTAGATGTGTTTATGAAGGTATTATGATTGGTTATTTGTGAGCAGTTAGCTACTTATGTTGGAAATATATATATGTATATCAACACCTGCCAATAGCTTAGGGTTTTGATTTAATTATCATTTCATTCTAAGAGAGCTGCATGGTCACCGATGGTATCTGTTCTATCGGACATGTCCGAAAGAACAGATACCAACTTCATATAATAGTAAGCTACCTTATCAAGAAATACCTGCAGTTCCCACAGATTGGATGGATGAAACAGAGCCTTGATTGTGGCAACACACTGTTCCAGGGGTTAAACACCCTGCTGGGAAAGTTCATGAACAAGGTACTCAGTAAAGTGTTGAAAAAACTGTGATGTACTAAGATTACACATAAGACCTGTGGTGTGCAAAACAGTAAAGAGAGAACAGAGTTTGCATAAATGTTCTTCCATTGTAAAACCAGTGATGACAGTATCCTCAAGATAGTTGATGCAGCAAGGAACATCAGCTATAAAGTTTTCCAAAAGTGTTGAAATATAGCCAGGATACTAGTTACCCCAAACATTAAAAGTTTATATTAATAACAACCAAAAGGCATGTTCACAACAAGCAATTGTTTCAAGGAATCATCTAATGGGACCTGCAGGTAAGCCCTAGCTAAGTCAGTCTTGGAAAAAACTGGCCCCCAGCCAATTCAAGTACCTCATCAGGTCGAGTCAGAGGGTATGTGCCAATAACAGGCTGTGCATTTATGGTGACTATGAAGTCACTACGAAGTTGGACCTGATCCAATGACCCTTTCATGATCACTTACGTTGTAGCCCATTCACTCATTGAAATCAGTCTAATGATGCTGAGTGATACAAATCAAAGTTAACTTGGCCATGTAAAGACAGAGGTACGTGCTTTGCTTGGAAAAAATGTGGCTGAGCTAAAGGTTTAAGCATAATATGTGCTGTGAAACTGTTTACACACCCTAAACCCCCAGAAAAATTCTGAGCATAATGATTCTAGAGTTTGATAGGAACCTGATCTGACACAAGATTTACAGTATCAGTAATAGAAAATTCAAAAGCAATGAAAATGTCTAACTGAAACAAATTCTCAGTATAGGGATCATTAACAACAAAATATGTGATACGATGGACTACAGATTTGCAGGGCATGGTGGTCATAAATTTAGTGAAAAAAGAAATGTGATGTTTATTGTAGCTTACAAGATGGCAGTTGATGGTGGCCGATGGTGGGGAGCACAGCCATACAGATATTTGAGAGCTGAAGAGTGAAACAGCTGCTCTGGTGTCCAGTTGCAGCAACAGTGTTTTATGCAGCATAGAAACTTCAGTAAAAAGCTTATTATTTTTAGCAATAAAGCAACATTTACAGCTAAGACCCTGGAACTCCACCAACCAAGCCCAATACAGCTGATGTGATTGCACTGGTAAAACTATTCGTGAGCAGTATTGACATAGGTATACTTCCAATGATAAGAAGTCAACAAACTACAGAGTTCATCAAAGGAAATGCAGCCAGTTCCTGCAAGGGGGCCATCTGACACAACAACTGAATGCACAAGGAGGAATCCATGACAAAAATAAAGCCTTACAAATGTCCTCATTCTGCATTCGAAATGCAAAAAAGTAGTGGCAGAGCCATTTTTCATGAGCTTCCCAGTTTTCAGCAGAGTTTTTGTGTGGTAGAAATAGTGCAGATACACTGAAGATGATGAAGTCTGTACAGACAATGTAGCTACGAGTTTTTAGGAAGTAGCTGTAGTAAGTTGCTGCTGGTGGAGAAGAGATTGAAGGACTGTCTTCATGGAGAAGTTACACATAAAAACAGTCTCTTGAGTAGAGCACACAAAAGTTCTTATTGCCTTACATTGTAATTCTGAATACAATAAGAAATGTGGTTATGAAAAACCAACAACCTTTATTTGAATCACAGTGTGACATTTGCACAAAACCAGCATGTACAGCAGAGACCATCTGGAGGTGATGCAAGACAGAATAAAGGGTATTGACCCACCAGGAGCTGCTGGTTTCCTACCACAGGTGACTGAGGCACCATCCAAGGTCGGCAGCCTTAGGTTGAAATGCCTGAAGCTGCTGAATGGTGCGTCACTTGAACGAGACATGCACTGCGGCCATAATGGCAGATGTGTAGTGACATACGGGTTACTACAGCAATGACATTGTTTTCACAGATTAACTTTAATTATTAATGTAGTGAATGTGTATGAAATATTTATAAAATATATACAAAAACCTTCCTCACGAATTAGTGTGTCTATCAGTCAAAACCAGATCAAAATCCTTCCAGCAGTTCCTGCATATACAGATGGATGTCAGCAAGCATCTTCAATGTATATACATAGAGAAGAGGAGACATTGTACAATCTGCTATGGAATACTTTTACTTCAACTCTGTTTTTCTTTCCTTTTCCTTCACATCTCTTTCACAGTGTTGTTCTCTTTTTTTGTCAGGCTTGGTTGCCTTAGTCTACTCTTAGGCTTTTCCTGGAGAAATTTTACAACTTTTTGTTAAGTCATGCATGTCCTTGGATATCTTCCTGAGTAATTTTGAATTCTTTCGTGTCTTTTTCTGGTTTCCATGAGTCAACCACATTAAACTCTGCATACAATTATATCATTCTTTGAAAATGACCATAAAATGTTTAATCTTATGATGTCTTCTGTATTCTTCTCCATCTTCAATTAGGCCCAATATTTTGCTTAATACTTTTTCAGTGATTTTCAATTCCTTCATCTCATTCAGTAACAAACATTCTGCAATACAATGTTCTTTTGAGGAAATTACTGTTGTATACTGTCTTAACTTAATATTGAATCATACTGATGTTTTTGTTATTGATATCTTTGTTTAAGTGATGTGTTACTTTGAGTATGGAAGCTCTTGAGTGAACTGCAACTTTTTCTGCCACATTTTGTTCAATTATTTCTTGTATATAACAGTGCTTGAATGTAATGGCTTGATTAATGTTTTAGAGGCTACCTTAATGTATATCAAAGTTATTTTTCTCAAATGAGGTTTGTAACCCTACTTTGTCAGACAGTTCTTTGAGTAGTTCGACTTTTTTTGTTATTATTTCTAATTAATTTGCTGGGGTGCTAGATCATCTGCAAAGGCTAAGCAGTCCTTTGATAGATTTTTCTCTTTTCCATACTAGTTTAATTCTTATAATGATTTGATTTTTCTCTAGTGTTTTCCTCCAAACTCTCGACTGATTCAATCATCATTTTCTTTTGGCCTTTGTCCCACTTCAAGGCAGGGTCAGACTTGTTACTATGGATTTGGCAATGTTAGTGTCAGAGGGTGGCCGTATGCCCTTCCTGTCACCACCCCATACCCCCCCGGGACGGAATTAGTGTACCGCAGCTGTCTGTGCCAAATGTACGGTAAGCTGTGAAATAGTGCTAACATTTTCAAATGTTTGGGAGTTGTTGGATCTGAGGAGAGACATGGGGACCAGCCCAGTACTCACCTAGTGGGATGTGGAAAAACACCTAAAAACCACATCCAGACTGGCCAGCACACCGGCCCTCATTGTTAATCCAATGGATGGATTCAATCCAGGGCCGGCACACCTACATGAGTCCAGGAAGCAGCGCATTAGCACCTTTGGCTAACTGGGCAGGTCTCATGACTGATTCAAGTATACATAAAAAAACAGAAATGATGGGAGATCCTCCTCTTGTTATAATACCAAATTTTCTGTCTATTTCACCTTTGAACTTAACTTTAGAGTTGCAGTGTGAAATTTTTTCTTAATTACTATGGCTGTTTTATTATCTAGAACGAATTACTTGTGGATTTTAAACAATTATCAGTTGATTCATTCCAAATTAGCAAAAGTAATTATGAATATTTCAGATCTGTTTTTCAAATGATTTAGAATCTACTCTGGATGTGACCTTCATTTTTCAGAAACCACAACCACATCAGTACCCAACGATATCTGGGTCTAATTTTTTTTCTGCTGTGATTAGTTATGCTTTAGAGACTATTTTGTAGGTGACTGGTGTGAGTGTGATGCATCCATAATTACAATGCCTGACAAAAAAGTGAAGCACCAAGAAGGGCATGGGGAAACCAAATAATACTTCTGATGTTGAGAGGGCATGTGATATTATTTCGTTGATGACAAAATCTTGTTAAATTTACAAAGGACTTGGCAGTATGAGCCCACTTATCAGTATGACATTTTACCCTCTCTGGTCTCAATCAGTGCACTGGTTCACCTGACAAGTGTGTCATAAAGCCATGGTATCCTCACCTGAGGACCGGGCTGAGTTGACATCTGAGTTGGTCCCAAATGTGTCCTATCATGGACAGATCTGGAAATTTTGCTGGCCTTTGGAGTACCTCAACATCTTGCAAACAGTTATTTGATGTGTACCATTTGTGGATGAGCATTTTACTGTTTAAAACTGGCACATTGAAGTGTCACATGAGAGGTAACACATTAGGATGCAAGATGTCTGTGACACATGGTTGTGCCATGAGATTTCCCTCAGTCACTACCAACACTGACCAGAAGCGATACCCAATAGCTCCCCACATCATGATGCCAGGTGTAACACCACTGTGCCTCTCCAAAACGTTGGAAGAATGGGGCCTCTCCCCATAACATTGCCATACTCACCAAAGATGGTCATCCTGGGTAGTAGAGAACCACAATTCATCTCTGAACACAATGCGACCCAATTCATCGGCAGTCCATGTGACGTGTTCAAGACATCTTTCCAAACATGGTTGTTTGTGTTGTGGTGTCAATGGCAGCTTATGCATGGGATTGTAATTCCCTAGTCCTGTTGCTCTAAAAAATGGTGCAGAATGAGACAGAATGTTGCAGGGATCTATTACTTGTTCGCAGATGGCAGACACATACATGAAGGAATTACAAGTGACTTGATGCAGAATTCAACCAGCTAGCCAAACAGAGACCCACAATGAGGCCCCTTTGAGACTCTGTCAGATTATGATAACATTGTCTCACATGCATATGCAGTATCTCCAAGTCCTTCACATCAGGCCACTGTCACTTCCAAATCCTCCAAAAATCTGAATATTGCACGATTAGACCAGGTGGCCAAATGGGGTCCCACAATGAGGCATCTTTCACACTCTGTCATGTGCTGGTAACACTGCCACAGCATCTCTGTGTTCTTCACAGTGATCACTCAACATCTGATGCTGTTCACACTGCTTATACACCCTAAAGGACCTGGTAACAACACTAAACGCCAACAACATTAATGCACTCCAAGGGTCGATCTGCCTGTCATAGAGAATTGAAGCTCAAAATCATTTACATAAATGTCAATAGCGATACTTGTACAAAAATACATGAAATCTGACCCTTCAATTTTTTTTGGCAAGCAGTGTATTTAAATTAATGTTATCAACTTCTTATGTAGCGGATTGATCAGTACAATTGTCCAATCTTGAGGAAATTCCTTTGTTGTTTGAATGTCTTGAATAATTTCTGTTATGTTTACAGAATTGTCATCTGCATGTTGCTGAAGTCGAGCAATTATTGAATCTTCTTGAGGAGCATTACTGGAATGAAGAGATGTAATTACTTCAACAATTTCCTCTCTAGTTGGTGGTGGAGTGACAGGATGTTGAGTATGTTGTTGTTCAAAGGTTAAGTCCTGAAGAGGACATACCCCATTTAAAAATTAGATAAAGTAGTCAACCAATATTGCTCAATTTTCTTTAGTTTTGAATATATACTTCCATTCCATATCTGAAACAAAAGGTTTTGAGGGAAATATTTGTTCAGATTTTGTTTAAAAGCTTTATCAAAGTGTCTTGTATTATTCTTTTTAAGACTTTGCTCCAGCAGTTTTAGTGGGAAACCTGCCAACTTGGCCCAACATTGGGAAACAAGACTCTGCCTGTCACAAGCTATGATAAAGGCTGAGTGATAGAGGCATAACACCTCTTAAAATACTGTGGTCCAGCTGCCCTGGCCAGTGTAGTGGGACGCGAAATTGAAGCATCACCCATCCACCAGTGTCAGCCCAGTTTTCAGGTGAATATAAATTTAATTTAGTGTTTTGTTTATGTATTTTGTAATGTTTTTGAATTATCTAAAGTTTTGTATTTATTTTTATGTTTCATGTACGGAGAGGGTGGCGCAACGAACGGAGACAGCATCTTCACTGCCGGGACCAGAGAGAAAATTGCTGGCCACTATACATCGCGGGTCGACAGCCAAAGAGCAACAGAAGATCCTGAAACCGAGTTGTTGCGTCGTGCTTCTAAAAACTGAAAAAGTAAGAATTTGTAATGTTTCTACAACAATGACATCATAGAAAGTTTAATCATGTTGTAAATGTTCAATCCTATCTTGTCAAGGCTCAGGTTCACGTCTATATGTAGTATACAGGAAGATAATAAACTAGTGTATACTACAAAAGTTTAAATACGTGTTCCAAGAATTTATTTATGAAGAATTATATTAAGGAAGAAGCATTACTGATTTATTTGATAAGATTATTAATTTTTGACAACGTTCATTGCGAGTTTGAGTCTTAAATGTTTATTCAATATGGTTTTAATATATATTAAAGCAGATAACTTGCATTAATATAATTTCTGAGAAGAAACAAACGACATCTAAATTGGTTAAAGTTTGTGCAAACCAATTGGACTGAGTGACGTAATTCTGTGCATACGACTCAAATGATGATGTTTTCATTACAGTTTCATTCAAGAACCATTCAGAGACAGCTTTAAAAAGAGTTTAAATAATTTTGAAGTGTTTTGTAGCTGACATTGGTGACGAAGTCTGCACATGGTCATATGTCAAAAGAAAATCATTTATACAAAACTTACGTCATTACACTACACTGTGGCAACCTTATAAACAGGACTTGTGTGCAACTAAGGCACACAGGTACGAAACAATTAAAACATCAAGAGTCCTTCGAAAGTCAACGTGAGTCTTCGTGGAGCCTTCACCAGCTGGCGGCAAATTCGCGGGTGCGGGCATCTGACAGAGCGCAGCGAAGCAGTACGGTCACGCAGTTATTCCACGAGAAGGCACATCTGTTGCACAGCAGCTGAACTCTGCAAACCCCGACAACCTTTTTCTCCCTAAACTAACAGGCCCAGTATGTCAGCTGGGGGTGTTCCTCCGGCTGGTATTAGACGTGTTGCTGAGGGCTTCACCTGTCTACGGTGCTGCCGGGCATGGTTGCAGCCAGTGAGGTCTCTGGTGTTCGACTCAGCATCCTGCCGGTTGCGGAAGCGGGGTCGCAACATCCCAGCGGCTGCATCGATGGCTGTTACTTCTGCAGCCCATAGCAGCACACTGATCACCGAGAACTACGAACTACAATATTAATATCCGGTGAGTCTGTTTTAAGTTGGAAGTGGAGTGTTGTACATAGGGAGTGTGCTTTTAATAGGATTGTTGATTACAAGTCTGCATGTGTAACTAGTTAATATCTTACAATAATGTCGGGATGTGAAATGTCAGATGAAGAGCAATCTGTGTCCGATAGGAGCATGAGATCCCTTTTTAGGGCGATCGCTAAATTAAAACAATCTAACGAAGAATCTACGGCTAGATTAAAAGAGGAACTTAAAGGGAAGTTACAAAAATCTACAGACAGGTTAGAGGAACATCTTAATGAAACCAATCTAGAATTAAGTGAACTAACAAAATCTACAGACAGGTTAGAGGAACATCTCAATGAAACCAGTCAAGAATTAAGTGAGCTAACAAAATCTACAGACAGGTTAGAGGAACATATTAATGAAACCAGTTGAGAATTAAGTGAGCTAACAAAATCTACAGACAGGTTACAGGAACATCTTAATGAAACCAGTCGAGAATTAAGTGATAAAATAGAGGCTTCTAAAGTTAAAATGCAGGAAAAACTTGTAGGACTTAGTAATAAGATTGCTGATAATTGTAAAAGGTTAGAAGAACATATCCAGGAATCACCTGAGGAAAAAGTTCGCATGCGAAATGATATTACTGACTTAGTCAAGAGACTAGATAATGTCAATGTCTTAGTTGTAAATGAAATAGAGAAAAATAACAATAAGTTACGAGATGAATTTTCTATGCAAACAGAAACTGTTCGTAGAGAATTATTAGAATCTATTAAAGAGGTTTCTACCAAATTTGTAGAGATTTCATCAATAGATAATGTAGAATTAGAGACATTAACTCATCGAGTAGAAAAAGATCATACTGAAATAGAAAACATGAAATCTTTAATTACTGAAATGTGCAGTAACCTTGAGACTTCCAAAGATAATAACATTGATGAAGGTACAGAGCGTTCACCGGAATTAGATAATAATGAAAACATTTCAAGTAGTAGAAGTAATAACGTAATCAGAGACAACAGTCGCATCGTGTTTGCTAGCTCGGACGACAACAATACAAATAAAGAAATCACGGCAAGCAAACCCGACGCAACTCCGTCTCTGCAATATAACAAAATCCAACTATGTCTCTTGCAGAATGTTGGGATGATATAACGACAAATTCAAATGTAGCAAGTTGATTTCCTGTATTCAAACCAGGAGGTGAACTTCACCCTATAATCTTTATAAAAGTTTTTGAAACTTCATTATCTCCTAAATGGAGTAATGAAAAACTGATTCAATTTGTAGTAGGACATTTAGAAGCAGAAGCTGCAGAGGGCAGTACTGCATAGAACTGAATTTAGGGACTGGGATGATTTTGTTAAGCAGTTTAAACAAAATTATTGGTCAAGAGGAAAACAACAACACTTAACTTTAGAGTTGTTAGACCCTCCTCCTTATTCTAAACGGTGGGGAGGTTATAGGAATTATTTTGAATCGCATTTAAACTGTGCTAAATTAATTGAAGAACCAATTATTGAAAGTCATCTAATACGAGTCCTAATTAGTAGGTTACCATATTATGTAAAGGAAAGAATGATAGAAAGGGAATGGTCACAACCTTGCGAATTATTACGATATTTATAACAGTTAGATATACTTAATAGAGAATGGGAAGACGAGAAATTTAGATTTGGTAGAAATGACAATTCTCAAAACAATAATAATTCAGAACCACGAAAATTCAACAACAACAATCATAACCGGTTTTGTTATATAAAACGTCAATCTAAAGATAAAGAGAGCCAACAAAATCGGGGTAATAACTCTAAAATACGGAAATTACACAACAATGATAATGAGATAAATCATCCTCAAGTAATTAATGAAGGTCAAGTTTTAGGTGATGTTATCATAGAAAGTTTGGAAAACTAGTAAAGTCCTTTAGTACGGGTCGACTAAAGGGAACTGTTAGTCAAAATTATACAAGACCCAATTGCAATTTATCATTATGCTACCAAAAGGAAGGTCCCTTCATTCCCAAATAAGTTAATATTTAGTATATGTTACATATGGATGAGTATTCATAGTTTATTCATGTGAAGTTTTTCGTGACAGGTACATGTTATTTTAAAGAAATGACAGTAAGTTTAAACAAGTGTTCTACAATAATCTACTGGTACTTCAAAAAGGGAAAGATAACTAAAAAGGGATTTATATGGAAGAAATTTTTGTTATTAGGTCAGAAGGAATTTTGTGTATTTTATATTTTCTCGGATAGTAGGAACCAAAGGGGATGGTTAATAATTTTAGGGACCATGGGCGTCCAGAGCTATATGGCTCACGAGAACTTAGCAGAGTGCCTTTAATAGAGATTTGTAATAGTGTTAATATAGAACACACCAAACGGGGCTCTCTTGCTTGTTTCTCCTAAATAAATTGCCATTACCCAGCAAAGTGTCCGAAGGTAAAGAAAGCCGTGCCGAGGTTCTAAAGAAAGTTTTGCTTGATTTCTTCTTGACCTCATGCATAAATAAAGCATTACAGAAAAGAACAACTTAGAGTAAATAGTACTATTAGTTACTGTGAGAAACTTATTAGTAATATATATTTTGGAAAGAATAACTCTAGTAAATGAATAAAATTGAAATTAACCTATCACAATTTGATCGCTCTGTCCTAATGTAACAACTTTAAAGAATGTACTAAATTATTATTTACTAGCAACTATTAAATGAAAAGGAGTAATCTCCATATATTCAGTTATGAATTACCATAATAGCATAATTAAAAGTAAATGACAAATAGTCACAACAATATCATCATAAAAGGATTGAATCTATCTAAGAGCAAGGACTTAAGATTACAGAACATGTGAGAAAAATGTATAATATTAACAGTTAAATATTGTATATAGAAGAAGTTTTATTTTTGGTTAAAACCTGACAAACTGAGCTTGTGGGTGGGGTATGTAGTGGGACGCGAAATTGAAGTGTCACCCATCCACCAGTGTCAGCCCAGTTTGCAGGTGAATATAAGTTTAATTTAGTGTTTTGTTTATGTATTTTGTAATGTTTTTGAATTATCTAAAGTTTTGTATTTATTTTTATGTTTCATGTACAGAGAGGGTGGCGCAACGAACGGAGACAGCATCTTCACTGCCGGGACCAGAGAGAAAATTGCTGGCCACTATACGTCACGGGTCGACAGCCAAAGAGCAACAGAAGATCCTGAAACCGAGTTGTTGCGTCGTGCTTCTAAAAACTGAAAAAGTAAGAATTTGTAATGTTTCTACAACAATGACATCATAGAAAGTTTAATCATGTTGTAAATGTTCAGTCCTATCTTGTCAAGGCTCAGGTTCACGTCTATATGTAGTATACAGGAAGATAATAAACTAGTGTATACTACAAAAGTTTAAATATGTGTTCTGAGAATTTATTTATGAAGAATTATATTAAGGAAGAAGCATTACTGATTTATTTGACAAGATTATTAATTTTTGACAACGTTCATCGCAAGTTTGTGTCTTAAAAGTTTATTCAGTGTGGTTTTAATGTATATTAAAGCAGATAACTTGCATTAATATAATTTCTGAGAAGAAAAAAACGACATCTAAATTGGAGAAAGTTTGCGCAAACCAATTGGACTGAGTGACGTAATTCTGCACATACGACTCAAATTATGATGTTTTAATTACAGTTTCGTTCAAGAACCATTCAGAGACAATTTTAAAAAGAGTTTAAATAATTTTGAAGTGTTTTGTAACTGACGTTGGTGATGAAGTCTGCACATGGTCATATGTCAAAAGAAAATCATTTATACAAAACTTACGTCATTACACTACACCGGCAGTAACTTGTAAGGGTTCCTTGCAGGTGTTACAGCTGAAGACAGTCAATGATTTCGCAGGTGGAAGAGGAACACGCATCCCAGCAGCAGATAAAGTGAAAGAACT
This sequence comes from Schistocerca cancellata, assembly GCF_023864275.1. Lineage (NCBI taxonomy): Eukaryota > Metazoa > Arthropoda > Insecta > Orthoptera > Acrididae > Schistocerca > Schistocerca cancellata. The sequence goes on along the minus strand of NC_064633.1, from coordinate 329,093,377 downwards.
ATCTCAGATCCACCATATAGCATCTGTTCCTCAGGTAAGAGGTGAATAACAACAGCATCAGTTCCCCATGTTGAGGGTTACTGAAATAATCTCCAAAGCTGGTCCAGAAGCTATTAGGTGACAGCCCCCTCATTGAACTTCTTCCTATCATCCAGCAACCAACTGGAAGGATTTGCCCTGAAATGAGGTACATGCTACCCACTATCCTTCTCAACCCTCCCACAGTGGTATTCCACAGCTCACTAAACCTGAACGATGTCGTCGTCCATCCCTACACAACTCCTGCTCCCAGCCCCTTGACTCATGACTCACATCCCTGTAATAGACCTAGAAGCAAGACCTATCCCATACGTCCTTCTGCAACTGACTACTCCAGTCCAGTCACAAGCATCACTTAGCCTATCAGAGGCAGGACTACCTGTCAAACAGTCACACGATCTACAAGCTACGCTGCAACCACTTTGCTACATTCTATGTGAGCATGATAACTAACAACCTGTCTGCCTGCATGAATGTCTGCCAGCAAACTGTGGCCAAGAAACAGCTGGACCACCCCATTGCTGAGCATGCCACCCAACACAATGTTCTTCATTTCAACAACTGCTTCACAGCCTGTGCCATCTGGATCCTTCCCATCAACACCAACTTTTCTGAAATGCGCAGGTGGGAACTCTCCCTACAATATATCCTACGTTCCTGTAAGCTCCTCACCCCAAACTTCGTTAGTCTTTGTCCTTACCCTCTAGCCTCTTCCCTGTTCCCATTCCAGCACACACATACATCTATTCCACCAATGCACCCACAGTCTTTTTACCTCTCTCCTTTTCCTCTAACCTGCTCCCCCCCCCCCCCCCTCACCCCCGCCTCCCAAGCCCTCTGTCTAACTTCCCAATGGCACCTAACTGCCCTACCCTCCCTCCACCTCATCCCTGTATGTTCTCACAAGCAGCACTTTACTGACCCCCACACCTACCCTTCTTTCGATATCTCACCATCAGTGCCCGCAGGCGGCCACAGAGTACTGCAGGTAGCCTTGCTTGGGACCTTACCGCAGCCACTGGAACAGTTGTCTCCAGACACACAGTCTACATACGACTGAACAGACGTGATTTATTTGCTTGGAGATCTGCAAGGTGCATTCCACTGACCCCTGGTCACAGGAGAGCCCGTAAAGCCTGGTGTCAAGAACACAGTACATGGTCATTGGAACAGTGGTCCCAGGTTATGTTCACAGACAGGTACAGGTATAGTCTGAACAGTGATTCTCATTGGGTTTTCATCTGGCATGAACCAGGAACCAGATACCAACCCCTAAATGTCCTTGAAAGGGACCTGTATGGAGGTCATGGTTTGATGGTGTGGGGTGGGATTATGATAGGACTTACAGATCTGTGTCATGTGTGTTCCCTATGTGCCTATGCTATTAGCACCAGTTTTGTGTAGTGACATGTTGTGTGGCACCACATTCTGCAATTATCCTTAATTTATGAGCATGAGTGTAGTTAGTAGCTTTCATTATAGGGTGAAATCAGTAATTGTTTTGTAAATTAAATTCTATTGTTGACTTGTAACAAATATAAATTCTGTAATAATTGTAAACATTTGGAAGATGAAATACTAGTAATCTTAAAGTATTTATTTGGCTCTATTCGAAAACATGTTAACAAAGCCAGCCCTTAATTAATTCCAAAGTAATTAACAGTTTTGTCAAAAGTATTGTTTGCATAACTATATTTGTTAATTTCATGATTTAAACAAATAATTCGGCTTAACCCTTGTAGTAGAAGAAACTGTTACAAGGAACCAATTTTTTTATGTATTCAGTTAATTTAATGAGTTAAGTTTTAATTGTAATTTCTATAAATTTAACATCAAACAATGTGTAGTTTTGGCACCTATTATTATGAGGATATACAGGGTGTTACAAAAAGGTACGGCCAAACTTTCAGGAAACATTCCTCACACACAAAGAAAGAAAATATGTTATGTGGACATGTGTCTGGAAATGCTTACTTTCCATGTTAGAGCTCATTTTATTACTTCTCTTCAAATCACATTAATCATGGAATGGAAACACACAGCAACAGAATGTACCAGCTTGACTTCAAACACATTGTTACAGGAAATGTTCAAAATGTCCTCCGTTAGCAAGGATACCTGCATCCACCCTCCATCGCATGGAATCCCTGATGTGCTCATGCAGCCCTGGAGAATGGCGTATTGTATCACAGCCGTCCACAATACGAGCACGAAGAGTCTCTACATTTGGTACCGGGGTTGTGTAGACAAGGGCTTTCAAATGCCCCCATAAATGAAAGTCAAGGGGGTTGAGGTCAGGAGAGCGTGGAGGCCATGGAATTGGTCGGCCTCTACCATTCCATCGGTCACCGAATCTGTTGTTGAGAAGCGTACAAACACTTCGACTGAAATGTGCAGGAGCTCCATCATGCATGAACCACATGTTGTGTCGTACTTGTAAAGGCACATCTTCTAGCAGCACAGGTAGAGTATCCCGTATGAAATCGTGATAATGTGCTCCATTGAGTGTAGGTGGAAGAACATGGGGCCCAATCAAGACATCACCAACAATGCCTGTACTGTAGAGCAATGAGTCGCATGTCAACACAAGCACCGAAGTCAACATTACCTTCCTTCAATTGGGCCAGCTGGCGTTGGATTGAGGAAGTACAGTACATACTGACGAAACTAAAATGAGCTCTAACATGGAAATTAAGCATTTCTGGACACATGTCCACATAACATCTTTTCTTTATTTGTGTGTGAGGAATGTTTCCTAAAAGTTTGGCCGTACCTTTTTGTAACGCCCTGTATAAGGGCCCAATTTTTGGTCATGAGACAGTCAGTCCACAGCTGAATTTCAAATGAGAAACCTGTGTTGGTTAGAATGACAACAATGCATCCACTTAACAGTGAAATAAGTGTTACACCAATAGGTCATGAGTTAAAGCAATGACAGTGTCTGTTCCATATGTACCTGATTATTCCGAAAGAACTGTGAATTATGTGGTTTTGTTTTTACTGCTTGTAGATGTTCAACAGTCAACTATTGCAGCAGTATGTGGATGTTGGCCTGAAAACTATTAATGAGGATTATCAAAAGTTAAATAATTGTGCACTGGCCATATTAAATGTGTATTATTAGGGGATTGTGAAAAGTGAAAGTAAAAGGCTGTGAAATGCAACTGTGCATCTGTCGACTACATCATTTACAATAGACAGTAGTTGCACATCCAACTCCTATTTTTCCAGCCAGTACATAGACACCAAGGACAACAAACAAAGAAACAAAGAAGGCAGACCACTACATGTGGTGCCCCAGGTGAGGAATCTTGTACATAGCCACAATAAACAAGGACTCACAAGTTTTGAACAGTGAACTCGACAGCAGTTTACAGTGTAGTGGCGCAACAGTCAATCAGTGCATGGGTTTCATGGCCACTGTATGATAGCAGCCAATCAGCAAGCAAGTTCTATGGAAGCAGCCACTGAGCACCGGAGCAGGTAATCAGCACGCAGGTGGACACAGCTGACTGCAGGTAAACAAGGTGCCTCGCCGAGAGCCTTACAATTTGTCACACCCGTGCATATGATGAATCGGATACAACTGCAGCAGCAGCAGAAGAAGAATGATTAAAAATAGCAAAAGCCGTTTCATATTCAGTGATATGCAACGAGTGGCCTTAATGAACAAGACAGTGTGACTGAGGACAAAGCTGTAGAAGTTAAGTTGTTAAATGAACAGAAGGACATAAGTGCAACTGGTTCTGAAGACACTAGTAGTTATAAATCAGACATGAATGTAACTCTGAAGGGTTGGGACGAAAGTCCTATTGCAATGAGCGAAATGGACAAAAACAGTACTGAAGTGGTAAGATTGTTAAGGTTAAGGAGGAGGAATCTAGTAGCAAAAATCTGCAAGGGCAACAGTTTATGGCAGACGGAAATTTGGAAGTGATGTTAAGGCAAATTATGAGTGGTTTTAGTTGTTTGAGTAGTATAAGTATGAAAGAAGATATTAGTAGTATGAAATAAGACATGAATAGGATGGAAAGTAGTATGAAAGAAGATGTAGGGTAGAAAATAGTATGAAAGAAGACATTAATATGATGGAAAAGAAAACTGATAGCATTAGAACTGACATGGTTGTAGCTTAAAACATGAACTGAAGAAAGAAATTAATAAGGAAATTAAGGTAATTAGAACTAATCTTGCAGAATAAATAAGATATTTGACTTGTTAGTTAAAGATTGTAATAATACTAATGAGAAATTAACAAAGCGTAGTAAATGTGTAGAAGAGAGAGAAACTTTGTGACGACAATAGTATGAAGGTGGAGGTTTTCGAGAAACAATGTGCTGAAAATAGAATTAAACTTGAGGACCAAGTTGATCACATTAGAAATGATTCAGAAACTGAGGTAGAAACCAAGTGTGCAGTAGTGGTAGAGGAAAAACTGGTAAAAGTAAATAAAAATTTAGATTCGAAATTGGCTGAAATGGAGAAAAAGATGGAATAGGTACAAAATCTAAAGCATAGAGGAAGTGAAAGTGTGTGTGATTCTGACAACAGCTGCAATGATGATAGCAATGACAAATCCAGTAGTGATGAGGATGAGGTGTTTGCATTTATCATTGATAATGGTGGCAATGTGTTACGTAAAGAAAGAATAAAGGAGGATAATATTAAGCCTAGTGAAGAGTTACAGTTTGAGAGTGGTACTGAGGAAGAGGACCATACTATCTGTCAGTTGACTGTGACTGATAATCATTTTGGTAAGCAGGATGACAGTTTTTCCAGGGAAAAGATTGATGAGGATTTGTTGTATGAACAAGATCACATGGTAAGTAAAGAGGAAGTGGGTCACCCTGTAATAACAGCAAGTGTAAAAGGTATACATGTTAAGTGTTCACTGGACAGTAGTAGTGATTTGAATAGCATTTCACAGGCTTTTGTTGAATCTATTCAGAACACAGAGAGTATAGTAGTGATGCATGTTTCTAGAATAAAAATTATTGGTGTTACTGGTAGGCTATCAAAGAGTGAGAAACCATTGACTGTGGAATTGGCAGGACAGTTGTTGGAGTGCAATTTCTTGGTAATTCAAAATCTCAGCACTGATGTAAAATTTGGGACTAATTTCTTGTGCAAATGGGCAATGGCCTTGCCACAGTGGATACACCGGTTCCCGTGAGATCACCGAAGTTCAGCGCTGTCGGGCGTGGCCGGCACTTGGATGGGTGACCATCCAGCCACCATGCGCTGTTGCCATTTTTCGGGGTGCACTCAGCCTTGTGATGCCAATTGAGGAGCTATTCAACCAAATAGTAGCAGCTCCGGTTAAAGAAAACCATCATAATGACCGGGAGAGCAGGGTGCTGACCACACACACCTCCTATCCGCATCCTCACCTGAGGATGATACGGCAGTCGGATGGTCCCGATGGGCCGCTTACAGCCTGAAGACGGAGTGCTCTTGTGCAAATAGCAAGTAGGGGGTTCAACATTCTGTATGGGATTCATTATGTGGTGATAATGCTTACCCAGCTGCCTGTCTCATTTTTCATGTTCCCTGAGGCAGTCATACTCTTCTCCTATCCTATCTGAAGTTATAAATGAATCAGAGACATTTTATATTCTACTTTCATGTAATTTTGTACAGTAGGATTCTTTAGTATAAGAATATGGGTGAAAAGGTTTCTCTAGTGTTATCCGTGTGTATGTATAGATTATGTTGTGTTATGGCACTTATAAGAAATGTAATCATAAGAGGATGGAAGAAAGTAAAATGGTACAATGGTTAAAGAATTTTTGTCAAGAGGGTAAGATAAAATGAAAATGAAAGGTGTCAGCATATGTGGAGGATAATTAACATCTGAAGCAATCAGCTCAAGTGTGAATTTAGTGCAGCTGCAGAGGCAATATGCAGTATAAACCACCTTAAATACTAAATCTTAATATTAATTGTGGTGTAATAGAAGTTTTTGTGTTCAGTGCGATCAGTATATGGAGATAACTATCTACCTATAGGAGGGCACCATGGCACAGCCGTGTCTAGCGTTAAGGAATTACAACTTTAGACATAGTTGCCTGGAGTAATATGTGTGGAAAGAATAAGTATGATTTGTATGTATATCACCCTTCAGGCTAGAATATCAAGCAATTTTTTTGGAATACAGTGAAATAATAGTTTTTCTGAGCAATAATGTTGTCTGATCAGTAAGGAGAGTTACATTTGCCTTAGCACATGGATCTGTTACTGTGGAGCGCTTTTCACTAGAGTCAATTTTGCATTAGATAAGCAGAGCAGGTGTTTATTTATTAGATAGTGAAACAATAATGAAATAATAAAGCAATGAATAGTGTTAGGGTCTTAATGGTTAGGGAGCCTGTCTCTGCAGTAGGGATATTTTTTGAGAATGCACCCCACTGGCTAACAAGGTAAGAAATGTAAGTGAAATAATGGTGCTGACAGACATGATTAATGCAAAAGATAACTGTATACAAATAAATGTGAAGTAACTACCTTGATGATGCAATTGTGAACTAGGCAACATTGGGTACTGTTTATATTGTGCAATTCATGACACTGTAGCTGGAATGAGAGATTAACAGAAAGAGCAAAATTTACAAGTCATATAATGCTGCATCATTGGCTCTATACATTATCTGGAAACTTCTATTTGTGCTCTGAGGAATTATGAGCTTGAAGTGGTAACACTGGGACAAAGAACAATAATTTTGCTGATTCACTAATAACTGTGGTGCTAGAATGATGTGAATATTCTGACAGGTAAACTATTTGGTAACATTTTGTGACTTTGTATTTAATTTTCAGCTTGAATGAGAGTAGTACTTGTAATAGAGAAATAGAGCAATGATTTGGTACAACTTCCATCCCCTTAATCTTGATTTGAATAGTCAATAACTTATGAGACTCTGATCTTTTCTCATAACATAATGATTAGGTAATCTATGCTACTGCACATCCAAAGTTTTTGCTATTTTGAAAAATGGAAAAGAGACCCAAATCTTTCAAGTTTAACCAGTTTCAGACAGTTATGACTCAAAGTAATGTTTTACGGCATAATGTGTACTTGATTTTAAATTTTTTCTAGTCCACACCTTTCGTACTATAGTCAAATTTAGTACTAATTATTTCAATGTTATGAGAACTATGTATTTATTTATGATGTAATGACTATCATTTGCCACTAGTGTTAAACATACTTTTTCTGAGACTTAAGTTAGAAATAAAAGTAAGTGAACTAAAGAAGGATATTTTGTCTCATTTTTTCATGTAGTGTGGCAGAGGAGAACCACCTCCAAGGGAACCAATAGCAGCACATTTCATTGTTAACTGCCACTTGGACCTGTTGAAGGTGTGGACAGCTTGGTGAGGAAGTGTGTAAAAACTCATTGGAAAAGTGAAAGTACTTGTGAAAAGTAAATTGCAAAGTGCAGTGTAGTTTAAGTCTTTTACAACCCATGAGGATTTATTATTTGAAGCAAGACAGGACTTGTAGCAATTGATGTGTATCTTTATGTATTATCTTCACATCACTTATGATGAAGATGCCTAATTTTTGTTAAAGGTATAACTTGTGGATATTTTTTGTGTAATTTTGCAAGACACTGTATATAAATGTTGTATATGGGGATTTTCATATGGCCAGTTAGTGTAAGTTTGAAAAACGTATGTACTGCAGTTTTTGATAGTATATCTTACGTAATATTTTTTTGTGTGTAGATTTTAAACCCAATTTCTGGTGTCACTTATGGTCATTGAATTGTCCAGCTAGTTATTTGAAATATCTATCTGGTCAAGCCAATGAGAGGGTGATGTGATGAAGCAAACTGGGAAAATTTTACTTTCCCTCATGTTGTGCCATCTGCCTCCTTAATTACAATTAATGTACATGAGTATAAGCTGCATTTTCATAAAAGAGGAAGGTTGGCTCTAAGTTTTAAAGATTATAGCATCAGATCTAATTTTGTGCTTAGTTTTAGGTATGTAATTGATTTTCTAATTTATTTTGACTATTCCTAGTTAGTATATTAGATTATACGGTGAAACCAGTGATTGTTTTGTAACTTAAATTCTATTGTTGACTTCTAAACAAATATAAATTCTGTAATAATTGTAAACATTTGGAAGATGAAATACTAGTGATCTTAAAGTATTTATTTGGCTCTATTAGAAAACGTATTAGCAAAGCCAGCCCTTAATTAATTCCAAAGTAATTAACAGTTCTGTCAAAAGTACTGTTTGCATAACTGTATTTCTTATTTCAAGATTTAAACAAATAATTTGGCTTAACCCTCACAGTAGAAGAAACGGTTACAAAGCATTAATTTTTCGATGTATTCAGTTAATTTAGTTCCAATTGTAATTTCTGTAAATTTAACACTAAACAATGTGCAGTTTCGGCACCTATTATTGTGAGGATATACAAGGGCCCTATTTTTGGTCATGAGACATATACCATCCACCATTACGTGAGTGGCATGCATGCGAGATATTAGCTCGTATACACCCAAGGGTAGAATAATATAAACTTGGTTCTTGAAGTGTCCTCACAAATAAAAATCTAGCAGATTAAGGTCTGGGAACATGAAGGCCAGAACACTGGACCTCCACAAAAACCGCATTTCTCAGAAAATGCTTCACTTAAATAGTTCCGCACATTCATTTCAAAGAGTGGCAGTGCTGAGACCATAGCTATCATCAAACATCAAGTGGAACATTTTCTTATGCATCAGCCAAAGTATTGCAAAGAAACATACAATACATGGGCACGTTCAATGTGTCCAGCAATAGGTAAGGGCCCAAAAGTACTCTTCTCACAATTCCATCCCACAGGTTTATGCCAAAGCATGCATGAAAGCCACATTCATGGTTAACATGTGGATTTCATTCCGATCATTAATGGCTGTTGTGGAGGTGGCAAATACCTACACAAGTGAAGCTAGATTCATCATATCATGTTATTTATAAAATGTTGGTTATTTTACATTTGTGCAAAAGTCTTTCACAAAACTGTACTCATTGAATGTGGTCTTCTGGCTGCTGATGTTGAGTTAGTGTGTAATGATATGGATGCAGTTCTTCATCTTGCATCACTTCAACAACCAGTGATATCTGGAACTGCCTTGCAATACCATAGGCACTTCATGGTGTAGTTCCAGGCAACAAATAACATTCTTATCAGGATGGCAGTTTTGAGATTATTGTGCAGCATGTGCATGAGCAGTAGCAGCAGTTTGGTTAGTGTCTGCATCCAGCACTAAAAGCATATGAAAGTAATCCATCGGGAAACCATCCTAAGTGAACTTGACGGGACCAATTATGGCTGTGCACTGTGCAGGTAGTAAACAGGTGAATGCGGTTTTATGGATCCCACTGTTATGTGATAGGCTACTGTCATGTGACAAATTGCTGTCCTGCTTCTAAACAATGAGAAATAGGGTATGGATGTCTAAAAAATAAAAAAGGAACCTGATGACAATTTGGACCATAGCTCCATGATACATATAGGTCTGATGTCCCAGCAGTCTAATCAATGAGCTACAATGGCTGGTTAGTGGTGCAGGTTGATACAAGCTGCTCTGTAAATTCTGACATGCTACATAACGTGAAAGAGTTGCCAGCTCCTTGTTTTCATACTTGTGTATTCAAACTCCACCCAAAGTGCGTTTGCTACATAAACTTTTGTCTTGTGCCTGGATGAGGGATCACATGCTGACCTCCAAGTGCAGCATTTTTTTCTACACATTGTAACTCTTCCAATGCTGTTGCTGCTCCTATGGCTCACGCTAAGTCTTTAGGAAATTCTGTCCATGCTTTTCTCAGTAAGAGAGATAGCAAACCTTGCAAGACACATCTAGTGCTCTCTGTTCTGCCTCTTACAGTTGGACTTTATTAGTATCATCACATTCTTTCACCTTATGCATGTTGACATCAAGATTTCTAATCCTGTCCATGGAACTCTCTATGGACTCACCCTGTTTTAGTGACAGCTTGCACTGTTTAATTGCTCTCATCATATCCACAACCATAGGCACTCATATCAGGGTGCGAGGAAGAATTATAAACCCCCCCCCCCCCCCCCCCCCAGCTCTCAGGGAAGAAAAAAATATAGTGTAGTCAGGTGGTTGTCTTTCAAGAAAATGATTAAAATATGGTATTATGCAAGGTTTTAGCAGGGTTGGAAATGAAACTTTTTATGGCTTCTTACAAGTTGCCATTTGTCTCCAAAATATTAAAAATACACCATACTCCCGGCTCTAGGCATCGTCCCCAACCCCCCCCCCCCCCTCCCTCCCTACACACTATCATATGAGCACACTTATGTGCAAGTACTCTTCCTCTTATATCACTGTAACAAGCCTGCCCTCAGAACTTCAAATTTCTGAGCATTTCTTAACTCCTTGAGGTACATCATATATGTTTTTGCACCTCCCACCAAATGTAACTTGGTTGTACTCAGTAACTGTCTGATTGCCTTTGTGCCATCTGATTCAGCAAAGACTGAACCACCTCACTATGGCAACCTTCTCTACCCCTGGTTCCATCATTTGCAAAGCCTGTGCCTACAAGAAAAAGAAAAAGAAAGCAGGAAAGGACTTAATACTAATATCAGCTTCACACTTATTACTACAGCCACATCTAATACTTATACCTGATTGCCAACCACGTGCTTTCTTTACACTCTCTGTAATATTGCCAAGGCCTCCTTCATTCAAAACTGAAGACTGGGAGCACAGAGCATTGTGCTTCAACAAGCTACAGTGTCCTCAACTAACTGCATATGATCACTGTCCTGTGATGTTGCTTGCAGTTTGCAGTTACTAGATTTCTTCTGACACCTAAAGCAAGGCATCAGTGGTGCAGATCCCATTAAATGCCAAGATGGCTGTTTCTTCTCATGGTGGCATTTTCAGGGCGGTGAGTTGTGTCCTACCACTACCACAGTAAGTGCAGAATAGAAGAGCCCAATTAGCAATAATATGTTTGTTCTGCAGAAGTTAATGACAGCAAATCTGTGGCATGTGTTGACACCCAGGCAGTGGTTGCTACCTTAACATAGCACACAGCAGTGTGCTTGGCTTAGGGCAGCATGAGGATGCAAGGTAATGGTGCTGCCCCAGTAGAAGGCAGTGGTTGGTTCGACAGCTCTATTGACATAAGGTAGGCACGCAAGGTGCCCAGCATGCTTACTCTGCAGTGGCCATGAACAGCAGTCTAGTGTGTAGATTCCCCATGCTGAAGTTCAGACATTTGGAGATGTTTGGTGTGCTGGACTCTAGGGGTCTTGCCTTGGCAGTACCAACTCAAGATCTGGAACTATCGGGTCTAGTGGCAGCTGTTTGCCAGCAGTTAGCTGATGACGCTGCTAAGCAAGGTTGAAGCTGCTTGGCACCACATAGGACAATCAGCTGTGCAGAGACAGCTTTGGCACATAGTTGGAAGTCCCAGAACAAATTACAGTATAATTACAAGTGCAAGAGCTGCTAGTGGCTGAGCAGTAAGTTTTTGTAGTCACTCTATCAGCTATATTGTAACTGTGGCAATGTGACATTGTGTCAAGACATGTGGAAATTCAGCCCATCACTATGTCAGACTAGAATCTTGCAACATTCTGTACCAGCAACATTCTAGTGCCTGGCAGCAGGATTTTATAGACAGCTCACCTGTCAATGAGTTGCGAAGTCTGAACAGAGTTGTTGCCACAACAGGAGATGTTTCAGTGCAGTAGTCTTCACATTAAGTTAGCTGCTTTGCACATTTCTATTAGTCTTTCAAAATTCTTGTTAGTTCTTTTTTTGATGAATACTTACTGACAATGTTTATAATTTTTTTTTACTTGTATAGTTCTGCATTATAATCACCTAGTCTGATACTGTGTGTTTCTTTCATGTGCACACACACACACACACACACACACACACACACACACACACACACACACACACACAAACACACACGACTGTCCTTTTGTTGTGCCAGTCTGTGATTCAGCATCTCCACTATCTGACGAGTGGCCATGATATTGTTACATTATTCCATCCTGGAATTTCCATTGTTGAATTCTAGGCAGGTAAATGCACACATTCCCAGACTGACCGTACTGCTATCAACAATAAATCCAACATGGCTGCAACCGTTACGCTCCTTTCTATGTGAGCATGACAGCCAACAAGCTGCCTGCTCACATGAATGGCCACCAGCAAACTGTGGCCAAGGAACAGCTACACCAAGAAAATGCAGCCAAACACAATGTGCTTCATTTTAATGACTGCTTCACAGTTTGTGCCATCTGAAATCTTCCTAGCAATCACCAGTTTTTCTGAATTGTGCAGGTGGGAACTCACCCTACAACATATCCTTCATTCCTGTAACCCCCTGGCCACAACTTTTGTTAGTTAGTATTAGGGGAGTGAGTATTATATCGAAATGTTCTATGTTTTTTATGTTATACTTCGTGATATGCTCCACACCCTTGACAATCATATCATTTTCAGGTCTATGGAACAAAAACTGAATCTAATCTAACATAATCTTAGGGAACTCAAAACATAGTATACTATGACTACAATATCAGTGGGCCAGGAATGGAATCAGGCAACATATAGAAATACCTGGGCGTAACTGTTTGTAGTAATATGAAATGGAATGACTACATAGACTCACTTGAATATATGGCAAGTAACAGGTTATGGTTCATTGATAGGACACTGGGAAAAACAGTAAGTCTACAAAGGACACTGCTTATAAAAACACTTACATGAAGCCTGAATGTTCTTCAGTTTTGCAGGATCCCTACCAAATAGGACTAACAGAGGATATGGCTCATGTACAAATAAGAGTAGCACAAATGGTCACAGGTTTGTTTGATCCACAGGAGAATGTCATAAATGTGCTGCAAAAACCTGAACTGGCTGACGTTTGAAGAGAGATGTCAACTACCCCATGAAAGTGAAAGCATGCTTACAAAGTTTCAAGAACCAGTATTAAGTAAGGAATGTGGAACATACTACAGCTTGGAAGTTTGGCCTTATTGAAACATAGCTGCATTCCTTTACCAAAGACGCACATCAAAATTTTGAATACTTATGACTAATGTTAACCTGCTGTTCCTATAAGATTTCTGAAAATGCCTCAAAAACAAAAGACATGTCAGTAATGCCTATACTATTTTTGCAACCTGGACTGTTTTGGTTAGCAGAGAATGGATGTAGATGCAGTTTTACCTCAAGTGCCACCTATCACTAGCAGGATGTGGATTATGATCCTGAATGTGTAACTTCACAGAATATTGTGACATCATGAAGGAAGGAACATTATGAATGCTGAGCATTCAGTGGTGTTTTTAAAAAAAATTTTACTATAGTTAATTATATCTTTTACATTTTTGTACTAAAGCTACCTAACAGTTCTGTGTTAATATGAAAACTGAAGTAATATAACAACTTAAGAATCTAGGTTTGGCTGTTTCACAGGAAACAATAACAGTACAACTATTAAAATATGTATGTGAAAAGTAGTGCTTAGAATTCAGTATTACTGTAGTTCTTCACAGATGGAAATTTTAATACACTTCTGGTCATTAAATCTGAAGGTAGCATGTAGTAAACTTCATGAAGTGCATCATATTCTTAAATTTACTAGCGATTAGCATTGCAGTGGAAACACACAACACATGTAGAAGTAATGCCATTTACATTTTGAATATATGGAAACATTATACATTGGATTTCTCACTCAGAAATGGCATTTGAATGATGTTTCTTTGAGAGAAGATTGTGTTACACCTTGTGTAAGAACGAGTGCCTACAAGGACATGATTTTGACAATGGCAGCCTCACAGCTATCAAAAGTGTGTTTAATCAATCACAGCTAGTACCTAAGAAGGCCAGACATATCATTTGCTCAGCCATGCAGGAGATAATAATAATAATAATAATTTTATTGTCATTTGGCCATTACAGCAATAGACAATGCCATATACATACTAAAATACAATTAATAGTTTGAAAGAAACAACAGGTTTGTTGTTAACATTATAGCATTATATTACAATTGATTAATTCTCTTATATCATAGAATGGGTGGAGGACTAGCCAGTAATGAATTGTTTGTTTGAATAATTGTTCAGGTAATTCTTAAACATATTGAGGAAGATTATTAAATAATTTGTACCCCATGATTTCATAGATGTTGAGTGATTTTGACAATCTGTGGTAAGGAATATAGAGGCACCTATTCCTTCTTGTATTGTTGCTATGTACATTTCCTCTGGTTTTTGTTTCTGGTAATTTCTTCTTCGTGTAAGTTAGAACATAGTATATGTACAAGTTTATAACAGTCATGATTTTTTGTTCACAGTGCGCCTTATATGCAGAACCAGTAATTATCCCAATAGCTTTTTTTTGCAGTATTAATATGTCATGTACACAGCTAGAGTTCCCCCCACAAAATAATTCCATATGTTATTATACTTTGAAAGAATGGCAAATAGTATGTTCTAACATATTTTTCAGGAACACAATCTATAAGTCACCTTAGCAGGTAAATAACTCTTGACAACTTACCACTAATATATTGTACATGTCGATCCCAAGATAATTTATCATCTATGTATACCCCCAAAAATTTGACATAACTTGGGTCATCTGACAGAAGCTTATCTCTAAGACTACAAACCACCTACTGTGTTTTGTTTTCATTCAGCAGGAATCCATTTGCCTTGAACCAATAGGATGCTTGGTCAATTGTCTTTGCTGCACAAGTTTTAAGGCTATCGAAATCATCACTAGCATGAAGAAATGCTGTATCATCTGTATACAACACAGTGGTGGACTTGATAAATGATGGCAGATCATTTATCATTATTAGGAACAAAAAGGGGCCCAGTACAGATCCCTGCGGAAAACCTACCTTGACCCAACATTTCTTTCCCTACACAAACAACTTGCTTACGATTCTGAAGATATGATTTTATTAATTTAAGGTTGTTATGTCTAATGCCATAGAATTCCAGTTTTTCTAGGAGCAGCTTATGCTTTACACAGTCGAAAGCTTTGCTTAGATCACAAAATGTGAGCTCAGCATAGCCCTTATCCTCAAACACTTGATGTAAGTATTTGACTACAAAGTCTATAGCATCCGCAGTAGATAACTTTTTCCTAAAACCATATTGGAATTCACTAATTATTCCTAATTTTTCAAAATAAACAGATAGCTGTTGGTAAATTACACATTCCAGTATTTTAGGAAAAGCTGGGACTATGGAGATTGGTCTGTAACTGGCAGGTGAGTCTATATCTCCCTTTTTATGTATTGGAACTACCCTAGCCACTTTGAGTTCTTTGGGAAAATATCCATCAGATATACATTTATTTATACAGAATGTTAAGGGGTACACAATATAGTCTATTACTTTCTTTAGTATATTACAGGATATTTCATATATATCTACACTGTCTGAAGATTTCAGCCATTTTACAATGCTTAGGACGAGACTAGGTAAGACCTCGGAGAACATAAATGTGCCTGTGTCTGTTCGTGTTCTGCAAAATTTTTTTAGAAAGTAACTCTGATGAACTGATACCAGGTTTGATTATAGTATTTCCTATATCTTCAACAGATTTAATATAAAAATCATTGAATTTTTTGGGACTTACAATAATTTTCCTGCTTCTTACATCTTTAGCAACACCATTTATTAATTTCCATGCAGCTTTGCACTTATTTGTGGAATTATCAATGGTATTGAAATTACGTTCTTTTTTGGCTTCCACAATGGCTGTTTTATACTCATTCCTGCATTTTATATAGGCTAATCTGGCATGTTCTATTTTCTGATTGCTACATATATTGTGCAACACCGTAGCTTGGTTTTTCATATTTGATAATCGTTTAGTGTGCCGTGGATTTTGGATTTTGTCTGTTTGTAGCCCTGTTTGTAAAGCCTTTGTCAGTTAATTTGCGTTTCTTTATGGGGATGTTGTCATTAAATTGCGTCAGAAATGTTTTAAAAAATCTCTCAAATAATAGTTTTCCTGACAAATCAGCACTAAGACTATAACTTGTGTCACCATGACATTGGTTGAACCAGTCTCTCTGAGCAAGGGATTTACAGAGCTGAACAATTTTGTCATCTGTGACAGGTCTGGTGATTATAACTTTTGGGACAGGCTTAGGAATATTACTCTTATCAATACAGAACCTACTTGTATAGTTTAAAGATACAGAGTCATGATCTGAAAATGGAAATACTGTAACATCACATGATTCTTCTTAGTTTTAAAGTTGACAAAAATATTGTCAAGGCATGCTTTATCTCTTGTGGGACTGTTATTGATTGAGTGCAAATTGCACTGTTGTAGAAGGTTTTTCAACTCAGTCACAGTACATTTATGTGTTGTTATATCAAAATCTGCATTCAGATCTCCACCAATTACTATGTCATAATGAAACCATCTGTTAGTACATCTAACAGCATGTCCAATTTTTCTAGAAATACATTGATGATACCCTTAGGTGACCTGTAAAGGGATACTATTACTAACTTAGAACTGTCCATTACTATACCAGTGGCTTCAAAGTTCTGCTCCTCACACAAATAATCCAACTTAACAATGGAGCAGCTGAATGACTGGTTAATATATATTGCCACACTACCTCTTATATGCAATTTTCTACAGTAGCTATTTGCTACATTATAGTTATCAAGTTTGACAACTGGAAGTACACTCTCAGTAACCCAATGTTCACTCAGACAGAAAATATCAGATTTGTTATCTAGTCCAAAACTGTTTGCAATAAATTCTTTATCTATTAGTCCTTGAACATTCAGATAGCAAATTTTAAGATCATAATTGTTGTTAATTTTAGATTGAACATTTTGGTGAAGTGTTATGAAATTTGTTACACTACTTATCTCATGAGCTTCTTCACCTTGCTGCCTTCCACTAAAAAATCATTTAGACAGAGAGGAGGTGCTATTTTCTGGCTACTCGTAACACGTGATTCTGCTTCTCCTGCTGCAGTTCTCTTTTCTCCTTTTAGAGGCACTGTAGTTACTGTTGCTGGTGAAACTTCTGCTGTTACTGCTACTGTTACTTCCTTTTCCACTGCTGCTACTGATAATGCCACTGGTGATTGTGATGCTTTACATGTTTGCAAAGATGTAATTTTTTCTTCATAGAGTGTATCTGCAGATGTTTCTTCCTCATAAGTGTCCACACTGGCAGCACAACATTATCTGGAGTGCTATGGTTCTGCACAGACCATCACAATGGATGTATGGTGGCCACAACAATGGTTGCCATGTTGACCACCTGTGGTGCTCCAGATGTCATCACACTGCCCAGATGGATACTTGCTACTGTCCAATTCTGGCAGATCTGATAGATCTACCTCCTTTTTACAAGGGGCACAACAAAATCTTCTCACAAACAACCAAAACTCAATTGCCATTTCTGAATGAGAATACCCCCTCCCGTCCCCATTTAATGTTTATTTGAATACTATTGAACCCAGAAATACTTTGCAATCACAAAATATGATGAGAATTGGATATGCAACCTAATCGCATTCTCCCTCTCTCTATCCCTCTCCTCCTCTCCCTCCCTTTTTCCATCTCCTCCTCCTCCCTCTGTCTCTGACTGTCACCTTGACCATGCTCCCTGTACATCCCTTATCCCACACTCTCTTTAGCCATCTTCTCCTCCCTCATCTCTCTCTCCATATCCATACCCTCCTCTCCCTTCTTTGTATCCGTTTCCTCTCCCCTTCTCTGTTCATCTCTTCCTCCCCCCCCTCTGACCTTATTTATTATTATTGCAAATGGAATCATGATTGAGAATGGATGTCAAAGGGAATGAGTAAATCAGTTGGAAGCCTTAGAATGTGGGGTGTGTGAGAGAGACCTTTCCCACTACTGGATCTGTGAGGACAGTAGCTTTAATGACAGTGTTTTGCATGGTTTTAATCTACAAACATTTAGGATTATAAAGTTAGCCATAAAAATAGGCTTATTGTTTTCTGTTAAAAATGACTCCGAAAAGGAAAGCAAAAGCACACATTTTTACACTATAACTTGGCATGTTCTTTCTCACAGCTGGTTTAACAGAAAGTGTTTACTGTATGATTCTTATTTAGTTTGCCTTTAAACACTGTGTATGCTCTTCCTCAGTCTCATTGATTCAATGATTGTGTTGTTGCTTTGCATTGTAAGGATGCTGACCAATATTCTGATGCATCACTGGTGGCATTTCTTCCAAAAAGAAGCAAAAAATGATGGAGTGAAATCAGTTGAATGATTGAAAGACACCAAATTAATTAGTATACAATGTTGACTTTATTGTTGTTATGAAAATATATAACAGCCAAACTGTCAAACTGAGCATCATAATTTTTTATGAAAACATTTGAGAGAAGAGCTTTTAAGCATTTTGTTCATTGGGATTTTCATATGAGGTCTGCTCAAAAACCTACAGAACCTTGTCCTCTAAATTTTTCTGTGCTTACCTTTTACTTATTGTGCATAGTTTTCTTCAAAATACTGTCCTCCACAATTGATACACAACTCCCAATGCTGTTTCCATTTCTGGGAGCACTGTTGGTACACACCTTGCTGGATCGCATGAAGTACCGTCTGTGAATTTTCTTTTATCTTGTCTATTGTTACAAGTCTTCATCCTGTTAATGGGGTTCTCAACTTTGGAAATAAAAAAGTCTGCAGGTGCCAGATATGGAGGGTAAGGAAGATGAGGCAGTACAATGATTATGTTTTTTGTGCAATAGTCATGCACCAACAACGATGAATATGTGGGAGCATTCTCATGCTGCAAGAGCCATGTACTGTCTCGCCACATTTCAGGCCATTTCCTTCTCACATTTTCTTGCAGGCATATCAACATGTCCTGATAGTACCATCAATTAACAATTTGTCCCTGTGGCATGAATTCATGATGAACTAACCCTTCAAAGTCAAAGAAAACTATCAGCATTGCTTTGACATTTGACCTGAACTGACGAGCTTGTTTTGGTTTTGGAGAAGCTTCCCCGACCCATTGTGAAGACTGAACCTTGTCTCAACATCATAACCATAGGCCCACATCTCATCACCAATTATGATTCTCTTAAGGAACATCTCATTCTCATTTGCATGATCCAAATGCTCTTCACATATTTTGAGGCAAAGATTTTTCCGGTCTTGGCTCACAACGAAAAAGTGGCTGACATCAAAATAAGTGTCAAGGAATAGAAAAGCAACTGGAATCACTCAACAGAGGAAAGTCCACTGGACCTGATGGGATACCAATTCGATTCTACACAGAGTACGTGAAAGAACTTGCCCCCCTTCTAACAGCCATGTACCACAAGACTCTAGAGGAACGGAAAGTTCCAAATGATTGGAAAAGAGCACAGGTAGTCCCAGTCTTCAAGAAGGGTCATGGAGCAGATGCGCAAAACTATAGACCTACATCTCTGACGTCGATCTGTTGTAGAATTTTAGAACATGTTTTTTTGCTCGCGTATCATGTCGTTTCTGGAAACCCAGAATCTACTCTGTAGGAATCAACATGGATTCTGGAAACAGCGATCGTGTGAGACCCAACTTGCTTTATTTGTTCATGAGACCCAGAAAATATTAGATACAGGCTCCCAAGTAGATGCTATTTTCCTTGACTTCCGAAAGGCATTTGATACAGTTCCGCACTGTCACCTGATAAACAAAGTAGGAGCCTATGGAATACCAGACCAGGTGTGTGTCTGGATTGAAGAGTTTTTAGCAAACATAACGCAGCATGTTGTTCTCAATGGAGAGACGTCTACAGACGTTAAAGTAACCTCTGGCGTGCCACAGGGGAGTGTTATGGGACCATTGCTTTTCACAATATATATAAAAGACCTAGTAGATAGTGTCGGAAGTTCCATGTGGCGTTTCGCTGATGATGCTGTAGTATACAGAGAAGTTGCAGCATTAGAAAATTGAAGCAAAATGCAGGAAGATCTGCAGCAGATAGGCACTTGGTGCAGGGAGTGGCAACTGACCCTTAACATAGACAAATGTAATGTATTGCGAATACATAGAAAGAAGGAGCCTTTATTGTATGATTATATGATAGTGAAACAAACACTGGTAGGAGTTACTTCTGTAAAATATCTGGGAGTATGCGTGCGGAATGATTTGAAGTGGAATGATCATATAAAATTAATTGTTGGTAAGGCAGGTACCAGGTTGAGATTCATTGGGAGAGGCCTTAGAAAATGTAGTCCATCAACAAAGGAGGTGGCTTACAAAACAGTTGTTTCACCTATACTTGAGTATTGCTCATCAGTGTGGGATCCGTACCAGGTCAGGTTGACGGAGGAGATAGAGAAGATCCAAAGAAGAGCGGCGCGTTTCGTCACAGGGTTATTTGGTAAGCGTGATAGCGTTACGCAGATGTTTAGCAAACTCAAGTGGCAGACTCTGCAAGAGAGGTGCTCTGCATCATGGTGTAGCTTGCTGTCCAGGTTTTGAGAGGGTGTGTTTCTGAACGAGGTATCAAATATATTGCTTCCCCCTACTTATACCTCCCGAGGGGATCACAAATGTAAAATTAGAGAGATTCGAGCACGCACGGAGGCTTTCCGGCAGTCGTTCTTCCCGCGAACCATACGCAACTGGAATAGAAAAGGGAGGTAATGACAGTGGCACGTAAAGTGCCGTCCGCCACACACTGTTGGGTGGGTTGCAGAGTATAAATGTAGATGTATAAGCTGTGGGACAAACTTGGTGGCAACACTATGCATTCCAAGATGCTGTGTCAGGATTTCATGACATGATCCAACAAAAATGTTACACTCTTCTGCAGTCTGTTGGACAGTCAGTCTTTCATTGGCATGCACAATTTCAGTGATGTTCCTGACATGAGTATCATTGATAGATGTCAAAGGGCGTGAAAGAGAGTCATCTGTAATTTCAGTCCAGCCATTTTTAAACCATGTGAACCATTTGTAACATCTACATCTAAATCTACATCTACATATATACTCAGATACTCAGCTAGTCACCAAGTGGTGTGTGGCGGAGGGCACAATTTGCGCCTAAGTCATATTCCCCCCCCCCCCCCCCCCTTTCTGTTCCACTCGC
The DNA here is from genome assembly GCF_023864275.1 of Schistocerca cancellata. Taxonomy (NCBI): domain Eukaryota; kingdom Metazoa; phylum Arthropoda; class Insecta; order Orthoptera; family Acrididae; genus Schistocerca; species Schistocerca cancellata. The sequence continues at coordinate 329,072,208 of NC_064633.1, read as the reverse complement.
GGATCGCGCAAGATCAAAATGATTGAAGATCAAAATGATTGTCTGGACGCCTCAGTACGAGCTCTAATTTCCGAAGATTGGATTTCAGAATGAACACTGAGTCCAGCTTAATCATTCATCACCATGGGATTCCTGCTTCATTTGGTGTGTCTCTGTAAAACTTTTCTTGAGTTTCATGCAAAATTCAATGCAGACACAACTCTGTCTTGCTGAAACTAACAGACATACAACAATGAAACTTCTGTCAGTTTCACATTAAACACAGGTGTGTGGAGGTTTTCCAATTGCACTTTGCTCCAATGCACTACTGGCACAAAATTACGAATGTTCCGGAATTTTTTGAACAGGCCTCGTACAAAAATACTATCATCCAAATTTCCAATTTCCCTGGTAGATTTTCCAAAAATTTTCTTTCAAACAAACCTTTTCGTGATAGTCACACACACACACACACACACACACACACACTACTGATGTCAAGGTCACTGGTAAACAATAAACTCATGACAAAGAGATGGACCAAAAAAAGAGGACCAAAAACGAGAATTAAAAGAAATAACAGTGGCTCAAGAAAAAATAAAACAAACAATTTAAGCCTATAACACAACAATGTTTTCTTTCAAAAAATATATTGAGGCTATGGACTGATTCACAAACAAGATTGTAAACACCTATAGCTTTAGTACCAGTAAGAGTCCAAAATCCTTAGCTTGTAGCTATCTCTACTTTTCATATCCCATCTAGTACTCAGTAATTTTCATTAAAAATGAATAATTGTCTTTCATCTCATCAATGCATACTCCATCACTGTAATATAGTATAAGGCTAGACTACTACAATAGAGTCTAGTTTAAGTAGGAGGAGTGAAATGTGGGACTTTTTAAATAAGCAGAAACTTCAGGTGATACAAACAGCACATAAATTTTATTTTATCTGTTGATTAAATTAAACTTCATTACAGTTACTTATATACATCTTTGTGTATTTGTCAATACTGTCAAGAATCTACATAAGCAAACTTTTTAAAAATGTGGCTGCATTTTCCACATCACAGTCAGTTACAAATGACTGAATGGGAAGCCATACCTTTTCTCTGTAAACAGATAGCCCTTCCTCTCCCAAAACACACAAACTGGACACTTCAGTACCAAAATACACACACTGGACACCTCAGTACAACAGCTCTAATGAAGCAAATAAGCTGATTCAACAGTGCAACATTCCTGATGCACCTGATTGTCTTCATTCTCACTATTCTGCCCCTGTTGCCTTAATGGATTTGTTTTCATTTAGTTTGACTTTTATATATACATGCAAGCGTTCACAGTGTTTACAACAGGCTCTATATTTCAAGGCTTAGAGTGCAGATTAATCCTGATTTATGCTACTTGTTACCTTAAGTAAGTGGAACTAGTCCACACATTTTTCATTTACTTGTTTGTTCTGAATTCTATTATCTCCATTTTATGGTCCTCTGTAGATGCACACACTTCAGAGCACCATATTATATAGAAATGACAAAACTGTGTTAATATCCTGCCATGTATAGGAAAAAGGTTGTTACACAAAGTGTTTGACTGGTATGGCTGCACACAGAACAAGTCCACTGTGGACACAGATGCTAACAAAAGGTCTCAGGCATGTGAGCAGCTAACGATATTATCTATCCATTGAGATTATTTTTTAAGTGCTTCAACAAAACTCAGTAAATGTGTTGACAGCAACAAAAAAGTGGAGCTAGAAGAGAAAATGTAACACAACACTGGTCTTCCTACAATGTTGCTGTATTCCATCCATGTCATTCACTGCTAGAATTTACTGTCATAACACAAAAAATGATATAAAAAAACCTACAGTTTTGTGTTACAGGCTGCAGTAATCAAAATATGTCCATGACACAAAAATTAGTCATTTTCATCCTAATGGCATGTAACATATCCATAAGATTTAGTAATAGCTTTGGTATGAACTTCATAAAGTTCTAGCAGTAGGAGATATCAGTCTGTAAGCTTTCTAGTCACAATAATTACTGGAGATAAGTCGTGTTCTGTGAATGCAGCCGCAGTTGTTAGATGTTGTTTCAAGCAGTCTCTCCTGTTTTCACTAGGGTACACTCCGGGGATTCTCTGGATAAATCCAGGTTTGTAACTGATGGTGAATGTTTCTCATGCAAATCAGTTTTTTCAAGAGGACACAAGAAGGATATCTTGGGAAACAAATATTTTTTTAAGTTAATAAAGTGGACAAGTTGCACAAATTGGTAGTTGCTGTTCTATGTCAGAGAACCAGATATCTCAGCTAAAGAATCCATTTTTAGATAATTAAATAGTTAAGAAATTCACAGAAAATTTCACAAACTCCTCCATTCTCATTACAGGACTTTTGAGACCGATGAGAAACATGACACTTTTTGGACTGGTGTTAGTAACCACTTCTTGAATGTAGTTCTGCTCCAACTGTCCATGCAATGCAATTGCTTCCAAAGTATTCAGTTTAAAACTGTTGTGATGAATTGGCATTTATGTTTTGCAGAATTTTCTGTCCTGTAGCAAAGACATTTATATCACAAACTGGGACATATATCAGTGCTTTCCATCGATGATGACAGTCATTTGGGCATGATTCTGGCGTTAGCTCCTTATAGGTTGAAAACTCTGCCACTGCCAGTAAACAAATAGCACAACGAATAAGGGTAAACCTATGAAATTTTTGACTTTCTGCACAGATAGTTCTTCAGCAGACTCTGACACAAAACATAGCTAGGCTCTTTTATCCCACATCTTCAAAATGAATCCTTACTCTGCTAGCAGTTTGCGCTATTTTGAAACTTTTCGGCAGATTAAAACTGTGCATCAGACCAGAACTCAATCCCTGATGACTGAGCTATCCAGTATTGTTGAGCTACACTATTAATTAACATTAATCATGGGTTACAATGTTCCAGCTCCAACCAAGTGATAGATACCAGAAAATTATTAATTATTTAACAGCTACACAGGCTGTGAAGTAGTACCCTGAAACCAATGAAACTGTTCGCACTACTGCAGCACTTTATCTGTGAATTGATACTCTTACTGTTAGATGTCTTTGCTCCAGGTGTTTTCTCAAGTGACCACAAATACTGTACTGCACAATTTTTTAATTTGCATCTCTTAGAGAAAAATATACCCCATATAATTAGTCTGATATCTATTATTCTGTTGACTACCACCTGCAATTACACAAAAATCAAAATCCAAAATGTCTGTAATTCAGTCTCCTGTAATATATCACATTACAGGATGGCAGTCAAGAATGCTTAACATACTGTCAGTGTATTAAAGCTACCACATTGGAATAGTGGCACTACATGCACAGTGGAATGACACAGCATTTGGTAGTTCACTCCTGGTGTGCATGTAAGAAGGTGGGTGGTGGGGCTATTTGCAATGGCAATGAATACTGTACCACTTGATGCTCTGGCTAATAGCATATTTCTGTGTTGTCTGTCTGTCCTGTGTGTTTCAGGGCATGAGTAGAACATTTGGTGTTGATTTTCATTGCAGTTCAGGTATGGAAAGGCTACTTAGCCATTGTATTATTCATTATAGCAAAGCAAACATGTCAATTATTACTTTAAGAAGCGACAGTGATAGTTTTCCAGGCATGTAAATACTTCTAGAGAAAGTCAGGCAGAAACAGTGGCTTTGTTACCAGAGTAGGCAACAGCTTGAGTGTGAAGCATAGGACATAGACAGAGAACATGCTAGTGAAGCCACAAAGTATTCTCCAGCCCCCTCTGTGCAGCATGCATAACACAACTGCCTTCTTACTTGTATGCCACTACAACTGTTACTAAAGAAATAAATAAGCTTAGCCTATGAATAGCTATCTGTGCATAATAAATTGTGAGAGGGAACTCTGATGCTGCCAATTCCAGTAAAAGGCATGAACAGTCTGGATTTGTTTAAAATTCCTCGAATTTTATCCAAGAATGAAAGCTATTCCATTTATACTACCACTAATATCAACTGAATAAATTTCTGATTGATATCCAAAACCAAGATGGATCTTACTTTGGCAAATGCTACCCTATTAAAAATTTAATAGGAAGCAGAATGGAATGATTTGTGTTGTAGGTAAGAACAAATGTGATTCATAGTCATAGGCTCTGAGGCAGAGCCACCCCAAAAGATATATTAAAACATGTTTTTCAGTAATGTTTTACATACAGGATTTAAATTGTGTGGAAGCATTTAGAGCATTTTCCACATGAATTTAAATAGTAGCAATCAACTCATTAGAACTGTTGATGCTGAGTGCTGGTTTTTGAACAACATGTAGCATCTAGTTCTAAGGCATGCCAGGAAGTGCTGGTTAGCTCCATGTATCAAATGTCTGGGGCTCAGAAAGCTGGGCGTAAGGGAGTCATACCAACCTTAATGCTACTTACAGCACAAGGAAATCAACAAAGTGGCAGAAACTACAGTCTTGAATTCCTCTCTCTGCATTTCTCTGTGATACTTTGATGCATCATCAACCAACTTTTAATATAAAAGTTTTGATTGTGGCAAAGATACTCATTTGTTTCTGGCATTGAAAATTCTATCCACTGTGGTTTGTAAATGTCTTGCTAGAGTACAATAACATCAGTTTCACCATCTAGTGTGTGTTTCACAACTGATTATGTGAAATGAGGGTGTGAAGCATGTCGTTACTTTCAGATGGTAACGATTTACTTGCTTGCTAACGATGTGTCTTCGATACAGTGCATTAGTAGTATTTGCTGTTTTGTTTCTTGAGGTGCATTTTGACAGTTCTGCGTTACTTAGAGCTGCCAAGAAAACGTATTTTGAGATGAAATTGGAAAGAATGCAAAAAATATTAGGAGTCTGGAATTTAAGCACATTGGTAATGGATTCACAGCCTTTCCCAGTTTGGAAACCACAAACTGCGACTGCATAATAATCAGTAAGTGTTGTTTTAATAGTTGCATTAAATATTGGACAAATTTTTCTATTTGTGCATACTCAGGGCTAGTGTTGCCATATGTCCCAAATTCTGTGGGATGTTCAGATTTTTAAGTCTTGTGATATGCCCTGTGAAAGCCATAAGCGAGATGCCCAGTCTTCTAGCTTTTGGGCGCTGTTCCCAATTCGAAATGTAATATGTGTATTTGCTTCAACAATGACTGAGTACTCGAAAATTTCAAGCTGAATTTCTGAACATATTGGTGGCAGTAATCGAGAAACTTATAGTACGGTGCAGCAGGAAGATTTTGGACTTAGTAGGCCTATTTATTATCTTGAGTTTTTACATATTGGTTCTGTCAACAACAGTCACTTCTGGTACTTAAAAATTATGTTACACATAAGGAGAGACACAAATATGAGCACAAACATCCATGTCCGAGGCAGGATTCGAGCATGCAACCTCTGGTATAGTGTCGCAGTGCATTAGCCCACTGGGCCACTGGCGGTTGACGACTCCACCACTTCCTTATATGTTCTGACTATACTTTCAATGAACCTAGCTCTCTAGGCAAAGTCACTAACCACTCAATTCAGAAGCATGCTAGTTCGAATCCTGGTGGCAAAAAACTGTCACTGTCAGCTACCAGTATTTTGCCATCAAGGGGAGGAGAGGCAGTTGGTGTGAAGTTGCTGACCTTCAGCCTTTGCGCCATTGTCCTGGATTGTATTCCAGATCTCTCTTTTGCTATCTTCAGTTTATCATGAAGTGAAGGCATATGAAAATGCTGATGGTCATCCAAGTGTTGGACGGGGACGTTAAGCTTGGTGGGTCCTGTAGTGCTATTCAAAAGAAGTAGGCTTCTTGCCAGTAGCGGGTTTCACTCTCTCTCTTCCGTTCATCCATGACAATACAAATCCAATGCTACACTGTACAATGACTCATCACAGAGGACACAGGTACACACCTAACACCTATGAACAGTTCGGAGGAAGGCAATGGCAAACCACTTGCACTAGGAGCTGCGATGTAGGATTCCTGCATCTGCTCCTCTACACTTTTTCCCTGAGTGTTGGATTACTTTGACTTTGACTGTTAATGCACATTACAGGGCTTCTGAATACAGCTGTGACGTTTACAGCGAACAGACACATGGCGAGTCACAATGTTGTGTAATATATCAGAAGACCAACGGCTGGGGAGCATACTTATGCACAAACTAAGTTGACACTGGCCATAGTGGTTGGTGGGAAAGACTGTAAAGGCATTGCCCATTTACAATCATTCCATTCAGCCACTGCACAGAGTGTAAACTTAGTATGCGCATCGAAAACTTGATATTGCGGCATCTAGATTGTGAGCTAAGGTATAACAAATCGTTTGGACACAGCATCTTCACTTCTCGTTGACTGAGGAAAGCAAGATCTTATAAGGTAGTGTGGATTTTCCTGGACGCTGATTGATTAAACTTTTCGAGACAAAACTCCACTGTACTTACAGAGAGTTGGGTAGTGGTGGACAATGTGAGCATTCGTGTGTGTGGGGTCACAATTTGTGATCATTATTAACGCCAGAAGAAGTGTGTTAACTGATTGGAACAGTTGTTACTCGTCGTTGAAGTTATTCAATGATCTGAAACTGTGATTCACATGTGACTGACGAACTATGTTAGTCACTTAAAAAGCAGTCACTCACGTGGAACGGTGTTGTGGCAGGAATTGATTCACCCAATAAATGAATGGCGGCCTTTAAGGGGGGACGTACATGAAAATGACCAAATTTGTGAAAAAAATTTTATTGGCTCTTCATTTACTACATGGTATTGAAATTTCAATTACCAAATATTACGTTCCAATTCCGCTTCTAAGGGGGAAAAAAATAATAATTTGTAATAGCTTGCACAGGGCGACGCCCCCCCATCTTGGTCTTCATCCTCTCGTATATCTATTTATACTGCGTTTTTTTCCAGTTTTGTGCAGTCACAATGCAGGGAACGTTTGTGTACTACATCAAGAAGGCTGTGGAATAATATCTCTGCCGCTGGTTTTATATTCTTTGATTTATAGCGTTTGTTTACGAGTGTTTGTTTGGAATACATTTTTACGAAAGTTGTAAGTAGACTTGTTATTATATTTTGCAGCATGCCGCGTTCTAGTAAGGTGTTTAAAAAGGTTAGAAAGTGTCAAGCTTCTCGATGTAGTAAAGACAACTTGAAAACCAGCCCCATAATAACAAATGGAAACGATACTTCAACCAAGAAAGCGAGTGCTTCGAGAAGGAAAATTGACAGCTGTCAATCACTTGATGATTGTGGCTCAGACACTCAAGCTACTAGTGGTTTTAGGCTTATTGATTTGAAAATACTATCTGATATTATATCATCTGCTTGTGTATGTGCTGACTGTGGTGCAAAAAGTTTGAGATTATATGACGAAGAAAACAGAATTGGAATAGTGTGTATGTTGCATCTTACTTGTGAAAGCTGTCATTCAGACACTGCTTTTAGAACTTCGGCATCAAGTAACCGGATATATGAAGCAAATATGCGTTTAATATATGGCATGAGATGTTTGGGCATAGGCAGGGAAGGTACCAGACTGTTTTGTGGGATCATGAACATGCCACAACCAAGTGCTAGGTACACCACTGGAAATAAAACACTGCTAAGTGCTCTTCAAGAGGAAGTGGAAGAAAACTTGAAGTCCTCTGCAAAGGAAGCTGTGAAGATGAATAGTGAACTAAAGACAGAAGCAGATAACACGCCAGACACCGATTTGTGTGTGTCATGTGATGGAACGTGGATGAAGCGTGGACATACATCACTGTATGGAGTATCATCTGTCATTAGTGTTGATACTGGAAAAATTCTTGACGTTCAGGTAATGAGCAAATATTGCTATAGCTGTGTACTCGGAAAGAGAGCTGGTGAAGTGGAAGAAAATAAGTGGCAGGTTGAACACAAGAAAGTGTGCTGTAGAAATTATTCTGGTTCTAGTGGTGGAATGGAACCTGCAGCTATGAAACTTATGTTCCATCGAAGTGTGGAAAAGTACGGTGTTAGATACACAAAATACCTTGGTGATGGTGACTCCAGCTCCTTCAAAACTGTTTTGGAAAGTGAACCTTATGGTCCCCATTGTGCTATAGAAAAGTTGGAATGTGTTGGACATGTGCAAAAACGAATGGGAGGCAGACTTTTAAAATTGAAACGTGAATTGAAGGGCAGGAAACTTGAGGATGGAAAACTTTTAGGTGGTCCCAACAGACTCACAGACAAAGAAATTCATTCTTTACAAGTGTACTATGGCAAGGCAATAAGGGACAACAGTGGAAATTTGAATAACATGCAGAAGGCTGTGTGGTCTATTTATTTTCATAAACTATCCACAGATGACAAACCTGTACATAATTTGTGTGACATATCGTGGTGCAAATTCAAGCAGGCTGAGCGTGATGGCATGAACTATTCACACAAGCACAGTTTACCTGTGGCTGTTTTAAGTGCTATAAAACCAACATTTAGGTGTTTAGCAGAGCCAGACCTCCTACGAAAGTGTGTGCATGGAAAGACACAAAACCCTAATGAAAGTTACAACTCACTGATTTGGAAACGTTGCCCAAAAACAACATTTGTTTCAACAATTATTGTTGAAATTGCTGCATATGATGCTTGTTTAGTTTTTAACAATGGTAATCTTGGAAGAATAAAAACTCTACAGAGGCTAGGATTTCATCCAGGAGCTTTCACCTATTCAATATTGAAGGACATCGATGACAAAAGAGTTGCTGCGGCTGATATTACAGCCAATAAAATTGAACAGCAGGTTAACCAAAGAAGACAAGCAAAGAAGAGACTGCTTGCAGATGAAGAGGAGTATGCATATGGCTTGCACTAGTTCACACAGAGACGGTAAGACCTAATACAAACACTATCAAATCATTGATTCAGTTTTCCCGTAACTTACATTTTTATAACTTTATGTACCTTTTTCTCAAAAACCACAAAAGGTAGAGAAGTGAAATTTGGTATATGACTAGTCAGTACTATAGTGAAAAATTCTGTGGAAGGAATTTTCATTTAATAAAATAGTAAGGTATTTATGGTAGAAAATATTCCTTAAATTTGATATATTATTTTTCAGGGAAATTGGGAGACCCGTAAAAACTGAACAAAAGAAGATATAAAAATTCTGCTCCACAGAGTTTTGTAATTATTTGGTATGAAAGTGTGTACAAAAATTCATTAACATTGCTCTCACAGTTTTCTCAAAAAAGGAACATTTGTAATTACATTGTTGAAAAAAAATTAATTGTTAATAATTAAAGATGTAAAAGGTCAATAAAAATGAAAATTTAGGTTCATATGCGCATAACATTTCTTAATAACTGTACCAAATTTGGATTGATTATCTTAAAAAATTAGAGTTTTATAAAATACTTTTAAAATTACTGCAGTTTCGTGTACGTCCCCCTTAAAACAAATTTGCGTGCTCTTAACTGGAGGGGAGGTCAGCATTTTCTCAGATCAGTTTCAGCCAGTACTTCATAAATGGAACCATGACCGTGCATGCTGTGAGAAAGGGCCAAATGTTGTACTTAATTAGATGCAGGTGAGCTCTTAGAAACCTGTCACGTGTATCTGACACTGTACACATCCAACTACAGCCCTCGCATGTGTTCCCAGGCTGTACCCAGCTGCCATTTGGACACGGCTTTTAGGGGGGGGGGGGAGGGTGTTTACAGTTGCGGCAGAGTACCAACATTGGTCATGGCTGAAAATTAGCCCTTTAAGTGGTGTGGACGAGTTAACTCGTCATGTTCCACTGCTCCCCAGATGCCGAGGACCTGTTTAAATGCGGCCTCTGGGTTTTCCTGAGGCGCTACTGTCATGTTTGTGCGTCCTGTTCCGCCAACATCTTCCCGCTGCGAACGAGCTACTTCCATATCTTTTAGAATAAAAAGGTATAGAGTATTTATCAAAAACACATAGGTGTCTCTTTGCATGCTACTATTTCCAAACAACCCTCGTTTTGATATCTTGAACCGCTTACGAAATATGACTGTTGTTATGACCACACGATTCCTGATGCGCAGAGATGGAAATGGGCGCATTGCGCGGTACTGTCTGCTGGATACAAAAACCATTAACTTGAGAACGAAACACCGTATCGTTCTGCTGAAAAATTTAAATAAAATTTCGATGTCTTATCTACAGATCACATATAACAATGTATGAGCTAAAATAAGCCATGCGCAAAATTCAAGCAATGCATTTAGACCTCTGGAAACTCTTTAAAATTTCGTGCAGTAACTGTGACATATAACGAAAAGAAATTCTGTTCTTTATCGAGCGAAGATATCGGACTACAAGATAGGCAACATTTGGCGAGCAGTACAGCCACAACAAAGCCGCACTCAGCACGGAATGCAGAGAGAACGTCTGGAACTGCGAAAGTTTTTCCGCTGGTCTCTCTCCTTTCTTTGTCTTGCGGCTTAGGTCCCTGCCCAGACAATTTCTGAACAAGGTTTGGTCTCTTAGACCGGGTGAAAATTTTTCAAGATTAGTCATAGCGGAATGCTGCTATACTCCACCTATTCTCCTTAAATTGTCAACCTTGCAATGTTTTGCTGTTGGTTGCGTTATCACCTTCGTTCTTTGTTGTCGACACGTGTTACTGAGAGGTGTTAGGATCTGCTAGACCATGCTTCGTGAAGGACATAACTGTTTTCTTCAGTACGGTACCATAGTACAAAATGTGTTCTCAGGAACATGTCAGTTTTCAACTTTCCTGAGTTCGATGAAATTTTTTTATCGGTGAATAGAGGAAGATGTCAGTGATATACATCAAGAAATAGACGGTAAAGAGGACGATTTTACAATAGCCAGTGATCACAGTTCTGTATCGAACAAAAGCATCATTCCGGGGGAGAACTTCAGGACAGTTGTGATGAGGCTCCGTCTGTTTCTACAACAAAACACTTGGAAATATTACTTAAAATTAATCAGTTTTGCAGACCTTTTTTTGGGGGAAATTTAAACCCTGGAATTTAGTTTCATGTGGAAATTTTCTTGCTTAAGAGATAGTATAATTTTTCAGGATTTGAAATTCAGTTCTCTAACAGTTCATTTATGTTAATCATTGAAAACAACCACAGAAAAATATGTGATTTTGTGTGATAAATCGTTGAATGATGCAGGCTTTATTTAGTGCAATAAAATAAACAAGAAATATTTAAACAATAATTAAACCATTGCGATAAAAATACGCCAGGTACATTGCTCTCTACATTTTTTTATTGCGTAAATCACAATGAGCTCATTGCGGCATATTGCCATCGTCTTGCATTCTGTAAATACTTTAATAGTCGATAGCCTTAATATTATGAACTATAACTATGTTTTGAGAGGTATTACACATGACTGGTGTTTTTACCTTACATGTAATCTCGATGCTGCCACATGCTGTTGTTGTTGCACTTTGTATTTACACGTTGCTTGTATGTTCTTTGTGGGCGTAATTCTACGTCTGACTTTTAGATATATGATAAGTCAGGTTTTTGTGCGTTTTTTCCCTCCTGACAACTTGGATCAGAGATATTTACATAGTTAGCACCAGAAGTTGGTGATGTGTAGAAATTCGGTTATGTTTTGAGTATTTCCTTAGGTTTATTCTAATTACGTTTTTTACATGAAATGTCTTTTGTTTTTTTGGTGATTTTTACGTTTTATTTTTATTTTATAAGTAGTAATTTTGTTATGGTCTATGATTTGTGGTGTTTTCTTGCTGTTATATTTTTGTTGTGTACTGTTTATGCCGTTTCTATGGAGGAGGGTTACTTAGTGTCTCTGGTTTGTTTATTTTATCTCTCTTCCTGCTTTGTATCAATAAAGTTTTCAGCATATTTTTTGTGTTTGATGTCGGTTTGCTCATTCAGTAAATTTTGCGCTCATTTTGTACGCGTGAATGTATTTCTTGAAGGATGTTCACGAATGCCATTTGTAGAGCAGTGTCACTATCGCAATCGTGTCACTACAAGACATATTTCACGCTGTAGGCCGAAAGTAGAAAAATTGTGGCCTAAAATAATCGTAAAAATAAATGTTGTATGACATAAGCTAAACATTTCAAATGATTTGTGCCATCACTCTCGGTTCAAATGTAGGGGTTCCGGACAGCCCACCCACCCATGCTGCAGAAAAGTCATCTCATATATCCTGATTATCCGCAAACTGGATCTAGATACACTACTCACGATCCCCACCATCACAGCCTGAAATCTGTCCTGAAAGAACCCATCTGCTGCTTGCTAGTGAAACACGAACTTCCAGATTCGAGTCCCAATCCAAATGGCCGTTTGAATCTACAAAGTTTCAAAACTGAGCACACTTCACTGCAGAGTGAAAGATTCATTCACAAAATAAAATCTTTTTAATTAGGCAGCTGAACTGCCCCTTGGGGTGTCTCAGCCGACAATGCCGTACGTCTACTTCGTGCCTCTGACATCCGCGCGGGCACACGGTCAGTCGTGTTCGTTTCCCGACGAGGCGTCGTGCGGCGGAGCCGGCGCCAGCGCCAGCCAGCGGTGGAGCGGCGAACTACAGCTGCGTGATGGCCGGCTGCTGGTACGGGTAGCGGCGCGCCTCGGCTGCGCTGAGCCAGTGCTGCGGCGCGTGGCGCGCGCGCTTCATGGCGAGCCTCAGCAGCCAGTTGTAGAGCCTGCGCAGCGGCGCGAAGCGCAGCAACCAGCGCAGCAGGCCACCCACGAAGAGAAGCGTGAGGCGGTCGCCCAGACACAGCGCGGCGCGCAGGCGGGCCGCCGGCTCGCGCAGAGCCAGGAGCTCCCCCAGCAGGTAGCACAGAGACACCGAGAACGGGGGCCCAGGCACGTACAGCGCCACGCCCGCTACCATGCAGCGCGACATGTGCTCCCACTCTGCCGTCACGCGCTCCATGCTCGGCGCCACCAGGCGCTCCACCACCTGTTTGTCGCAGACACTACATAAGGCTCGGTCAAACAATAGTACATTTAATATTATCTGCACACGTTCAATATTTATTTACAGTACTACAAGGTTATTCAAAATGCCTCTAAGCTTAGGGTGACCAGATGCAATTGTTTAAAAAGGAGGATAAACAACTTCAAAAAGGAGGACAAAGGAAGAAAAAAGAGAACACATCAAACGGGTCACCTGCAGATGAGGATACCACTCGTCACCTTTGGACAAGTCACGTGACTGCCGGGAATTACCGGTAAAACTAGTAGTTAATTGTTACTGGTGGTCAGGTGGTGGTTAACTGAGCAATATAAAAAAAAAATAAAAACATTAATTCTGGCGACAGTGTGGCGTCAATTGTTTTGTTATGTCAACAACATGGAATTGTTTATAAAGCGAAAAACGTAAGACCATTCACCTCCCTTCATTCGACGCACCGCTACCAACATCTACAATTCAAGCAACAGCTGACGACATGTAAACTGCACTTTAACCTTCCGAATAAAAATAAATTGAACGACTATTAATCAATGAAATAAAACCATGACAGTTAATCTGTCGAGTTATTTCTTACCTTTATTGGCCACTGAGACGTACGTTCCAGCGCCACATATCTTACAGTCCACTTCAAATTCATTTCTCCCTTTCTTGAAAGCTGGATATTTGCAGGAAAGGACATCAGAAAATGTACACTTTCGTTTAGACATAGCCAAATATTTTACTTAACTCACAAATCACACGTGCACTACAGAAAGTAAAGCCAATACAAAGCGAAGATACGAAACGAAAATTTTAAATAATTGATATTTGCATTCCCTTATAGGTCGATCAACGATAACATCGACGATCCTGGTGCCACCTACTAACACCGCCTTCGTGCGTGTTTATCACCAAGGCTGTGCCAATAGTTAAAATATTTAAGAAAAGAGCAATAGAACGGGACGAATTGTAAATTTAACTGTATTACGCTCAACTTTGCGAAAAAGCCAGACATTGTAAAAATCCGCCCGGACCTCAGACAAAGAGCTAAAAAGGAAGACATGTCCGGATTAATCCGGACATCTGGTCACCCTATCTAAGCTTAACATCGGAGGCCATCAGACCCCCTAGAACTTAGAACTACTTAAACTTAACTAACCTAAGGACATCACACAGCCGGCCGGAGTGGCCGAGAGGTTCTACACGCTACAGTCTGGAGACGCGCGACTGCTACGGTCGCAGGTTCGAATCCTGCCTCGGGCATGGATGTGTGTGATGTTCTTTGGTTAGTTAGGTTTAAGTAGTTCTAAGTTCTAGGGGAGTGATGACCTCAGAAATTAAGACCCATGGTGCTCAGAGCCATTTGACATCACACTCATCCATGCCCGAGGCAGGATTCGAACCTGCGACCGTAGCAGTCGCACGGTTCCAGACTGAAGCGCCTACAATCGCTCGGCCACGCTACAAGGTTATTATAAACGATTGAAGCGATTTCACAGATCTGCTTTGGCTATGAGGTGCATTCAAAAAGTAATGCAACAATTTCTTTTCTCAGCCAATTTCGATTAGAAAAATACGTAATTTGTTGTGGGACATTGTGGAGTATTCCCGCTTCAGTCCATATAGCTTCATGAAGTTCCGATTGGTGGCGGCATTATACACTCCTGGAAATTGAAATAAGAACACCGTGAATTCATTGTCCCAGGAAGGGGAAACTTTATTGACACATTCCTGGGGTCAGATACATCACATGATCACACTGACAGAACCACAGGCACATAGACACAGGCAACAGAGCATGCACAATGTCGGCACTAGTACAGTGTATATCCACCTTTCGCAGCAATGCAGGCTGCTATTCTCCCATGGAGACGATCGTAGAGATGCTGGATGTAGTCCTGTGGAACGGCTTGCCATGCCATTTCCACCTGGCGACTCAGTTGGACCAGCGTTCGTGCTGGACGTGTAGACCGCGTGAGACGACGCTTCATCCAGTCCCAAACATGCTCAATGGGGGACAGATCCGGAGATCTTGCTGGCCAGGGTAGTTGACTTACACCTTCTAGAGCACGTTGGGTGGCACGGGATACATGCGGACGTGCATTGTCCTGTTGGAACAGCAAGTTCCCTTGCCGGTCTAGGAATGGTAGAACGATGGGTTCGATGACGGTTTGGATGTACCGTGCACTATTCAGTGTCCCCTCGACGATCACCAGTGGTGTACGGCCAGTGTAGGAGATCGCTCCCCACACCATGATGCCGGGTGTTGGCCCTGTGTGCCTCGGTCGTATGCAGTCCTGATTGTGGCGCTCACCTGCACGGCGCCAAACACGCATACGACCATCATTGGCACCAAGGCAGAAGCGACTCTCATCGCTGAAGACGACACGTCTCCATTCGTCCCTCCATTCACGCCTGTCGCGACACCACTGGAGGCGGGCTGCACGATGTTGGGGCGTGAGCGGA
The DNA here is from genome assembly GCF_023864275.1 of Schistocerca cancellata. Taxonomy (NCBI): domain Eukaryota; kingdom Metazoa; phylum Arthropoda; class Insecta; order Orthoptera; family Acrididae; genus Schistocerca; species Schistocerca cancellata. The sequence goes on along the minus strand of NC_064633.1, from coordinate 329,056,817 downwards.
AGACGGCCTAACGGTGTGCGGGACCGTAGCCCAGCTTCATGGAGACGGTTGCGAATGGTCCTCGCCGATACCCCAGGAGCAACGGTATCGCTAATTTGCTGGGAAGTGGCGGTGCGGTCCCCTACGGCACTGCGTAGGATCCTACGGTCTTGGCGTGCACCCGTGCGTCGCTGCGGTCCGGTCCCAGGTCGACGGGCACGTGCACCTTCCGCCGACCACTGGCGACAACATCGATGTACTGTGGAGACCTCACGCCCCACGTGTTGAGCAATTCGGCGGTACGTCCACCCGGCCTCCCGCATGCCCACTATACGCCCTCGCTCAAAGTCCGTCAACTGCACATACGGTTCACGTCCACGCTATCGCGGCATGCTACCAGTGTTAAAGACTGCGATGGAGCTCCGTATGCCACGGCAAACTGGCTGACACTGACGGCGGCGGTGCACAAATGCTGCGCAGCTAGCGCCATTCGACGGCCAACACCGCGGTTCCTGGTGTGTCCGCTGTGCCGTGTGTGTGATCATTGCTTGTACAGCCCTCTCGCAGTGTCCGGAGTAAGAATGGTGGGTCTGACACACCGGTGTCAATGTGTTCTTTTTTCCATTTCCAGGAGTGTATATGGCCTTCAAAATGGCGTCTGCAACTGAGGTGCATTCTGAGCATAGAACTCTGATGGGAAACTAGAGCATCTCGGATATTCAAAAGCTACAGAAATTTGACAGTGAACAAAAGCATGGTGAGTCGTTGGGCGAGGCGTCTGACATCATCGCAACAATGTCGTTCCGCTCTGCCGCACACAGCTGTGACTCCTGGAATGTTGGAATGTGCGAACACTCTCATTAGTGGTGATACATGGATCATCAAAACCTCACTGCTCAACTGGGCGTCTGTGTTGGTAGTGCTGACACACTCGTCCACGATGTGTGATAGTCAAAGATAATATGCCTACTGGGTTCCTCGCCATCTAACAGAAGACCATAAGAGAAGAACAACGAATGGCCATCTGTTCGGAATTGCTTGTGCCTTACAAGGCTCATCGTGACTTTTTTTTATCGAACACTGTCATAGTGAATGAAACATGGATTCATCACTTTGAAACGGAAACGAAACTGCAGTTCATGGAGTGGTGCCACATCAGTTCTCCGAAGAAAGAGGTCGAAACTGCACCCTTAGCTGGTAAAGTCATGGCGATGATCTTCTGGGATTCTGAAGGGGTTATTCTGTTTGATTGTTTTTTTTCTGTTTTGTTTTGTTTTAGGGCGCAAAAACAACTAGGGTCAGAACTGTAGAACACAAAGACAAAAAGAGGAGCTATAAACGACTACACGCTAATCCCAAACGACGGAAGGGAAGACAGCTAAAAACAGGGACTTGGAGAAAGGTCCATAAAATACATCATAGAGAAACGGAGGTCCTCAACTAAAGATTAAACTCCTTCGCCATATTGCTATGACAGATAAAAAGTAAAACGCGGTCGACAGCCCGTGCGTCCTTCAGTAAAACGGCCGATAACTCAGATAGCAAACACAAATGAGAAAGTAATTTGTTAAAAAAAGGGCATTTCACCAAGAAATGGCAGACCGTCAAAAGTTGAGGGCAATGAGCACAAAGTGGTGGGGGGAGCACCATTTAACAAATGGCGATGGCTAAAAAGACTGTGTCCATAAGAAACCTAGCTGAAATGATCTCATCACGGCGAAAAGACCAAGAGGAGGTTGTCCAAGCCACTGGGAGAGGCTTAATAACCCAGAGCTTATTCCCATGAAGGGAGGACGTCCTCCCCCGTGGTTCAACGATCAACTTTGAAGTGTACTGCGCTACCCTCAGGAAACTGAAGAAACGACTTTAGCGTGTTTGTCGCCACAAAAATGCAGACGAACTTATCTTCCTCCATGAAAACGCAAGGCCTCACACCAGACTGCACAGCCAAGGGAAGCTCACAGAACTTCATTGGACTGTTCATCCTCATCCATCCTACAGCCCCGAGCTTGTACCTTCTGGCTTCCATCTGTTTGGCGTAACGAAGGATGCACTCCGTGAGAAGCAGTACATGGATGATGGGGACGTTATTGATGTGATGACATTATCATGGACATCAACCAGCAGAGTGATATCATGTGGGCATACAGGCCCTCCATGTAAGTTGGCACAAGGCCATTGCATTAATTGGAGATTAGTTGAAAAACAAGGCTGGGGAATAATAAGGTGTATTGGAACACTGAATAAAATTAACCTGCTTTCAGAAAAAGAAATGTGTTGCATTATTTATTGAATGTCCCTCTTATATTATCTGACATATTGTCACAGGCATAAGATTTCTTCAACATTTTACAAATTCTCCATATTTACGCCCCTGCTGTATCTGCAGATATCAAGTCGGTAATCAAGTTGTTCGCTCACTCAGTGCAGCATATCTCAATCAATGTGTTCAAAAGCGCTGTTGATGTGACCTCACATTTCTGGTAGATTTGTTGGTAGAGGAAGTGTAGACACTGAACTTTTCACACAACCTCACTCAGAATTGTCGCTTGGAGTTGGGTTGGGAGAGTATAGAGGCCACGGCATGAACTGCTGATCCTTTGCCCCACCACAACCGCACGATCAGTTTCCCAATTTCCTGTTTAAGAATTCACGAACATAGTTATGGAAGTGGGTTGGAGCGCCATCCTGTTGGTAGATTAAGTCCACACGGTCAGTTTCCATTTGTGGTATGACCGAATTTTCCAGCATGTCCAGGTACAGGTGTCCTGTAAAAGTCTTTTTACAGAACAAAAGACCGCAAACTGTAAGTGGTGAGACTGCACAGAACACAATAACTTTTGGGGAATCTCGAACGTGCTGCATGAAAGCGCGGGGATTCTCTGTCCCCCAGATTCGCACATTGCGCCTGTTCACAGTGCCAGTCACAAAACATATTGCTCATCACTGAAGATGAGTTTCTCACAAAAGCCATCAGTTTTCATAAGCTGCTACAATAAGCCAAAAATTCAAAGCGTCTGTGTGTCATTGGGAGTCTGGGCTTCTAGCAATTGCAGGCGGTAAGGTTTCAACTTCAGGCGTTTCCTTAAAATCTTCCAAACGGTCGATTTTAGTTGAGCTCTCTGCTCGTCGACTTCTGTAGGCTAAGTGCGAAACTCGCTCGCAACTATTTCTCCACCCACTGTCATCCGACCAGTTGATCTCCCCTTGAAGTATTAAACTGCGCATACCATCGCCAAATGGAGTCGGCAGTTTCTGGATCCTTGCAGAACTTAGCTCTGAAGTAACAGTGCACTGTATAAGGGCACAGTCTCCCTCTAGATTCATATGAAATGTCTGATACCACCTTTTCTTTATGCATCCGGGTGATTTTCGGACGATTCAGTGCTTCCTGGAGACTTCTGTGTGTGTTTTGGACGCATTATTCAGTTCAATCTGGCAAAATATAGTTTTTTATTGTGGAAGGACGTATATTATCGTAATTGTCTATGAACTGTTGTCATTAACAAAATTATGTACAGGTTCCAAATCAAAAACCTAGTTGAGAAGTTGAAGTAAGAGATATTTAGGAAGAAATGGTACGAGTGGCTGGCTCCTCTAATTACCTTAATTGCAGTTGACTGGTGGGGTGACGCAGAGAACCTCATTATCTTGAGAAACGGCTTAAAAATTATTACCAAATGATGTATTTTAATTTGTTATTATTTTTATGTCATCCTCTATAAATATTATCCTTTGTAATTACTTTTCTAATTAAGTCTCCAATTGTTTACATCACATAACTTTACGATTTTCAGAATTTGACGCCTTATTTGTAACTTTCTCGTATGCAGTCGGATAAAGCACGAGATTTGTTCTGTCACTGAATGTTAGTAACCAAATCCAAACTATAATTAATTACGTAACTAAAATAATAAAAGAAACATTGTTCTAATTAAAATTCAGATCGATTTTCATATTTAAAACTAGTGATGATACTATAAAAATTTATGTAATATGATATTGTATTTTATACCTTATTAGTTTCTTAACGTTTTGTAAATTTTAATTGTAACATCAGAATTGTACAAAATTAATAATGATTCATTTTGAAATTTATTGTTAAAATTTTGTATAAAACGATGCAGCAAGGCTGCAAGTGAGTTGTTGAGTTATTGCTTTGTCAGTCAATCAGAGATCTGTGAAGTATGTCAGTCAGTGTTTTGTTAACGTGACGAGTATACAGTTCAGTTTGTCAATAAATATTGTGAAGTTGGAAACTGTTATATTATTTCATCAAATGAACTGCAGGCCAAGTTAAGTTAATTTAAGTAACGTTCAAGAATATACAATCATTACAATTGTTATGGCAGACCTATGCGAATGCAGCTCAAGCACAATATACGCTTTCTCGGCGTCTGTTAACATCTTGCCTAACACCTCACTGCTGCGCTCTCGTGGCAGAAATCTGAAATACTGCTGCAACAATACAAAATTTTTGAGTTTTTCTAGGACTGTTGAGTTTTGTGAAAATATGTCATTTACTATAGCTACAGTGAATTTATGAAATTGCTTCAATGATTTACAATAACTTAGTACTTTGTCAGATGCTCAATATACACTGCGTGGTCAAAAGTATCTGAACCCCTGGCAGAGGACATTAATATGGTGTGTTCTGTTACCACTCGCCTTTATGACGGCTTGAATTCTGCTAGGGACATTCTCAGTGAGGTGTCTGAATGTCTCTGGAGGAATGGCAGTCCTTTCTTCCTCAAGGCTGAAACCATAGAAGGTAGTGACATTGGATGTTGTCCTAGTCGAAGTTCTAACTCATCCCAAAAGTATTTCATTGGATTCAGGCCAGGACTCGGGGCAGGCCAATCCATTTCAGAAATGTTGTTGTCCACAAACAGCTGTCTAACAGACGCTACTTTAAGACAGGGCGCATTGTCATGCTGATGCAATCAATCTTAGTCTCCGAACTGTTCATCTGCAATAAGCAATACAAAATGCTGTAAAATGAGTTCATACCCTTCCACGTTTAGCATTTTCTTAAGCGCTAAAAGAGGACCACACCCTACCTACGAAAACAGCGCTTTACCGCAACACCACCTCCTCTGTACTTCATTGTTGGCACTACACATAATGGCAGGTAACGCTCGCCACGCATTTGCCACACCCGAACCCTTTAATCAGGTTGCCACAGGTACTGGTGTGATTCATCGCTCCAAATCACTCGTTTACAGTCACCCACTGTCCAGTTTCGTCGCTCTTTACTCCATCTCTTGCGACCCTTAGCACTGACTACAGAAATGTGTGGCGTATGAGGAACTGCTCGACCATAGTGCGTTAAACATCTAGGGGTGATAGACCAGGTCATGGGGAACAACGTTTGCTAGAGACAAAATGTTCGCTAATGATTCTCAGCAACACTAGATGACAGTTTGTTATTGTTATGCTCTTGAGAGGCAGCAGAGCGTAGCTTTCTCCGGCGTGTGTATGCCTTTTTGTTGCCTATAATCCTGTCATTTTCTCCGTATGAATGGGGGAGACATTGCAAAATTAAAGTTCCTGATTTTAGCTTCCAAGATATTTTTCTCCGGTTAGAGACCCTCAGTCTTAAGGTTTCCTTGTTGAAAATCACTGCGGTAATTTACTGGGGTCGGTAGCGTCAAGCATACCTAATTAATAGACCCTGGTAGTTCGGTGAAATCTCGTCATCCTAGGGTCGGCGGATGCTGAAGGACAACTAGCGTCGCCCTGAAGCGAACATCTTCTCTAACAAAATCTGTTCCCCACAGAGTGATCTATCGCCGATAGGCGTTTCATGCAAAGACTTTAGAACACCCCGAATGAGCGATGACTAATGAAAGGTCTTTGAGATGCACGACAGTCTCAACACATTATCATAAAATTAAAACAAATTGTTTTACGTCAATTACCTGAATATATTAATGCAGGGTAGAAATAATTGCTTTACATATTTGCATAACACTTTTACTAATTGTGCTTGCTAATATTGCAGCGCTAAACTCCAAGCATTCAAATAATCTTCCTGTCACCACAAATCTCAGAGTTATTCCCAATATCCCAGTGATTGTGGTTGCCTGTCTCATTAATGTATTTTGCTTCTACATTTTATGTCGTATGAACACTTATAATTTGTCATACGATGCTGGACTCATACAAAAAAAAGGTTATGAAATCTTGCGGGTCTGTGGTTCTGATTTCAGTCAGTACATTAACATACGACAAGTCTGTCCTTTTTCTGCAGCCCTTCTAGGACCCATTTCCTCTTTTTAGTTGTTTTCTGTTATTTCTTTCCAGGTGTAGCTAATATAACGGAGGCACACGCTTCCTCTTGGGTGTTAATTAGTTTAACCTAGTAAAATCGCACATCCATGAGACAGAATTATTAATAAGTTTAGCCATTGCAGGCGTTTAACAACCTGTGATTGTTCATTCAATACAAATACAGAAAATTGCATCCGGTCACCGTTTTGAAATACTTGTTTATTCCATTAATGACCCATATTCAGATGGTGCACAGGAGGTTACATGACCATTTTAAAGCGTAATGCTGGGTGCTGGCTTTGTGACAAGAAGATGGGACTTGATTTAATGTACCGCCATGGGTACTGTTTATATCGAGATTTGGATCCAAAAATGAATTTTGTACTTGCCAAGTACAGAATTCATTTTCTGTGTTCAGTAAGCATAGAGTTCATTTTTGGATCGAGATCTCGATGTAAAGCATATTCCTGGCGATACATTAAGGCATGTTCAATCTTTTTGTCACAGAGCCAGCACCCAGCATTACGCTTTGAAATAGTCATAGTCAGTAAGTACAGAATCATTTTCTGTACTTAGTAAGTACAGAATTCATTTTTGGATCAAAATCTATATATAAACAAGACTCTTGTGATACATTAAAGTATGTTCTATGTTCTTGTCACAGAGCCAGCATCTAAAATTACGCTATGAAACAGTCATGTAACCGCCTGTTCAAAATCTGAAGATGAGCCTCAGTAGGGTCGAAAATGTGTTTATGTGCGACTGGTTGCAGTTTTCAGAACTTACAGAATATGAATAATGATGTGAGGGTAGCCTCAAAACATGATTAAAAGTATCCAGACACCTCTATGTCATGCGGAATTGATCACTGGATGTCGCGAGAAGTGGATCCATCAGTATAAAATTGCGTGTATCGGCGAGGATTGTGTCGACAGGAGAGAAGCGGTAACAACAGAATGGGTCGGTCAGCAGAGCTCAGTAACATCGAAGGTGGGCTGGTCATTGGGTGTCACCTGATTAACACATCCGCCCCGATAGCTGAGCGGTCAGCGTGACGGATTGCCGTCCTACGGGCCCGGATTCGAGTCCCGGCTGGGTGGGAGATTTTCTCCGCTCAGGGGCTGAGTGTTGTGTTGTCTTCATCATCATTTCATCCCCATCCGGCGCGCAGGTCGCCCGATGTGGCATCGAATGTAATAAGACCTGCACCAAGGCGGCTGGATCTGCCCCACAAGGGGCCTCCCGGCCAATGACGCCAAACGCTCATTTCCATTTACCTGATTAACACATCCACCAGGCACCTTTCAACTCTTCTAAAGCTGCCCAAGTCGACTGATGCTGATATGATTGTGAACTGGAAACGGGAAGGGACAACCACAGACAAACCAAGACCACGCAAACCTTATGTACTAACGGACAGGGACCGTCCAACATTGCGCAAGCTGGTTGTAAAAATTTGAGTGAAACCGGCGGAAGTGATCAGTCGTGAGTTCCAAAGTGCTACCAGCAGTCCATCTAGCGCAGTGACTGACCGTAGCGAGCTAGAAAGAATGGGCACTATGGTTGAGCAGTTCCTCATACGCCACACACTTCTGTTGTCAGTGCTAAGTGACGCTTGAGAGGCGGTGTAAAGAGCGACGCCACTGGACAGTGGGCGAATGTAAACGAGTGATTTGGAGTGGTGAATCACGCTAAACCCTGTGGCAATCCGATTAAAGGGTTTGGGTGTGGCAAATGCGTGGCGAGCGTTACCTGCCACTATGTGTAGGGCCAACAATGAAGCACAGAGGAGGCAGTGCTTTGAAACATTTCGTGTATGACATACTTTTTATAGAAGAAGCGTTTTTATAAGTTACTGTGTAATTCAACAACCTTAAAATGAATAAAGAAAGCAGCGCTATAGTGGATCCTCTAGTGACCATCCTGAAGTGCTACGAGGGTTGGAACTTAAATAGTGGCAACGATTTATTCACAACCGATACAAAAGAGTTACATGTTTGTCCCTGTTACTGTCCTTCCAAGTAGTCACCAGCGTTGTGTAGAACTCGTTGCCAGCGATGTGGAAGGCGTAGTATACCGTTGCCAGGGCCTGTTCTGTTGATAGTGTGAATGGAGCGGTCTACTGCCTGTCGAATCTCTGGAACAGTTCTGAAACGAATGCCACGAAGTGGTTCCTTCATTTTCGGAATCAAATCAGAGTCACAAGGACTTAAGTCCGGGGAGTATGGTGGATGGTACAGTACTTCTCAGTCCCATCGACCGAACAGAGCAGCCACAGCTTGCGCTGTATGCGCCCGCGCATTGTCGGGCGAAATGATGGGTTGGTTGAGCAGAAAGTGTCGCCGCTTCTTTCGCAAAGCTGGTCGCAGGTGATGCTCCAAAAACGAACAGTAATACTGTACATTGACGGTCTGCCGTGGAGGAACGTAATGCATTAGGATAACACCATCACAGTCGTACACGAGAATCACCGTAACTTTAGACCGCTCCATTCGCATCATCAACAGAACAGTCTCTGCGAACGGTATACTACGCCTTCCACATCGCTGGCAACGGGTTCTACACAACGCCTGGTAACTACTTTGAAGGACAGGAACAGGGGCAAACATGTAACTCTTTTGTATCGGTTGATAATAAATAGTTGCCACTATTTAAGTTCCAACCCTCGTAGACCTCCACCCGCCCTACAATCAGCTCTCCCTTGACGCCCCTGAAGTCGCAAACAGCGGTAGTTTTTGTTTAGTGGAATGCACGCTACACGATATCTGGCTCGGAGCTGTCCTTGAAGTAACCGATTTGTAACGGTTCGTAGTTGCACTGTCGTGCCAGCTGCTGCTCAGATTGCTGTTGCAGATGCAGTACGATGTGCCAGAGCTACACGCCGAACACGATGGACTTCCCTCTCGGTAATGTCACTTGGCCGTCCAGAGCCCGATCATCTTGCTGCCGTACATTCCTGTAACCACCGCTGCCAGCAAACAGGTATCGCAGAAAGAACATCCAACTTCTCGTAGCCGTGTTACACGGCCTCTTCCAAAGCAAGTGAGGTGTTGATAATTGCATCCCGTTGTCTTAAAGGCATTCTTGGCCAAATTCAAATCATCACGTCCACTCTCAAAGGTAACTAACACTCACGACCGTTACAGCATGTATTCAAAGCAAACCAATTTGCATCCTCATGTGACTGGTGTGCAATTTGACTAAACATCATACAGGGTGATTCAAAAAGAATACCACAACTTTAAAAATGTGTATTTAATGAAAGAAACATAATATAACCTTCTGTTATACATCATTACAAAGAGTATTTAAAAAGGTTTTTTTCACTTAAAAACAAGTTCAGAGATGTTCAATATGGCCCCCTCCAGACACTCGAGCAATATCAACCCGATACTCCAACTCGTTCCACACTCTCTGTAGCATATCAGGCGTAACAGTTTGGATAGCTGCTGTTATTTCTCGTTTCAAATCATCAATGGTGGCTGGGAGAGGTGGCCAAAACACCATATCCTTAACATACCCCCATAAGAAAAAATCGCAGGGGGTAATATCAGGGCTTCTTGGAAGCCAGTGATGAAGTGCTCTGTCACGGGCTGCCTGGCGGCCGATCCATCGCCTCGGGTAGTTGACGTTCAGGTTTCATAACTAACCTTCTTCGTAGGACTCTCCATACAGTTGATTGTGGAATTTGCAGCTCTCTGCTAGCTCTGCGAGTCGATTTTCCTGGGCTGCGAACAAATGCTTGCTGGATGCGTGCTACATTTTCATCACTCATTCTCAGCCGTCCAGAACTTTTCCCTTTGCACAAACACCCATTCTCTGTAAACTGTTTATACCAACGTTTAATACACCACCTATCAGGAGGTTTAACACCATACTTCGTTCTAAATGCACGCTGAACAACTGTCGTCGATTCACTTCTGCCGTACTCAATAACACAAAAAGCTTTCTGTTGAGCGGTCGCCATCTTAGCATCAACTGACGCTGACGCCTAGTCAACAGCGCCTCAAGCGAACAAATGTACAACTAAATGAAACTTTATAGCTCCCTTAATTCGCCGACAGGTAGTGCTTAGCTCTGCCTTTTGTCGTTGCAGAGTTTTAAATTCCTAAAGTTGTGGTATTCTTTTTGAATAACCCTGTATTTCAGATGTAGAAACACGTCTACCAATTTTCGTTTATGTCGCACAACTCATTCATGGTGCTGCGATTCTTTTTTCCGCCAGTGTAAAGTCGAATTAGAGAACATAATGCGATTATTATAACGTCACAGGCTTCAACACATTTGACGAGCTCCTGAAGAAAAAACAACCATAAACTGAAAGCCAAAAGCAATATTAAAAACTTACTGGACTATGTGCCAAAAAAAAGAGAAAGCAATATAATTTTCAAAGGAAATCATACGCTGCAGTTCAGTTTCATCAAGCAGCGTGTAATGGCGAAGTTGGGTGAAACGCGAGAATGCGGTTCTTCCGTTTTTTACTAACATTTCCAACACTGGGCATTGGACGTAGACGGATATATCGGGTGAACAGACTTCACGGCGTCACTGGGTTTATTACTAATCTGAAAAAAAGGATAACGTGACGCCGTATAACTACGCTCCAAGCATGGGATGTTAAGGACGACGAAGAAGAGATGACTCAAAGAGGTCAAATATTCGTTGCTGAAGTCAATGCACATATCACGACAGAAAACATCCAAATGGGTTTTATAGGTAACTGTGATCAGAATCAGTTAATTTATGGTTTCTCTTCCTAAAGAATGCAATGCATGAAAGGGGAGAGTAACACCGTCTCGACGTTGCAATCAGTTAACAGTGCAAGAGGCAGCTGCACGATCGCTGTTGCGATATTAATGGAGGACGATTGGCAAACAAACTCTAGACAAAAAACTTTAGGAAAACTGTAAAAAAATCTAGTTAGCAAGGGCTCTAAAGTGCATACCTTAAGAGGTATGAGCCCTTGTCCATCTTCGATACTACGAAACTGATCTCTTCCACTGCAAGCTGCCAAATAACAAACTAACAAATAAACAGACACATACACTGATGAGCCAAAACCTTATCACCACCTACTTAATTGCTTTTCTGTCCGTCTTTGGAACGAAATACATCACTGATTCTGCGTATCGGGGATTCGATAGATTGCTGGTGAATTTGTGGAGGTATGTGGCATCAGATGTCTACGCACGGGCCACGTACTTCGCATAAGTAACTGGCTCCTGATTCGCGTACGCACTGATGGCGCCCGATAGAGACCCAGATGGGTTCAATGAGGCGAATTTGGTAGCCTAGACATCAACGTGAAATCATTATAATGCTGTTCAAACCACTGTAGCACGATTCTGGCTCCGAGACATGGACAATTATACTGCTAAAAGGTGACATCGCCGTCGGGGAAGACATCAAGCATGAACAGATGCAGCTGGTTTGCAGCTGTCAGCGTGTCTTCGTTTATTACCACAGGTCCCATGCAAGCGCAGGAGAACGTCACCCATAGCCTAATACCTCTCCCTACAGCCTGAGTCCGTGGCGCGCTGCACTATTCGAACCACCGTTCACCTCGATGACGGCGTTTGTGGAGACGACCTGTAAGTGTATGGTCATATCGCTGGCTTCGTTGTGGAGTATCTCTGCGGGCAACCGCGTCTGCAGAGTCGAGCGCGGGACACGGAAATGTTATGTTGTGTTCTGGGTAGCTCTGCATGTGAGAGGCATTGTTAGTACGGAAGTTGAAGTGTTGCTACAAGTGCTATTACAGTAAAATGATGAAATACGGAAGTGATTCAGAGGAAAGTGTGTCAAGATGTAATTAAAAATGAACAGTGCCGCCGATAACGTATTTGTGCATCCTCTCGTTGCGTGTCGCACAGCATCAATCAGCCGCGCCCTGTGCGGTCTCCCAGAATAAACTGATGTGAATCAGTAGAAATTAGTTACCATAAAAGAGTGCAGCCAAGTGCCAGTGTCTTGTAGCGAGCTTGAGGACGTGCGTTCGCTCATCGCGTTCCGCATCATCAAAAATCATCCGCGCCGTGTTCGGTTACGCGTACGCTCGTCATAGTGGTTTTTGTGGACAGATAATCATCCATTAATTGGGGTAAACACTTATGAATTAGAATGTAAACAGTGCAACCTGCGATTTTCTTTTATCGTCTCAAAATATAGTTGTTCATACCAGACGTAGAACAGTGTTGTGTTTTAACGTTGAGTGGCTCTCCTAAACCCGCCCGTATATTTCGATAGATAATTTCAGGCAAGCCAGCAGCAGTGTGGAGCACAACAGTACGACCGCCGCGGGATTATCAGGTACGTGGTGTGGACAGGGCGCACGGTCGAAACGACAACCAGTATAAGGTACCATCCCACCCAATTGTATCCCCGGGCGTGTTACAGACCATAGATCTAGTGTAGCAAAAGTGCGATTCACCCGAAGAGCTGACGCGTTCCCATTGATCGACGGCCGAATCCCGATGATCCCGTGCCCACTGCAATCGTAAATGACGATGTCGTTGGGTCAGCATGTGAACACGTAAGGGTGATCTGCTGTGGAGCTCCATATTCAATTATTTACGACGAACAGTGTGCTCCGAAACAGTTGTGTGTGCACAAGCATTGCGCCCTTTCGGCAGAGATGCCACAGATAGCATATATTACTTTACAGAGCAGACAAGCCTCCGAGTCCCACGTTTTGTGAAGAGTCGTGGACGTCCAACCATTTAGCGCCTAGTGGTAGCTTCACTGTACTTCTACCTCACTCCGTAGACGTTCAGGACTGTAGCACATGAACCCCGACCAGATTCGCCGTTTTTGAAATACACGCTCACGTTGTTGGTTCAAATTGCTCTGAGCACTACGGGACTTAACTTCTGAGGTCATCAGTCCCCTAGAACTTAGAACTACTTAAACCTAACTAACCTAAGGACATCACACACACCCATGCCCGAGGCAGGATTCGCACCTGCGACCGTAGCGGTCGCACGGTTCCAGACTGTAGCGCCTGGAACCGCTCGGCCAACCCGGCCGGCACGTTGTTGTTGTGGTCTTCAGTCCTGAGACTGGTTTGATACAGCTCTCCATGTTACTCTATCCTGTGCAAGCTTCTTCATCTCCCAGTATTTACTGCAACCTACATCCTTCTGAATCTGCTTAGTGTATTCATCTCTTGGTCTCCTCCACGATTTTTACCCTCCACGCTGCCCTCCAATGCTGAATTTGTGATCCCTTGATGCCTCAGGACATGTCTTACCAACCGGTCCCTTCTTCTTGTCAAGTCGTGCCACAAACTCGCCGGCCGCGGTGGTCTCGCGGTTCTAGGCGCGCAGTCCGGAGCCGCGCGACTGCTACGGTCGCAGCTTCGAATCCTGCCTCGGGCATGGATGTGTGTGATGTCCCTAGGTTAGTTAGGTTTAAGTAGTTCTAAGTTCTAGGGGACTGATGACCACAGCTGTTAAATCCCATAGTGCTCAGAGCCATTTGAACCATTTTGAGCCACAAACTCCTCTTTTCCCCAATTCTATTCAATACCTCCTCATTATTTATGTGATCTACCCATCTAATCTTCAGCATTCTTCTGTAGCACCACATTTCGAAAGCTTCTATTCTCTTCTTGTCCAAACTATTTATCGTTCATGTTTCACTTCCATACATGGCTACACTCCATACAAATACTTTCAGAACCGGCTTCCTGGCACTTAAACCTATACTCGATGTTAACAAATTTCTCTTCTTCAGAAGCGCTTTTCTTGCCATTTTCAGTCTACATTTTATATCCTCTCTACTTCGACCACCGTCAGTTATTTTGCTCCCCAAATAGCAAAACTCCTTTACTACTTTAAGTGTCTCATTTCCTAATCTAATTCCCTCACCATCACTCGACTTAATTCAACTACATTCCATTATCCTCGTTTTGCTTTTGTTGATGTTCATCTTATATCCTCCCTTCAAGACACTGTCCATTCCGTTCAACTGCTCTTGCAAGTACTTTGCTGTCTGTGACAGAATTACAATGTCATCGGCGAACCACAAAGTTTTTATTTCTTCTCCATGGATTTTAATACCCACTCCGAATTTTTCTTTTGTTTCCTTTACTGCTTGCTCAATATACAGATCGAATAACATCGGGGAGAGGCTACAACCCTGTCTCACTCCCTTCCCAACTACTGCTTCCCTTTCTTGCCCCTCGACTCTTATAACTGCCATCTGGTTTCTGCACAAATTGTAAATAGCCTTTCGCTCCCTGTATTTTACCCCTGCCACCTTTAGAATTTGAAAAAGAGTATTCCAGTAAACATTGTCAAAAGCTTTCTCTAAGTCTAAAAACGCTAGAAACGTAGATTTGCCTTTCCTTAATCTTTCTTTTAAGATAAGTACACGCTCACAGGGTCTCCGTAATAATAATCTGCACTTTGTCAAAGTCGCTTATCTCAATGGATTTCCTCATTTGCAAACCATATCTTCGCTAGGATGGTCCCCTGTACGTGTCTGCTCCGCTTTCATACTTTTGTTACCGCGTCACGCTCCCGCGTCGTCACCAGGCGGCATCCTACGTCGCAATGGGCAGTGGTCATAATGTTTTGGCTCATCAGAGTACGTCACACGTATTTCGGTGAAGAGGGAGAGATAACGTACGGATCATAACCTATTAGCTGACAACACTGTACACAGAAGTTCATAGTTAATAAAGTTGCAAAAGGAAGAATAACAGAGGAAGAAGGACGGCGGACAGAAGGCAAAGAGTATGAGGAACAGACCCACCAGCTGGCAGCGGCGGCGGACACTGTTTAGGTCGCCGGAGCACAGGTTGAAGCGATCCTCGATGCCCAGAAGGTAGCCCAGGCCGCGCCACATGTGCGCGAAGCCCTCCAGGTCTCGTTCGCTGGCATCTGGTGCACCTAGCCGGTCCGGATGCAGCAGCATCAGGCCCACGAAGCCAAACTGAGTCAGCGCCATCTCCGTCTGGAACAAACGCCGGGTCGTTTCGGGTCATTCCGATTGCTATACTGGACATATGCACTTTTCTGTAATAGCTTCTTCCTTAGAAAGAGCGGTTTTAAATCTTTCATAAGCATTAATAAACGCTTAATTGCTAATTCTTTGTCACTGAATCTTGAAAAGTCACACTCTATACAGTTCGGAAGTTTTGAGAGGTTTGGAAAATTTGGAAATTTTTGGTAAGGTCTTATGGGACCAAACTGCTGAGGTCATCGGTCCCTAAGCTTACACATTAGTTAATCTAACTTAAACTAACTTACGCTATGGACAACACACACACACACACACACGCACACACACACACACACACACACACACACACACACACACACACCCATGCCCGAGGGAGGACTCTAACCTCCGACGGGAGGAGCCGCGCGGACCGTGACAAGGCGCCCGAGACCGCTCGGTTACCCCGTGCGGCTTTACGAGGTTTCCTCCCAGCAAGCAGAGTGAGCCGCGTAAGACATAACACCCGTTTTATTTCTTGAACGGTTCCAGATATCGAAACGAAGTTTTTGTAAATGATAGCACGCAAAGGGGCTCGTACGTTTGCTATGCGATAAAAAGTTTTAACTCTTGTAATGATCGAGACATCGAAGATAGTATGATTTTTATATAAAATGATGTACTTTTCTTTACGGCATCAGAAAGCGCTCGAAAAGACGAGTGCGGGGATATAACGCTTGTTAATTCTGAAGTTGAAAAACTTCGCGAGAAATATTCTAAACTGGAAAGTAAGTCGGCCGGAAGCGGCTATTGAGTTGTAAACACGCTCATGCCAGGCTACGTCATAGTATCAAGCCTTTCGGCTGTTTACTGGTCTTTCTCTTATTGTTGCTTTAAAATTTCTTATCTGCAGATATGGCTCTGAGCACTATGGGACTTAACATCTATGGTCATCAGTCCCCTAGAACTTAGAACTACTTAAACCTAACTAGCCTAAGGACAGCACACAACACCCAGCCATCACGAGGCAGAGAAAATCCCTGACCCCGCCGGGAATCGAACCCGGAACCCGGGCGTGGGAAGCGAGAACGCTACCGCACGACCACGAGATGCGGGCTATCTGCAGATATGTGTGCCGTTTACTTCCAATTGCAAGGTGAAAGTGTTTTTGTACCAATTTCAGTATCAGTTACTGGGAACTCAATCCCATTTCCATGTAATGCTCCAAAATTATTCATTTTGCATCCCAAAAGAAAGTGTGCGTAATTTTTCTAGTCGATGATGGGTGAAAAAATTTTTCGGATTTGGCGAAGATCTATTACTATTATTCCTTGCTCGATGTTTATATTTCAAGTTATTGACTGTGCACACCTCTTTCTGACCTGTAACAATTCCATCCAGAAATCCATTGCCTTCGGTCTGGAACCGATGCAAAAGTTCCTGACCGCCATAGACCCTACAATCGTTCAATTCAGCAGTCATCTCACGTGGCACCCATTTTGCGTCACTTTACTGAATCGCGGCACGTCATGGATAATATTGCGCGTTGAACCAACACTAGTATTCATAACTGTGGCTGTTTCGTTTAGTGTATTGCGTCTGTTTTCCTTCATAAACTGTTCCACTACAGCAATAATTTTGCTCGCCACTAACAAGGAGACTGCGCCTACTCGTCATCGCCGATTTCCTCCAAATTTATGCGGTATTAGTCAATAGCAGTTTCGATTATTAATCATCATCCAGGATGTAGGGAACAATAGAATAGTTAAAAGCATCCTATATTCCTTTGAAGCCGGCCGAAGTGGCCGAGCGGTTCTAGGCGCTACAGTCTGGAACCGCGCGACCGCTACGGTCGCAGGTTCGAATCCTGCGTCGGGCATGGATGTGTGTCATGTCCTTAGGTTAGATAGGTTTAAGTAGTTCTAAGTTCTAGGGGACTGATGATCTCAGAAGTGAAGTCCCATAGTGCTCAGAACCATTTGAACCATTTTTGAACCATTCCTTTGAAGCTAAACAGTATCGAAATTGTACAAACACCTGACATAATTTGGCTTGGAATACTGACAGTCATATCTCGGTCAAATAGAGAAGAAATGCGACTGTGAGTATTCTAAAACAAATTATGTCAGGTGTTTGTACAATTTCACTGGATTATTACGATATTGGTTCAAAGAGCTCTGAGCACTATGGGACTTAACATCTGAGGTCATCAGTCCCCTAGAACTTGGAACTACTTAAACCTAACTAACCTATGGACATCACACACATCTATGCCCCAGGCAGGATTCGAACCTGCGACCGTAGCGGTCGCGCGGTTCCAGACTGAAGCGCCTAGAACCGCTCGGCCACAGCAGCCGGCGATTTCGATATTGTTTAGCTGCAAGGGGATATGGGGTGCTTTTAACTAATCTATTGTACCCTGCACCCTGGATGATGATTAATAATCGAAACTGATATTAACTAATGAGACAAATGAACAGCTGATGGGTAAAATGCATTTTATAAGGTACTTCTTTTTCTTTACAGTGTTGAAACTACCTGGTGCATTAAAACTGTATGCTGGACTGGGACACGAATTTGGGACCTTTGTCTTTCGAGGGCAAGTGCGCTATCGACTGTGCTGTTAAAGCTCGACTCACGACCTGCCCTCATAGCTTAACTTACGGCAGTACATCTTGTCCTAACTTCCAAACTTCACCACCGACACCACCACCACCGTGTTGTGAGGGCCTCTCTCTTGCCTTGCTACTAGGCGTGTGATGTGCTAGAGACTGCGGACGCACTAGCTCACCTGGTTGACGTCGACGCCGGCCCTCAGACAGGGGCAGCCACCCCCGCTGCCCCCGGCGCCGCCTCCCAGCATGCCGGCAGTGGTGAGCGGCGCCCACAGCGGGCCGGCCACGTGGCTGCGACGCTCGCGCTCCGGCGCCGGCGTCGCCCCCAGGCGTCGCTGCACCGCCTCGTGCATGGCGCGCACAGTCCCCACTTGCCGCCGAGCCTCGCCGCCGCCCCCGCCGCCCCATACATCGCCCTCGAACCTGCAAAGCGCGTAGTCCTTCTACATCGACTACATCTACATCCATACTCCGCAAGCCATCTGACGGTGTGTGGCGGAGGGTACTTTGAGTACCTCTATCGGTTCTCCCTTCTATTCCAGTCTCGTATTGTTCGTGGAAAGAAGGATTGTCGGTATGCTTCTGTGTGGGCTCTAATCTCTTTGATTTTATCCTCATGATCTCTTCGTGAGATATACGTAGGAGGGAGCAATATACTGCTTGACTCTTCGCTGAAGGTATGTTCTCGAAACTTTAACAAAAGCCCGTACCGAGCTACTGAGCGTCTCTCCTTCAGAGTCTTCCACTGGAGTTTATCTATCATCTCCGTAACGCTTTCGCGATTACCAAATGATCCTGTAACGAAGCGCGCTGCTCTCCGTTGGATCTTCTCTATCTCTTCTATCAACCCTATCTGGTACGGATTCCACACTGCTGAGCAGTATTCAAGCAGTGGGCGAACAAGCGTACTGTAACCTACTTCCTTTGTTTTCGGATTGCATTTCCTTAGGATTCTTCCAATGAATCTCAGTCTGGCATCTGCTTTTCAAACGATCAACTTTATATGATTATTCCATTTTAAATCACGCCTAATGCGTACTCCCAGATAATTTATGGAATTAACTGCTTCCAGTTGCTGACCTGCTATTTTGTAGCTAAATGATAAGGGAATCTATCTTTCTATGAATTCGCAGCACGTTACACTTGTCTACATTGAGATTCAATTGCAATTCGTTGCAGATCCTCATGCATTTCAGTACAATTTTCCATTGTTACACCACAGCATCATCTGCAAAAAGCCTCAGTGAACTTCAGATGTCATCGACAAGGTGATTTATGTATATTGTGAATAGCAACGGTCCTATGACACTCCCCTGCGGCACACCCGAAGTCACTCTTACTTCGGAAGACTTCTCTTCATTGAGAATGACATGCTGGATTCTGTTATCTAGGAACTCTTCAATCCAATCACACAATTGGTCTGGTAGTCCATATTCTCTTACTTTGTTCATTAAACGACGGTGGGGAACTGTATCGAACGCCTTGCGGAACTCAAGAAACATGGCATCTACCTGTGAACCAGTGTCTATGGCCCTCTGAGTCTCGTGGACGAATAGCGAGAGCTGGGTTTCACACGACCGTCTTTTTCGAAACCCATGCTGATTCCTACAGAGTAGATTTCTAGTCTCCAGAAAAGTCATTATACTCGAACATATTACGTGTTCCAAAATTCTACAACTGATCGACGTTAGAGATATACTAGGTCTATAGTTCTTCACATCTGTTCGACGTCCCTTCTTGAAAACGGGGATGACCTATGCCCTTTTCCAATCCTTTGGAACGCTACGCTGTTCTAGAGACCTACGGTACACCGCTGCAAGAAGGGGGGCAAGTTCCTTGCCTAATGCGACTAAATACACTGACGGAAAAAAATCACAGCACCAAGGAGGAGTTGTGCGACATAAACGAAAGTTGGTAGGTGTGTTTCTACAGCTGAAGGAAGATCACTATTCAAATTTCGCGTTAATCGCATAAGATTGGTGATAGTAGCGTTGCTATGAGGATGAAAATCACGTTTGCTTTAAATATGCGCTGTTACGGTCGTGAGCGTTAGTTACCTTTTGCGATTGGACTTTGTGAGTTGTGTTAGTCAAGAATGTCTTTGTGGCGACAAAGACGCCATTATCAACACCTCACTGAGTATGTACGAGGTCGTGTAATAGGGCTGCGATACTGCAGAAAGACTCGGCAGGGACGTAGCCACCGTACGTAATTGCTGTCAGTGGTGGTCACGAGATTGTACTGTCGCAAGAAGACCGGGCTCCAGATGGCCACATGACACTACCGAGGGGGAAGGCCATCGTGTCCAGCGCATGGCCCTGGAGCATTGTGCCGCATCTACAGCAGGGATTTGAGCAGCAGTTGACACCACAGTGACACAACGAACTGTTACAAATCGGCTACCTCAAGGATAGTTTCGAGCTAGACGCTCTGTAGCGTGTATTGCACCGACCCCAAACCACTGCCATTTTCGACTTCTGTGGTGTCAAGGCAGAGCACATTGGAGTGCCCAGTGGAGATCTGTTGTGTTTTCTGATGAATGCTGATTCTGCCTCGGTGCCAGTGATGGCCGTGTGTTGGTTAGGAGGAGGCTAGTGGAGGACCTGCAATCAACCTGTCTATGTACTAGACACACAGGACCTATATCTGGAGATATGGTCTAGGATGTGATTTCGTATGACAGCAGGAGCACTCTCGTGGTTATGTGACGCCCCTTGACTGCAAGTTTGTATGTAAATCTGGTGATTCGACCTGTTGAGCTGCCATTCATGAACAGCATTCCAGTTGGTATTTTCCAACAGGATAATTCTAGCCCACTACCGCTGTTGTAACCCAAAATGCTCTACAGAGTGTCGACATGTTGCCTCAGCCTGCTCAGTCACCAGATCTGTATTCAAATGGAGCATCAATTCAATGGACATCATCGGACGACAACACCACAGCCATCCACAAACAGCATTAATCGTCCC
This sequence comes from Schistocerca cancellata, assembly GCF_023864275.1. NCBI lineage: Eukaryota > Metazoa > Arthropoda > Insecta > Orthoptera > Acrididae > Schistocerca > Schistocerca cancellata. The sequence continues at coordinate 329,036,038 of NC_064633.1, read as the reverse complement.
TATATTGACCGAGCCAGTGCAACAGGCATGGAACTTCATCCTACAATATGACATCCAGCAACTTTCAAACACAATGCTTGCACGTCTGCATGCTTGTATTCAACATTCTGGCACCTACACCTGTTATTAATGTACCTGCGTATGATATTTGCTATGGCTAATCTCACTCTTACAGTAACCTGTGATCTCGCAATGTCAATCACTTAAATATGTAACCTAGACAAATGTATTCTCGAAACTGCCTTACTCTACGTTAATTACTCCTTAATGCTGTGATTTTTTGCGTCACTTTAGTTGTAATGTCAAAAATGTAATGGGAGTAGTAGTTAGCAATAGTAGTACACTACTGTTTGTGAAAATTGGAACACCAAGAGGGAGGCATGTGATTAAAATGAAATTTATTTCACAGAACAGGTCTAAGACAATAGACAAATGATAGAATTACAGTAGTTATAATTAAAGTGCAACTATTCGCAAGGGTCCAGTTTGGGTTGTAGTTATCGTATTGCAGCGAAACTAGATATATTCTAATGCGTTAATGCGAAACCGATATGCGGTAGGAAAAATTAGTTCCAATTTTTGCCACCAGGGGTCAATTTGGCGCTTTACATGTGCAGAATACGCATAGAAATGTGTCCATATATAATGGATTAGGAACGGGACGTGGGCAGAAAAGGCCAAACAAGTGAGAAAGTCATAATGTTGATTTTGTTGTTAACCGCCTCTTACACAGTTTGTTCAATATTAGCACCGGAGACGTCGACGAGATGCTGCATCCGTAAAACAAGGTGATTAACAGTTGCTCGCAGCAGTTCTGGTGGGACATCAGCAGCGAGTTACTGGCCTTCAGATCAAGCAGAGACCAAACGTGTCCCTGGTAAATGCATTGCTTTAGATAGACTCCACAGCCAAAATTCACATGGATTCCGATCAAGTGATCTTGCAGACCATGAATTTGGAAAACAAATGGAGATAACACGTTCGTGGCAGGTTGTATTAAGCAGATATTTCACAGGGCGACCGACTTGAGGCGTTGCGTCATTATGCTTGAAAGTAGAGGTTGCCTCACAGTTCCGCTCTTCCATATCAGGAATCACATGCTGTACAAGGATGGCTCGATAACTGGCAGACTATACGGTACATGTGATAAGCCATCTGGGTGTATTTACTTCAAAGAAGAACGGACTGAGAATAAACAACGGCCGCTGTGGCCGAGCGGTTCTAGGCGCTTCAGTCCGGAACCGCGATGCTGATACGGTCGCAGGTTCGCATCCTGCCTCGGGCATGGATGTGTGTGATGTCCTTAGGTTAGTTAGGTTAAAGTAGTTCTAAGTCTAGGGGACTGATGACCTCAGATGTTACGTCCCATAGTGCTCAGAGTCATTTGAACCTTTTTTTTTTTTTTGAGAATAAACATAATTGTGAATCCACATCATACAGTCTCATAATGTGTGTGCAATGGCTCTTCGTGCACAACTCATCGTTTAATAGTATCACAAATTCGCAGTTCTGTGTTTCACTGCACCCTGTAGTGTAAAATGTGCCTCGTCCCTCCATAGAATATTGCCCAGCCTCATGTCAACAACTTCGATCCGTGCCAGAAACCGAAGGACAATTTAAAATGTTGTTTCGGTTCGTGAGGTTTCAGTTGCTGCACCATCTTGATTTTGTCGGGGTACCAGTGTAAAACAGACCGCAAAACCTTCCATACTGTTGACCATGAAACGGACGTTTCTCGTGGCACTGCTCGAGCACTAGCACTACAAAGGGCACGTGCTACATGGTCACTTACAGCAACAGCAGCCTCGCCAATAACTTCCACCGTAATACAATGCCTTCCTCTTCCAGATGCTGCACCAAGCTCATCTGTGTTTCGAATTTAATTATCATCTTCTTTAAATAATTTAATGACATCGGGCCTCTCCTCCGACCTTCATTCGGCAATACTCTGTCATTGCAGAACTGTAATTGCTGCCGTTCATATAAAAAGTTTCTCTAGCAGCGCACGGTCTTTCTTCTCGATAGCCATACTACTAATTCTGCAAGGTTCGCAGGAGAGCTTCTGTAAAGTTTGGAAGGTAGGAGACGAGGTACACGCAGAAGTCTAGCTGTAAGGACGGGGCGTGAGTCGTGCTTGGGTAGCTCAGATGGTAGAGCAGTTGCCCGCGAAAGGCAAAGGTCCCGAGTTCAGTCTCGGTCCGGCACACAGTTTTAATCTGCCAGGAAGTTTCATATCAGCGCACACTCCGCTGCAGAGTGAAAATCTCATTCTGGAGCCATACTACTCAATCGTGTTACGGCTTGCCAAATGACAGCGTGGACATCATACCGTCACACAAACAGCGTGCAGCACCAGATTTCCACCTAGTCGCCAAAATTGTAACTAATTTTCATAAATCGGTCCAGTATTAACGCATTAGCATATCTACCAAGTTTTTTTGCTATACAATAATTACAACCCACACTGGACCTCCACGAGTAGCTGCACTTTTAGTTATAACCAACTGCTACATTTACTTTGAGTATAAGAAATCAGTATAGTGTCAATCCTCAGCGTGCTGCAGTCAGACTTTCTAGACGTCATGGCAAGGAATCAAAGAATGCCTGGATGTATTTCTGGCCACACACTGTCATGCGGTTTATAGTCACGTGTACAAAGCACCGACAGTAGTTGCAAGTGGACCAGAACGAACAAGTTGCCAACCGACCGTATCCCAGACATGTTCTACGGGCAACTTATCAGCGAACGTGCAAACCAGGGAAATAGTGATATGGGTCATTCTGCGAAGGCGGCTTGCACATTCCTCGCCACATGTGTTCGGGCATTGTCCTGTTGAAATATGGCATGTGGAGATGCCTGCACGGGGGCAGTGCTTTGAGCTCTGAAACTTCCCTGATGCAGCGGTAGTTGTTCAGATTGCCCTTTGTACGCAGGAGACGGGCGACTCAGACCATCACGTTTAGCGTTTGTCGTCTATGGTACTCAATAATGCAGTCTGCCCAATTGCGTTTACCATGGCAGCTTCTAAAACGTAATCGACCATCAGCGTAGGACACATTGAAGCGGGGCTCGCCCATGAACACTACATTTTTCCAGTCAGCACACCAGTAACGCCGTTCACGTGTTCCAGGTCGTCTGTGGGATTGGTGAATTCCGTTCTATGGTAGCCGACGCAACGGCATGTGCGCCACTGGTTCAGCAGTCAATAGACCGCGTTGAACCATCCACGCAGACATATCCACGCCTGTTGCAGTACTCCAACGTCGAGGCAACACTGTGAAACGTTTCTTTTTTAGCTTAAATAAATTTAAGCCCCAAAATTAAAATAATTTATGTAAACCTACGTAAGAAACTCTGTATTTTTGTATTAATTCCGAGGATTGTCCTTAAATAGTCTTATAATGTAAAATTGTAATTAATTCTTAAATGTGAGAGTATACAGATGATACAATTAGCGAAAGAGAGCAACTGTATTTTTTAATTGGCAAATAATGCATCAGACGCAGAACAAGCGGCATCAACAATCAAATTTTATGCGATCAGTCGCGCCGGAAAGGAGTGCAGCGAAGTCTCTCGAACATTTTCCCACGCAAGAGGCTTCCATAACAGGAAGACACTGTGGAAAAATGACAGTAAAGTAGCCTTCAGTTGTCTACTTGTATATAAACATGAGCGGCGTCTCTCTCTCTCTCTCTCTCTCTCTCTCTCTCTCTCTCTCTATATATATATATATATATATATATATATATATATATATATATATATATGACATGAATAGAGAGCGGGCCTCAGGGGCATATATATATATATATATATATATATATATATATGACATGAATAGAGAGCGGGCCTCAGGGGGCATATATATATATATATATATATATATATATATATATATATATATATATGCGCTCTAGTCAATGGATCTCTCTTAATGATCGTTCTCTCGAATGATTTTGTAACAGGCAGTTGTAATTGTAAGATATTTTCAAGGTGAGTAAAGTAGTTATCTATGTAAAAAGAAATGGCTCTGAGTACTATGTGACTTAATATTTGAGGTGATCAGTCCCCTAGACTTAGAAATACGTAAACCTAACTAACCTAAGGACATCACACACACTCATGCCCGAGGCAGGATTCGAACCTGCGACCGTAGCTGCAGCGCGGTTCCGGACTCTAGCGCCTAGAACCGCTCGACCGCAGCGGCCAGCTATCTATGTAAAAGTTTCGTCAATAAATGAATAATTGTTACTGTTTAACAACGTTTAATTTCAACAACATTAACCTTGCCTGCCAACGTTTCCATGTTTCAGCTAGGAGAATTGCAAGACTGCCGATATATCGTTTGCTGGTCGCTGCCAAACATCACTGATGTTCGAATTTGTAGCAGCAACTCGTGAGACCCTGAGGTCTTTTAAGCCGATCTGTAGATGCAGTTTCCGGGCAGCACTTCTGTGCATAACGCATAATATTAATGATAGGCATGCAGCCAACAAACGATGTGCGTTGTCAGTACACTCCACGGTATCAAAGCAGGTTAGGCTATATCTTGAATTATTAATTTTGTCTCTCTTAGTGATAAGTTTATCTGCGCCGTGTGATAATTTAAACTTTACCACTTTCTTTTCTTTTTATTACTTGACTACGTCTTTTAATTAACGGCACTCCAGTTAATTTCCTATTATCATAATTTATTTTTCAATTACCACTAAAGAGCGCCACAAAAATGGGGAAAACTTTCTTTTTAAAATAACAATTCAACTGGACGAATCTGTACTGTTGGTTAGGGCCATGCATGGTTCCACACAAGCATCAATGTTGTAGCAGTGTGCCCTTTACAAGCCGTATGTCAACGAACGACAAACCGTTTCCTGGAAATCAACCATTCTGCCCTGTTCGAACTGATTGACATGCTGATATTGTCTCTTTGATGTGGACGAGACATAATTGCGATTGTTTGCACGTTCCCAGTTCCTTTGAGGTTCTGCGCCGACTGAGTCTGTCGCAATACTAACACGTATCTTAATCACTTATTATGTTTTCCACTATTCTGTACAGCCTCCGTTTTGAAGTTATTAAGATCAGGTCTTCCGGGTATTGCAATTTCGCAGACAGAGAAATTTTATTCATCCACGAATCTCTTCTACAAGGATACTGGACAGATATCCATAATGGATATTATTTAATTAATTAAAACTATATAATTCTGCGCTAGTCTCAAAGTTTTCACTCCTTACACTCACACTCACTACGTCTTGAAAGTTAAACGTCATCTTCAGGTGGAACGCACCTTTTACCATTGCTGTTCTTAGTGGAAAGCATTGTGTGAAGACCCTATGCTCTCACACGTCATATGATTTACAATTTTTAGATATTTTTTAACTCATTCTTTATTTGATTGCGTATTGAGTATCAATAGTCAGGTAGCAAGATCTGGTTAAGCTGTATCCAGCAGTAAAAAGTAATCTTTCTCCCACGATAATGTTTTTAGAATTGTCGCTGTTGTCACGATGCGCACATACTTTGTGTAGTAATTGAATCAGCAACAGTTGGTCGGCAGTGTTCTTGAGATGCACACGCTTTTAAGTGTGTGTGTGTGTGTTTGTTTTGATATAACAAGGGTAAAATAACACCCATCTCAAGATTATGTAGAGATTAATTGTTAGAATCCGCAGTTAGAGAATACTTGCTCTTGTCTGTGAAGAAATTCATTATGTGTTGTAGTATATGGGAGTTTTCGAATAGGAAGTGTAGCATGAACTGCTTGCTGGAGAAGTAGCAATTTCAGTAATAAACAATGTATACTGTGATCTGTCATTACATTAATTGTTGTCAATTAAAACCTTTATGTCACATATGTTAATGTGCTACTGAAGGGACAATATGATTGGCTGACTGGAGAAACGGGTGTGGAGAAGAGTAATGTATCGCTGTAGCTAATACCGTTGTGGCACTGTTACAATTGGATACAGTCCGCTAGGAGAAACTGCTACTGCTTTCCATTAAGAACGGTTATATAAAATATGATTTCTGTCTGGTGATGAAGTTTAATCATCAAACACATAGTGGATGGAGTAAAAACTTGGTAACTGACACAGATCTTGGACAAGCTATGGTATTAAAGATAAAAAAAATGATATTCTGCGTGTAGGTAGCGTAATTAATCGTGAAAACTGTTGTGTTGAAACAGGTAGTTCACCAGCATGACATGTAAGTTTCGCAGGTTGCTGAAGCGCCAGTCTGTAGGCGATGTCTCTTCCAGAACCTTCGAATTGGTTCTAATTTCACTCAACGGTGATTTTGGGCTGCACCGGATGTATAACTTCTAATTTTGTTAGTTTGATATAAACTCGGTGGACGGTTCATACACTTTCAGAAGATCTCTATGATCTATATTCAGACAGCTGATAAGATCGCTGGATTTTATGTGGAGTCAGACTTTTATGTTTGCTAAAATAAAGTTGATATAGTCTCATGTATACCTGGGAATACTGTTTTGTAACCTAGCGAGGTGGCGCAGTGGTTAGCACACTGGACTCGCATACGCGAAGACGACGGTTCAAACTCGGGTCCGGCCATCCTGATTAGGTTTTTCCGGGATTTCCCTAAATCGCTGCCGGCCGCTGTGGCTGAGCGGTTCTAGGCGCTTCAATCCGGAACCGCGCTGCTGCTACGGTTGCAGGTTCGAATCCTGCCTCGGGCATGGATGTGTGTGATGTCCTTAGGTTAGTTAGGTTTAAGTAGTTCTAAGTCTCGGGGTCTGATGACCTCAGATGTTAAGTCCCATAATGGTTAGAGCCATTTGAACCATTTGAACCTAAATCGCTTCAGGGAAATGCCAGGATGGTTCCTTTGAAAGGGCACGGCCCACTTCTTTCCCCGTCCTTCCCTAATCCGATGGGACCGATGTCCTCGCCGTTTGGTTCCCTCCCCCAAATCAACCAACCAATCAATCAACTGTTTTGCTTGTGTAGCCCACGCAAGATCACTACAGTCATTGGCAACAAGGTGTGCAGTACAGCAGTTGCAAATATCGTAACGTTTTCCAGTACACAATGTGATTTAAGGACAGTTTTCGACAAGTTTTCGCATCGCTTAACTTACGTTCTAATATTGTATCCTTCTTTCAGTATGGCCCTAGTCAATACAGACTTGATCACTCAAGTTCTCCAGTTATTGCAAAAAATACAGCAAACGGAAGAACTACTAATGAAGAAGATGGCAGGTGTCGTGACGCCACCAGAAGCATACAACCGACTTTCACGGATCGTCTCCATAGTGAAAGGGTTCCGGTCAACAGTGCCTCCGTTTCCTGCTTTTAATATGAAGGTGGAACTTTGGGACAGTTACATCGCACACCTGGAAGAGCATTTCAGAGCACATGGAATATAATGTGACACCCAACAATGGGCCTATTTATTAGCCTATTCCGATGCCAAATTTTATAGATCCGTTCAACAGTCGGATACAGAGATCGAACCCCACGATATATCACATGATCAACTTAAAACGAAATTAATGAAGTATTTTGATTCCCAGATATATGTAGCTGTTTCCCGACTGAATTCTTTAGTTATTACAAAAAATATGGCCAAACATACCGAGAATGGATAGTGAAGTTATAGGGTCTTTCTCGGGACTGTCGGTCCAGTGTAAATGTAATCATTTTTATGCCAACTTCTTGATAGAGAAATGACCCTTGTACATTCGTCAGACGAAGAGCTTAGGAATGATTTGGTGAAACACAAGACCCCTCATTGTCAGCTTGCCTTCCGCTCATTCGAGCGTTTGAACAGGCAATGCGACCCACAGTGGCCCAACAACACTCGTGAGGAAATTGGATAATTTCTTTTTTTTATTTCATCCGTCTCAGTTGTATTGGTATAAAGTTCAGCTTTAGTGGTTACTGGTTTCGGGCCGACACATTCATTTTCAAACCATACACCCTGCTATTGACTGTATTATTTACACAACACGGTATCAAAATGCACAACAAAGTATACAGTGGGCACCAAGTACCCTCACTGAATTTCGCCTGTGCGCTCTTTGCTGCTGACAACTAGTTTGGTTGTGTCAGACAGTCAGTCAGGTGAGTGGTTTGAAAATGGATGTGTCAGTCCGAAACCAGTAACCACTGCAGCTGTATATTATATCAATGCGACTGAGACGGACGAAAAAAAAAAAAATCCAGTTTCCTCAGTACTGAACAATCGCGGATCTATCATCCCGTGGCAGCCTCGAATAAGCTACAGCACTCATCTCAGGTGTCTTTAACCGATCAGCTGTGCAGGCAAAGGATCTGTCCTCGACGTTCAGCAAGCACAGATTCTCAGGATAGAACTACTCAACTCCATAAACGAATTCATGCAATCCAGATATTGATGGCCCCACTCATGCAAATATTGATATATCTGATTGTCTATACATGAAGTGCATAGGGGCTTAAGATGGCATTAATAAGATTTCGAAAATGGTTGTCTAAATAAAACAACTGCTCAAGAAATACGGATTTTTGTCGATTTTCCTTGTTAAAAATTTGACCAGCTGCTATTCTGTGTCCACAATGGATCAACAGAGACTATAATTCGGTGCTCGCGTTCTTTAGTCTCATCAACAGTAGTATTTCACTTTCAAGATGACTTCACAGAGGAAAATTCAGAAGACTAATTTTAGCTTATCTTGCAGAGGGCCCTGCTCGACTTACCATTTTAGATCAGATTGATGTGTTACATATCTCACTTCAGGCATCTACCACTTTCGCCAGCCATGGGCCACGAGTGAAATTTGAGCACATTTAGATGGGACTTCATCCAAAAGTTTACATTTCGAGTATATTAGTACTGAGTAGGACAATGCTTCATGCTGAAGTCAGTGGCAGCTCGTAACCACACATTCACAGTTATCTCTTAAATGGCTCATTTGCAGACCCATATTTACAGGAAAGGTACTGCTTCAGTTATCAGATACTTTCTGTAACTTGAGTTGGTGGGTGGAGGAAATTAGGGGAAAGCATGGCAAGAAGACGGGGAGGTGGGGTAAGACGTGGAAGGGCTATAAGCTACAGTTAGAGTGCTGCCATCTGTGGATACCTACGTCAACATCATCAATACACAGGTCCCAGTACGTTGACATTGCCGAACCTTAGTTTCGAGGCGGTTTCTGTGAGCTTTGCAAGGTACGTAAATTGTTATACTAATTTGCAATGTTTTACACCTTTCGAGGTCCTAAAACATATGTTTCGTGAACATCTGTCCAGACTGTATATATAGCACTGAATAGTACGTCTTATTAACAGTAAACTGCTGTGTCAGTAGTCAATGTTCACTACACAGTGTTCATGTAGGCGTAACATAACCTGACAGCATGGTAGGGGGCAAGACGGGGTGGGGCAAGGTGGGGCGCTTCCCCGTCTTGCCCCTACTATTTGTCCAACCATTACGTACTTATCGTCTCACGTGTGTACCTCGCTGCGGGTTTTGAACACGTACATTATGCGTTGAATACAATTGCAAATAGAACGGTATTCGTTATTCCACGTTTCCTAATTAATTACAAAGTATGCCTTAGGCTATATGGTGACTAAAAATACACAAAACGTGCAGAGTCAGTATTCTTGCTATGCTTTAACGACTGACTATTGGAAATATGGTATTTACTATATACTATAGGTTACCAGGCATGATCTGACTCAACAGTACGTTCCACGTGTTTTATTTCAGATGGTTCGCAAGTATCGGCGACAAACGTCTAGGTAAGATTGGTCACAGGAGTCAATGGAAGGTGTTGTAAATGCTGTTATAGAAGGTCATATGGGTTCTTTCAGGGCTGCTTGACAGTTCAAAGTGCCACACACAACGATTGAACGACATGTGGCAAATAAACGTGCTAATCCTGGCTATACAGTTGTGAAAAGGTTAGGACCAATCACTAGTGTGTTTACCCCAGAACAAGAGGCAGAACTTAAAGACTACTTAACACAGATGGAAGGACAGTATTTTGGCCTAACACTTAAAGAACTTTGTGAACTTGCTTTTCAGCTAGCTGAACGAAACAACATCAAACACTAATTTAATACTGCAGCCAAATCTGCTGGAAGAGATTGGTTAAATGGGTTTCTTGCACGAAATCCTACCTTAACAATACGAAAACCAGAGGCCACATCAATCGCACGAGCAATGGGGTTTAATCGAGTGGCTCTGAGCACTATGGGACTTAACTTCTGAGGTCATCAGCCCCCTAGAACTTAGAACTAATAAAACCTAACTAACCTAAGGACATCACACACATCCATACCCGAGGCAGGATTCGAACCTGCGACCGTAGCGGTCACGCGGTTCCAGACTGTAGCGCTTAGAACTGCTCGGCCACCTCGGCCGGCTCGGTTTTTCGATCTGTTAGAAAGGCAGTTAGACACATTCAAGTTTACGGGAGACAGTATTTTCAATTGCGAAGAGACTCGTTTAACAGTCATTCCAAAAGGTCACACAAAGGTGGTTGCTTTGAAAGGGTGCAGACAGGTGGGAGCAGTTACTCCAGCAGAAAGAGGCCAGACGGTGACTGCAGAAATCTGTGTTTCAGCGTCGGGGTGCTACGTACCACCTATGTTAATTTATCCTCGAAAACGAATGCAACAAGCGTTTGAGACTGGCCTGCCCCCTGGTGCCTGGGCAGAAGTCCAAGAAACTAGTTGGATGACGAAAGAACTATTTTTGATTTGGTTTAAGAAGTTTATTGCATTTACTGGAGCGTCAAAGGAAAGACCAATACTTCTCATATTGGACGGCCACAAAACGCACACCAAGAATTTAGAACTGATAGATGTGGCCTGCGAAAATGGGATTGTCTTGCTGTGTTTGCCACCACACTGCTCGCACCGTCTTCAACCATTGGACGTGGCATTTATGAAACCTCTCAGTAAATTTTACGAAGATGAAGTAAGATCGTGGCTTCGCACCCATCCTGGAAAAGTTGTTACGCTGCATCAGATCGAAAGTATATTCGGCAAAGCCTTCATTCATTCAGCTACAATGTCCACAGCAGTGAAGGGGTCTCGGAAAACAAGCATTTGGCCTGTAAACAGAAATGTGTTTCAAGAAAGTGATTACCTTTCCTGTTCAACTACAGACATTCATCAAGCTCACACATCTGAAGTTACAGAAACGGAAGATCAAATATCAGAGATGTTGTCAAGACGTAAAACACCTGAACAATTAACAACTGACGATCAAGCCTCTGTTTCGTCTAACTTTCAGGTTACCAGCCCTGAAATGGTGTTAGCTATTCCAAAGGTGGATAAAAAACCGAAAGGAAACCATTTAACAGGCGTGGAAAACCCATTGTTTTAACCGAACCTCCTTATAAGAGTGAACTATCTGAAGAAATTAAACGAAAAGGAGTCCCCAAATGTGCTGCAGGTAAACGAAAACTCTTCTCAAAGACGTTTAATAAACCTGCGATACCACCGAAAGGACATAATGACAACGAAAAAGTGAGGAACATTACTGACGTCTTAACCACCCCTTCATGCTCAAGGGATAATAAACTGGGGTCGAATGACAACGAGGAAGAGAGTGAAGAATGTTTATACTGCTATGACTTCTCTGAAGGAGGCTGGATACGGTGTATTAGCTGCGGACGCTGGGCACACGACACTTGTGCTGGGATAGAAAGTGATGATGACGAGGCTGACCACACTTGTGTACTATGTGAAAGTAAGAGGCCTAAATAAAACGTAATACCTGATTCTGCAATTCGCAGAACCATGTTTCGAAACCTTATCGTCACTTGATTTCGTTATTCCAGTCCTTATTTAAGCTTTAGAGATGAATTCATGCTAGTTCCCTGTCTTACCCCGCATATGGGGCAAGACGGGGAATTGGTAGTTTATTTCAATTTTGTCATATGATGACATGATGGAGACTGTGGCTGTTGTTTGAAGACAAATGTTGATGGTGTTAGGACAGCAACCAGCCACAAATTTACTTTCAGTTCCTTTATTCAAAGGATACCGTTACCGGTTTCGAATCGTTGTGATTCATCCTCAGACGGTTTACACGCTTTCTTTATGACATGTGGTCTGTTTTTTACAGATTAACTGTCCTAAAATATGAATAATACATACTTATAAACACGCCACACACAGATGGTTGCGTTACAGATTTTCGTTGCATTTGACTTACGTGAAACGTCGGTTTCGTGTGTTTGTTTTCATAACATTCGTCCAACAGATGTAAATGCATTCCCACTGCGTCCTTAATGTTGCACGTGTAAATAGTTCTCACTGAACACTTTAGATTTGTCACTGAGATGATTTCTACCACGCACCACATGTTTTGATACATACAAAGAGCTTATAAACACATGAGTATCACAGATGCTATGATATATCGTAACATTTGACGATGATGTTCTATGTTTGGGAAGGATCTTATATTCATTTACACAACTGTAATGCCATTTACATTAGTACAGTGACATTGAATTTTTGAGTTGATATTGCTAAATTAATTATAAAGTTTTTTATATATATTTGGAACTGTATAGGTAAAACAGTATGTAATTTAATTACATTTATCATCATGAGAATTATAGTAACATATAAATTTGCTACTTGATCTGCAGATAGATGTACTAATATTATTTGCTTTGGAGGCTGGAAAGTAATTTTTGGAAATTTTTCAGGAAAGGGGTATTAGCTAGCTCTGTTTGTTCGTTAAGGATATAGTCTGGTGTGCGGTTTTTGTGTGTGTGTATTTCTAATTCTTCTAATATATTCATAGTGGCTCCTTTTTCTGCTAGATGCAAAATTTTTAAGTTGTCCTCAATGTTTCCCACTGAATGGTTTTCTTCAGTAATATGGGCTGCAAATGCTGATTTGTTCAAGTTACCAAGTCTTAGAGCATCAATTTGTTGTTTGTATCTAATTTCAAAACTGCTGCCTGTCTGTCCAATGTAGAATTGTGGGCATGTATCACATTTGAGTTTGTATATTCCTGATTTACAGTAGGGACTCTTGGAGGTATTTACATCATGGATTACTTTTTGTTGTAATTTATTATTTGTGGAAAAGCTGATTGTGATATTTTTCTTCTTTTTAAATAAGTTTGCTATTTGGTATGAAAGTGGGCCTACGTATGGGAGAGTAGCATATTTAGGTTTGGCTTCAGTGGCACACTGATATGGCTTGAAGTGACTGCTGTGAAGTGGATCTGTGGTTTTTGTCTGCATTTTGTTGCGGAGTTTTTCTATTATTGTGGGTTTATATCCATTATTATGAGCAACTGTTTTAATTATATTGATTTAATTTTGTTGGTCTGTGCCACTCATTGGTACTTTTTTAATTTGGTGTAGCATCATTCTGAAATATGCCATTTTTTGTTGGTGGGGGTGGCAAGATGAGTTGCTAATACTGACATCTGTGGTGGTAGGTTTTCTGCAAATACTAAATTGATGTTTATTGTTACTATTGCAAATTTTCAGGTCAAGAAAGTTAATGCTTTTATTATTTTCATGTTCAACTGTGAATGTAATATTTTTGTCCATTTTGCTTAGATCTGCTGCCAATGTATCTATTTCATTACTTGTACCATCAAAAAGCAGGATTGTATCATCAACATATCTTCTGTAGTATATTATTTTGTTTGTGATGTGCTGTTTGGCAAAGAAGAATTTTTGTTCTATATGGTTGATGTAAATGTCAGCCAATGGCATATTTCAGAACAATGCTACACCAAATTAAAAAAGTACCAATGAGTGGCACAGACCAACAAAATTAAATCAATATAATTAAAACAGTTGCTCATAATAATGGATATAAACCCACAACAATAGAAAAACTCCGCAACAAAATGCAGACAAAAACCACAGATCCACTTCACAGCAGTCACTTCAAGCCATATCAGTGTGCCACTGAAGCCAAACATAAATATCCTACTCTCCCATACGTAGGCCCACTTTCATACCAAATAGCAAACTTATTTAAAAAGAAGAAAAATATCACAATCAGCTTTTCCACAAATAATAAATTACAACAAAAAGTAATCCATGATGTAAATACCTCCAAGAGTCCCTACCGTAAATCAGGAATATACAAACTCAAATGTGATACATGCCCACAATTCTACATTGGACAGACAGGCAGCAGTTTTGAAACTGATGCTCTAAGATTTGGTAACTTGAACAAATCAGCATTTGCAGCCCATATTACTGAAGAAAACCATTCAGTGGGAAACATTGAGGACAACTTAAAAATTTTGCATCTAGCAGAAAAAGGAGCCACTATGAATATATTAGAAGAATTAGAAATACACACACACAAAAACCGCACACCAGACTATATCCTTAACGAACAAACAGAGCTAGCTAATACCCCTTTCCTGAAAAATTTACAAAAATTACTTTCCAGCCTCCAAAGCATATAATATTAGTACACCTATTTGCAGATCAAGTAGCAAATTTATATGTTACTATAATTCTCATGATGATAAATGTAATTAAATTACATACTGTTTTACCTATACAGTTCCAAATATATATAAAAAACTTTATAATTAATTTAGCAATATCAATTCAAAAATTCAATGTCACTGTACTAATGTAAAAGGCATTATAGTTGTGTAAATGAATATAAGATCCTTCCCAAACATAGAACATCATCGTCAAATGTTACGATATATCATAGCATCTGTGATACTCATATGTTTATAAGCTCTTTGTATGTATCAAAACATGTGGTGCGTGGTAGAAATCATCTCAGTGACAAATCTAAAGTGTTCAGTGAGAACTATTTACACGTGCAACATTAAGGACGCAGTGGGAATGCATTTACATCTGTTGGACGAATGTTATGAAAACAAACACACGAAACCGACGTTTCACGTAAGTCAAATGCAACGAAAATCTGTAACGCAACCATCTGTGTGTGGCGTGTTTATAAGTATGTATTATTCATATTTTAGGACAGTTAATCTGTAAAAAACAGACCACATGTCATGAAGAAAGCGTGTAAACCGTCTGAGGATGAATCACAACGATTCGAAACCGGTAACGGTATCCTTTGAATAAAGGAACTGAAAGTAAATTTGTGGCTGGTTGCTGTCCTAACACCATCAACATTTGGTAATTTATGTTTCAAATCGAGATATTTCTAACTAAATGTAACAAGTTTGCAGGTTTCTTTGTATGCTATTGTAATTCAATGGTTAAGTAAACAAATGATAATCAAACCTACTTGAATTTGTTTATTTTTGTCCCATTTGTAAGGGTTTAAAGTTAGCTTCCCCATCTCGCCCCACCTTCCCCTATATATGTGAAATGGCCCTGTATCTGAAATGTTAATCAGTCATTCTCCAGAATAATGAATTAGGAACCCAGTGACTACCAAATTACACAAGAATGACAATTACATAGATTATTCAGATAAAGTTATTCATAACACAACTGACAAACAATGACAATATTATTGTAATAAAACGCTGGTGCATCTGACCCTGGGCTTTGGCTTTTCCGAGCACCTGCCGGTAAAAATGTTTCTTTAGAGTACGTTAGTTCCCTTCTCTGTGTGTTGTAACATTTGACACACAAAAAAGTCGTCTCTCTCTGTCTCCGTTTCTCCCTGTGACCAATAAGGTGGGTCATCGTCAGCACAATTCAGGTTCTCCGTCAACCTCTAGTTTATTTATGCAAGCCAGTCCCTGTGATTTTTATGGTCTATAAACATTTGGTTTTCGTAAAGTCAAACGTCCCACGGTACCTCACGCTTACGAATGCCAAAAACTATGGGTCCCATTCTATTTTCGAAATGTTTATCCGTGGTGTCCAGTGTTTTCTGAAGAAAAAAATCAACTTTCATTGGTGGCCTGCGAGCCTCTCTCGCAGCATGTCCTCCCGTGAAACGACTCCAAGGATGGGCAGCCTACTTTACTCCTCTGGCAGCCTGGGTGCTGCTGCACTGTCCCAAATCTACTTTCAATGTCCTCTAATTTTACAAGGCATGCAAATACGAATAAAAGAGCTAATGGAGAGTAATGTTAGTCATCGAGTATCACTACTATTGTTATGTATCATATGCCTTGATGTCAATTAAATATACCGATCTAATGGGTCCTTCATTATAATATTACATACGTTACGGGACTGTTTCCAAAAACTGGTTCCATAACGTTTTATCCATTTCACTATTAATTGAAATGTAGTTTGTGTACAGGGATTTACATATTTGCAGGTTTAGTTTGATATGGAGCGGATAGGCTCTGGCCCTATTGTAGGAACTAATCCAGCATTTGCCCGAAGTAATTTAAGGAAACCATGGAAAACCTAAACCAGAGTGGCTAGATGCAGTTTAAAGTCTTCATCCTTCCCAAAACAAAGCCTGTTTCATCCACATCTACAGCTGTACTCTGGAACCGCATTAAGATGTATAGCGGAGGGTTTGCTGTTTAAAATAGCGTAAACAATTTCGGTTCATTCTTAGTGTGCGATACTGTCTTTCTCATACATTCTTGCAAAGAGGTTATTTTTATATGAAAAAACTTAGTGCTACATTGTCCATTCACTTCTCAACACCAGTTACTTTCAAACTATATACATCTCACTCCATAATGAAAAAATCGGAGCCTCCCTGTTCATTGTTTCCTGAACATCAATCATTGCATATGTTACACAAGCGCTCTCGGCTGCTAAAGGGACCGTGACGAGGCTCATATGCTGTTCTGATTTTTTATACGAGAAATTTCCGTTTGGTTGCTAAAAAATGAAGTCAGCATCCCTCCATGAGTGAGGTGTTAAGCTGAGAGGGAGGACAAGCTGTTAATGTTTCCATTTCAGAGTGTTACTGTAAGGTCTTCGAAAATATAAAAACAACAGCAAAGTGCGGAAGTGTGTCGTGAAATGAGAGAGGTGTTTTATTATTAATTATTCGTGTTAGATTTTTTTTTTTACCAAACCTGTTGTCCGTGTTACCTAAGAACTTTTTCACTGTACAGACAGAATTCTTTTACAGGTATTATTTAACATCCTTTTTAAATATCTTTGTTTGGGAACATCATTACCATTTTAGGCAATTTATTATACAATCTTATTCCTTGGTAGAAGATACTTTTTTGAATTTCGAATGAAACAACAAGTTTACTCTTACAAGTCATTGTTTATTTATTTACACAACGCGTTTAAAGCGTTAAACCTCCATCATCAGCTGTAATTTTTGTGTACTAATATAACATGTGTATTGTGTTACGATTTTGGGTTAAGCCGTGGTCCTGTCTAGTAGAGAAAGAAAACGCTCTTTCTGTACATGGCACTATGGGGGTCTTTGAAAATTGAACATGACTGCATACGTGAAAATGAAGCAAGAAAATAGAATACCTAAAGTGGTCACAGGTTCCTTTCTCTGTCGTAATACATCACTTACACAAAATGTCACAATTTTTTACCAGAGATGGTATCTAGAGACTGCTAGGTGCAAAGAACATATAGCAAAACATAACCACTACTGCAAATTACAAAGAAGACATAGCAAAACAAAACCATTATTTCGGAGTAAGTTCAAAAATAATGTAGAGATCATTTGATGAATAGATGAACAGATTTGATCGAGTAAATACATCACGTGGTAGACATAATTATTACACATAATGTTTACAACATATTACTTAATTACACAAATGAGTACAAAGTTTCAACTATATATATTTAACAGGTAAAGGACTTGCGTACAAGTTGAAATATTTACTCTAACGTATCAGTTGTATGTCCTTTGCACCTAGCAATTTCTAGATACAATCTTTGTCTTCAAAATGTGACATATTATAAGCGATGATTACGACAGAGAAAGGAAACTGTGACCACTGGAGGTATTCTATATTAATTGTTTCATTTTCAACTTTTACATTTAAGTTCTGGTTGTAGCCATAGATCTTCATAGAGCCAAATTCTGAAATAGTGTTTTCTTTCTCTGCTGTACAGTCCCACAGGTCACCCCAAAGCTTTAACACAACACATGTGTTTTATCAATACACACAAATTCCATGTGATGATGGAGGTTCTAACCTTTGAAACGCGTCGCTGGAATAAATTAACAGTGACTGGTAACAGTAAATTTGTTGTTCCATTCAATATCAAAAACAGTCACGGTAAAGCCAACCTAAAATTTTCTCATTTAAATGTTTTCAATTTTATATTTCTTCTTTCTTGGTAAATATTACTTCAATGTAGATCTTGTTCCATGGGCACGACGGAGCTGTTTGTACAGCTTCGTTAAGTGTCAAGGTTATTTTTACGTGCGCAGCTGATGGTAAATGTACTTACATGGTGCAGTTGAAACCTGCATGATTTGATCTGATCTTTACAGTGGGCCCCAATTATTATTTTTGGTTGTTATACTCATGTGTACTTTTCTGCTGTTTGAAAATTGTATTCATACTTTATGAGTTTGTTCCCCAGTAAAAGATTCCACAGCTAAGAATCGAGCGTACATGTGAATGGTATGTAATTAAAGGAACTGGCTTTTACACACCGACGACAGAGCTATTTAGGGCGTAACATGCTGATGCCATTCTGTTTGCAAGTATCTTTGTGTTTTCACACCACTTCAATTGTGAATCGGCGTTTAATTTCTAGAAAATTTGTGTCTGTCAGGCAGTCTACAGAAGCATCTAATTTTCCCTGACCAAAAGAACGGAACGTGACTTATATCCCACTAATTTACTAAAATTACGCCTACACGCCACAAGCATCTGAATGTGAACAAATGGCACCCTGGAACACACCGACTTGTGTGTGCCAAGAGGCAAGATGGTACAGACAAGGCTAGGAATGGATTTCCTAATAACATGGTGAACAGCGTAATAAGGAATGAGGATCTGTAGCACAGGCTGAAAATACTGACAGGCGAAAATCAGACAACGAACTGCGAACGTGTCTAAAGGAGACAGAGTGGAAGATGTCACGCGTCATGAACACGAGGCACACCAAGATGGTACGATCAGCCGCAGCGTCCTTAGGAAGCAGCCAGGAGATGTGCCTCGGAGAGAACCGGAAGGACATCCTGCACCCTGATAGGCATCCCATTATCAGTCTTAGCGGTCATGTAAGTGCAAAGACTAACGAAGCTGCCATGGCAGCACAGTCCCTGAGCTACGCCTCAGCACGTCAGGGGTTAACAATCCGGAACAAATGAAGGAAAAAACAGTTCTGCATGTAGCTTCCAGCGCAGTGTAGTGTAATGTATTGTAGTGGTCTGTAACCTAGTGTATTATTATACATTACAAAATCTGTGGTGCAGCAGTGGGGATATAGTACAGTAGTAGAACAACACATTCCAGTTTATGGACGTGTATACACTGCCTAAGGAAAAAAAAAAAAAAAAACCAAGCACCCAAAAGAAACAGTCGGATGTGAGTCTAACATTAAACACCTATATACCAATGACAAGTCTATAAGTGATTATAGATAAAATTCACTGTGGCTGGCGGAACGGTCACCAAAGTGTTTAATGTAGTTACCAGGCCAGGTAAGGTATTAAGGAGCATGAACAGCGTCAGATTTTGAGTGACCACTCTGAAGGAGATGAAGATGCCACGTACTCGTGTGAGACAGCATTGACAGCACCTGACAGTGTTTGAAAGGGTGCTCATTGTGGGTCTCCATTTGGCTGGTTGGTCGAATCATCCAATATTCAGATTTTTGGCACATCGGGATGGAACAGTGGCGATGTTGCACTGTTTGGGAACGTGAGGGCAGGCGTACTCATCATCAAGGTTCCTGTCGACAGTGTCTGCTCACCACAGGGAAGGATAGCCGTATTGTGCACCAAGCACATCGTCACCTCTTCACATCTGCGTCTGCTATCCGAAAATAAGCAATAGAATCCCTGCAACATCTTGTCATCCCACACCATTGGTCAGAGAGAAGCATTAGCCAGGCTAGCGAATTAACATCCCATGCATAGTGTGCCATTAACATCATAAGAGAAATGGCTGCGTTTGAAGTGGTGCTGTGACGGGTAGCATGGAATGCTGTCGTCCAATTCTGTTCAGCGACGAATCTCGGCTCTGCACTACCCCTTGGATGACCATCGTCGGCGAATATGGCGCCGACTAGGTGAGAGGTCCCATTCTTCCAATGTTTTGGAGAGGCGCAACAGTGTTACTTCCGGCGTCATGGTGTGAAAAGCCATCGGTATGACTTCAAGTCACGGCTCGTTGTGACCGAGGGAACCCTGAGGCCACAATGATGTGTCACGGAAATCACGCATTCTCCTATGTTATCCCTCATTGGCAAGTATCGTGGTGCCATTTTTTCAACAGATCAATGATCGTCTACACATGGAACGTTTGTCTACGGCTGTCTGCTTGATGTCGAGGTCCTCCAGCGGCCAGTAAGATGCTTACGTAACTCCCCAGTAGAAAATGTATGGAACCAGCTCAGCTCGGACGTCAACTCTGTTCCAGCGCCAGTATTCAGGACATCAAACACCAGTTAGAACAGATGTGAGCCAGCTTGCCTGAGGAGATGAAACAGTGGCTTTATGACACCTTTTCCAACCGAATCAGTGAATGAATCCGGTCCATAGTGGGTGGAACATCGTACTGGTTAGCGGGCTCATATTGCCAAAAATTTTTCTAAATCTGACTCGATTTTTAATCACTGAAACAACATCACACATCCTCTCAAACGTGAAGTTTCATTTAGTTTCCTCCTCCCGTTCAGGCTGTTTCGCTTTTGTTGTCAGTCAGTGTACATCGGAGAGTCAGAGGGCCAAACGGTAGTAAGTAGGTAATTTCTAATCTTAGCGTGTAGTTATTCTTCTTTCTCTCTGCCGAGTGGGATGACGAAGCGGTAAGACATTGGATTCGAAATGGGGTGGAATGGTTCAAATGGCTCTAAGAACTATGGGACTTAACGTCTGAGGTCATCAGTCCCCTAGACTTAGAACTAATTAAACCTAACTAACCTAAGGACATCACACACACCCATGCCCGAGGCAGGACTCGAACCTGCGACCGTAGCAGCAGCGAGGTTACGGACTGAAGCGCCCAGAACCGCTCGGCCACAGCGGCCAGCGTATTGGAGTGGATTATGACTCAAATTTCCGTCCGCTCATCGAGCTTTAGGTTTACTGTGTTTAGCTTAAACCAATTAAGACAAATGCCAATACGCTTGTTTCGAAAACCGCATGATCAATTTACTCGCTTTCTTTTCCCAAACCGAGCATACACTCCGCCTCTAATGATCTAATCGTCAACGGGACATAATACTAATCATCCTTTGACCTGTTTAAGTATAGTGCAGAAAGTAACAGAGAGAAATATCTAATGAGACGAATAGAAATGACACTTTTATTCAAAGACAATAATTACACTGAAGTCACAGCGATTTGTGATGGTCCCCTGGACATTACAAAAGATAGGACATGGTTCTTAATACGGTGTGTGATCACCACGGACAGCAGTTAATGCTCTGCAAGGTGCCTCTATGCTGGCCACAAGGTTCTTAACAAGTTAGCGTGATAAGGCGTTCCATTTCTCTAACCGAGCGGTTGACAACTTCTGGATGGTAGCTGGTGAATATGGATGTGAATGTGCTCGATGGGACTGAACTCGGGTAAACGCACAACCATTCGTCGAATATACTCTCGTTCCAAGAGCTCCCTACCTGAGCATTTCGATGCAGTCGCCCATTATCTTCCATAAAGATGAAGTGAAGGCCGAAAGAACCTCTGAAAAGACGCGTATGGGGAAGGAATACAGTGTCGCAATAACGCTGACCGGTGACTGTACCATGTTCAAAGAGCTGGAGGCCAGTACACCCATGCAACATTATGCCTACCCATATCATGTAGTCTGAACCACCAAGACGATCATGTTCGACAGTGTTCCTGGGTTCATTAGGAGCTCCCACCTCTACGTATATACCCATGAACGGCGTCGAAGACGATCGTTTTGGTGGCCCATGTGTTATTGTTTGGGGAGGCATAATGTTGCATGGGCGTAAAGACTTTTGAATCTTGAAACACGGTCCATTCACGGGTCCAAGTTATTGTGACACTACACTTTCCCCATGAACGTCTTTTAGGGGTTCATTTAGCTCTGACTTCATTGTTGTGGATGACAGTGCATGACCCTATCTAACTGTACAGCTGGAGGAGCTCGTGGAAGGAGAGGATATTCGGGGAATGGACTGGCCTGCCCGATGCCCCGGCTTAAGTTTCATCGAGCACATGTGGGATGCATTGGAGAGACGTACTGCACGACGACCATTTGCATCAATGATTATCCAGCAGTTGTCAACCGCGCTGTACCTCCAGACATGCTCACGAAAGTTCAAAAATGTTTCAAATGGCTCTGAGCACTATGGGACTACACATCTGTGGTCATCAGTCCCCTAGAACTTAGAACTACTTAAACCTAACTAACCTAAGGATATCACAAACATCCATGCTCGAGGCAGGATTCGAACCTGCGACCGTAGCAGTCGTGCTCACAAAAGTATAGGATGAATTTGACTATCATCTGGATGTTTGCCGTGCGTCCAGTGAGAAGCATATTGGACATTTTTGAAATGTACATGAAAACTCTGCTTCTTAACGTAGTTGTAAAATTCAACCCAATCTTTTATGAGCATGTCTAGAACAGATATACCCTTGTAAAATAGGATGGATCCTTCAAAAAAAAAAAAAAAAACAACTTTTTGTTGCCTCTCAGATTTTCTCTGCGCGATTGCCGAGTTGCTGTTTCCTTTTCCTTCGCAACATTTCGAGAACCG
Organism: Schistocerca cancellata; assembly: GCF_023864275.1. Lineage (NCBI taxonomy): Eukaryota > Metazoa > Arthropoda > Insecta > Orthoptera > Acrididae > Schistocerca > Schistocerca cancellata. The sequence continues at coordinate 329,013,276 of NC_064633.1, read as the reverse complement.
ACCAAGCCGTCTTCTTCAGGTGCTGCCATATTTGGTGTTATGTGTACTCGCTGCCTGGTCTCCAACCATTTTTTTCCTCTGTGCGTTAGCTAAAATTCATGAACAGGTATTCAGAAAATCGCTGTGTAGTTACAGTGTATTTTGGAAATGACGCCCACGGGCGGCTATACAAGTCCAAACCCGCTTGATTGTACTGGAAAACAAATTCTGCGTATGTGATTGTGATACGCTTCTCATGTACTCAGTTATTTCAGCTTTTAAGTCGCAAAGCATGCGTGGGCGATTACGATACACAGCAGATTTCACTACTTCCCAAAGAAAATGGTCTGGTGGAGTAAGGTCCGGCGAGTGAGGGGGCAATAGCTTTTTTGAGATAACACACTACCCAAAAAGTCCTCCAGAAGGCGCATAGTGCTGTTAAGCTGTGTGCCCAGCAGCGTCATTTTGTTGAAACCGTGAGTATTTGATTCGTCTTCCTTTAGCAGACCACTGAAATCGTAGATCAGTAAACAATAACGTTCACTGTCCACGATTTCTTCAAAAAATAAAGGTCCAATAATGCACCGCACCATATGGATACAGCCACCCATACTCAAGTTTTCTGATCATGTAATGGCGTTTCAAGCACAGCTCGAGGATTCTCCGTTGACCACAATCGATTGTCTTGTGCAATGGTGTTTCAAGCACAGCTCGAGGATCCTACGTTGACGATTATCAGTTATCTTGTGTGTTAACATGACCAGACAGGCGGCCTCGCTTGTACAGAAGATGAGATTAAGAATATCAGAGGCACTCCTTTCAATTAAAAAAATGTAAACCAATAGCAGAAAAGTCTTCGCTTTTCGTGGTCCGCATCTTTCAATTGTTGCAATGCTATCAGCGTATACTGGAACAATTTCTGTTTTTCCCTAATCGCTTTATGCGCGGTTGCAAGACATATTTTTCTTGTGCCAACTAGCACAAAGATTACGCTGGACACTGCTGCATGGAATCATAAATATCCAACAATTTCTGTTCGTTTAGTTTAGCTGGTCTTACAGTTCGTTCAGTATCTAACACTGAGCCTGTCTCTCGAATTTTCTCAGTAAATCGACGAGCCACATTACTGAGGTACAGCTGTTTCTGGGAATTTTTTAGCAAATGCCTCCCCCACGAAACAGATGTTAAACATGAAAAATACGCTCATCAGCTGAAACACCCTACTTTTAAAACAAACTGAACATGTGAACACGATGCCTCACATTCCATAGCTTTCATCAACTGAACCAAACAGTTAAATGCCACGCAGCAGTAGAACGAATTACAAAACAGTCGCTTAACTAAAAAAAAAAAAAAAAAAACAATTCTACCAACTTTGTTTCGAAATTCCGTTACAATCTGTATCCGTAGTCGTAGTTCAGTACATAGCGAATTTTTGAATGCACTGTAGAAGATATATTGTGAAATCAGATCTTTTTGAAGCATCCTGTTTTTCATTAACTGTTCTACATTTTCATATGAGGTTTTCTTGAATTATATTAAGCAGAAGTTAGTTTTTTCTTTCATGTTAATGCTGGTAACTCTTGAAAGTGTTAACAGTGCAAGACAAATGACACAATGAAAGATTTATCCGTACAGTATTCTCACTTACTCGAAAATTCAGCATTGGCAGAGTAAGTTGAGGGATACTGACCACGCCAGGACCCTGATGCCTGTTGACAGGTAGCGCTTGAACGCCTTAAAGGGCGTGTCGGAGTTCCCAGTGAAGATGAGCGGCTCCAGCGACGACGGGAAGGAGAAGAGGATGATGAGAGACAACATCTCGGAGTAGGCCAGGCCGAACAGGTGCTCCGTGGCGAAGCGCTGCCCAAGCCGGAACTTCTCTTCGTCCAGCCACGGGGGCGGCTCCGTTGGAGGCGGACCCTGAGAATGCAAAGCAAACAGTCAGTCCCTGTGTGGGCACGTAACTGCCATAGGGGTTGCAAGAAGTTGGGAAGTCAAACCCAACCCAAGTTCCACCTATCTCTAGACACCAAGAGATAGTATCGAGGAACAACACGACTACAATGACGGTAAAGAAATCGCAGCACCAAGAAGGAGTTGTGAGACATAAAAGAAAGTATGAAAAGTGCATCTGAAAGGGGACAGGTATTCGAATTTCACACTAGTCACATTAGAGTGGCGCTAGTAGGCCACTAAGAGGATGTGGATCAGGTTTGCTTTAGATACACTCTGTAACGGTCGTATCAGTTACCTTTGAGTTGGACTTGGTGAGCTGATGTTAGTCAAGATGCCTTTAACGTGACAAAGATATCGTTATTAACGTGTAACTGAGCTTGAATGAGGTCGTTTAATAGGGCTAGGAGAAGGTGGATGTTCCTTCTGCGCCGGCCGGTGTGGCCGTGCGGTTAAAGGCGCTTCAGTCTGGAACCGCGTGACCGCTCCGGTCGCAGGTTCGAATCCTGCCTCGGGCATGGATGTGTGTGATGTCCTTAGGTTAGTTAGGTTTAAGTAGTTCTAAGTTCTAGGGGACTTATGACCACAGATGTTGAGTCCCATAGTGCTCAGAGCCATTTGAACCATTTTGTTCCTTCTGCGATAGTACAAAAAGACTTGGCAGGAATGTAGCCACTGTACATGATTCCTAGCACTGGTGGTCACGACAATGTACGGTCGCAAGAACACCAGGCTCCGGGTGGCTACGGGCACTGCCGAGAAGGAAGTCCATTGTTTGTTGTGGTCTTCAGTCCTGAGACTGGTTTGATGCAGCTCTCCATGCTACTCTATCTTGTGCAAGCTTCTTCATCTCCCAGTGCTTACTGCAACCTGCATCCTTCTGAAACTGCTTAGTGTATTCATCCCTTGGTCTCCCTCTACGATTTTTACCCTCCACGCTGCCCTCCAATGCTAAATTTGTAATCCCTTGATGCCTCAGAATATGTCCTACCAACCGGTCCCTTCTTCTTGTCAAGTTGTGCTACAAACTCCTCTTCTCCCCAATTCTATTCAATAACTCCACATTAGTTATGTGATCTATCCATCTAATCTTCAGCATTCTTCTACAGTACCACATTTCGAAAGCTTCTATTCTCTTCTTGTCCAAACTATTTATCGTCCATGTTTCGCTTCCATACATGGCTACACTCGATACAAATACTTTCAGAAACGACTTCCTGACACTTAAATCTATACTCGATGTTAACAAATTTCTCTTCTTCAGAAACGCTTTCCTTGCCATTGCCAGTCTACATTTTATATCCTCTCTACTTCGACCACCATCAGTTATTTTGCTTCCCAAATAGCAAAACCTATCTACTACTGTAAATGTCTCATTTCCTAATGCAATTCCCTCGGCATCACCTTATTTCATTCGACTACATTCCATTATCCTCGTTTTGGTTTTGTTGATGTTCATCTTATATGCTCCTTTCAAGACACTGTCCATTCCGTTCAACTGCTATTCCAAGTCCTATGCTGTCTCTGACAGAATCGCAATGTCGTCGGCGAACCTCAAAGTTTTTATTTATTCTCCATGGATTTTAATACCTACTCTGGTTTTTCTTTTTTTTCCTTTACTGCTTGCTCAATATACAGATTGAATAAAATGGGGGAGAGGCTACAACCCTGTCTCACTCCCTTCCCAACCACTGCTTCCCTTTCATGCACCTCGAATCTTATAACTGCCATCTGCTTTCTGTACAAATTGTAAATAGCCTTTTGCTCCCTGTACTTTACCCCTACCACCTTTAGAATTTGAAAGAGAGTATTCCAGTCAACATTGTCAAAAGCTTTCTCTAAGTCTACAAATGCTAGAAACGTAGGTTTTCCTTTCCTTAATCTTTCTTCTAAGATAAGTCGTAAGGTCAGTATTGCCTCACGTGTTCCATCTTTTCTACGGAATCCAAACTGATCTTCCCCGAGGTCGGCTTCTACCAGTTTTTCCATTCGTCTGTAAAGAATTCGCGTTAGTATTTTGCAGCTGTGACTTATTAAACTGATAGTTCGGTAATTTTCACATCTGTCAACACCTGCTTTCTTTGGGATTGGAATTATTATATTCTTCTTGAAGTCTGAGGGTGCTTCGCCTGTCTCATACATCTTGCTCACCAAATGGTAGAGTTCTGTCATGACTGGCTCTCCCAAGGTCGTCAGTAGTTCTAATGGACTGTTGTCTACTCCCGGTGCCTTGTTTCGACTCAGGTCTTTCAGTGCTCTGTCAAACTCTTCACGCAGTATCGTATCTCCCGTTTCATCTTCAACTACATCCTCTTCCATTTCCATAATATTGTCCTCAAGTACATCGCCCTTGTATAGACCGTCTATATACTCCTTCCACCTTTCTGCTTTCCCTTCTTTGCTTAGAACTGGGTTTCCATCTGAGCTCTTGATATTCATGCAACTGGTTCTCTTTTCTGCAAAGGTCTCTTTAATTTTCCTGTAGGCAGTGTCTATCTTACCCCTAGTGAGATAAGCCTCTACATCCTTACATTTGTCCTCTAGCCATCCCTGCTTAGCCGTCCACTATGTTTTGCGTATGGCTGTACCCACCATACTGTATCTGCAGCAGCAATGTGAGTAGCAGTTGGCACCACAGTGAATCAACTAACTGCCAAAGCCATTTGAGACTTCCGTGGTGTCAAGCGAGAGCTTATTGGAGGGAAGGGTGGAGATATGTTGTGTTTTCTAATGAAACTTGGTTCTGCATCGGTGCCAGTGATGGCCGTATGCTGGTAGGAGGAGGCCGGTTGAAGGCCTGCAGCCTGCCATTCTTCATGCTAAACGCACTGGACCTACAGCTGAAGTTATAGTTTGGGGCGCGATTTCGTATAACAGCAGGAGCACTCTCGTGATTATCCGACGCGCCCCCACTGCAGATTCAAACGTCAGTCTGGTGATTTGACCTGTTGAGCTGCCATTGACGAACAGCATTCCAGGAAGTGTTTTCCAACAGGATAACGCTCACCCACATAACGCTGTTCTAATACAACATGTTCTGCAGAGTATCGATATGTTGTGTTGGCCTGTTCGATCACCAGATCTCCAGTCGGTGCGATGGGACGCGAAATTAAAGCGTCACCCATCCACAAGGATCAGCTCAGTTTGCAGGTAAATATAAGTTTAATTTAGTGTTTTGTTTATGTATTTGTAATATTTTGTTATGTTTGTAAAATAGTTAAAGTTTTTTATTTTTGTTTTGTGTGTTTCATATTTGGAGAGAGCAGCGCAACTCGCGAAAACAGCATCTTCACTGCCGGAACCAGAAAGAAAATTGCTGGCCACTAGACGTCGCGGGTCAACGGCCAAAGCGCAGCAGAAGACCCTGTGACCGGGTTGTTGCGTCGAACCTCCAACATTCAAATAAATAAAAATTTGTAATTTTCCATTGTGAGACGTCACAGAATGTTTAGTTCATGTTGTATTTTGTTCAGTTCTGTTTTGTCGAGTCTGATGTTCACATCTGTATGTAGCATATACGAGGACAATAAAACAGTGTATGCTCTAAAGCTTAAATACGGGCTCGAGAATTATTTATGAAGAGTTATATTGAGGAAGAATTATTACTGCATTTTTCCAAGATATTAATTTTCAGAAGAGTTTGATTTCGATTTTTGAATCTTAAAGGTTTTACAGTCTGATTTTAATATGGGATAAATAAGATAACTTGCAAGAATATAATTTCCAAGAAGAAACAAACGACATCTAAATTTCAAAAGTTTTGGGCATACCAGTTGGACTGAGTGACGTAATTTGCGCAAACGACTCAGCTGAAGGTGTTTTAATTACAGTTTTGTTCAAGAATCTTTTATAGAGAACTGTAAAAGAATTTTAATAATTTTTTTAAATTGTTTTGTAAACGACGTAGGTGACGAATTCTGCACATGGTCATATTTCAAACAAAAATAGAAACAGTTTCTGAAGTCGCTTGCAACAGTGCACTGATAATGAATGACAGTAATTGAGTGACACATTGTTTATAAATGAAAAATTCCCACCGTATTGATATCATTCATGTCGATGCAGTTTCTTAATTATGTTCCATCTCTGTTTTTATTTGAACTTGAAATTAGGGAAGACATTTTGTGGCATTTCCTCGTCAGCTAGCGAGCAGTCACTTACTTTCAGTAACAGTCTTCATATTTTGTGGTCGTTTACATTTGTGTTTTTAAGAAGTTTGATAGAGTAAACTCGTGTCTCCAAAACAACTGGGATCTTTGATATTTATGTTTTTATTTGTATTTTATAGTGGATAGGGAGCAATTAGTTCTGTGTGGGGATGCAGGAGGAGATGGCCGCAGTTGCGACCAGTTGAAGATGCTGTTTCCCACGGTCAGCCATCTGCAGGGTAGTGGCGACTAAGAAACAGGTGCGCGCATGGGCACCTCAAATGGCTCTGAGCACTATGGGACTTAACTGCTGTGGTCATCAGTCCCCTCGAACTTAGAACTACTTAAACCTAACTAACCTAAGGACATCACACACATCCATGCCCGGGGCAGGATTCGAACCTGCGAACGTAGCGGTCGCGCGGTTCCAGACTGTAGCGCCTAGAACCGCTCGGCCACTCTGGCCGGCCATGGGCACCTCAGGTGTCTCTTGTTTCGCCCCCGGTCTCTGCTACCGAGACACCTTCCAGGGTATCAAACACGGATGAACTGCGCTCACGTCAGGGTGAATGGTAAATTACAATCCGACGCGGAGACCATGTGGAGTAGGATTGTTGATATTTGAAAAATATCAGGCCTCCGATATATAGATATTTTAAAAAAATATCGTTATGAACCCCCAATATATCGAAAAATACTATTGATGTAGCGATATATCTACGGAAAGAATATCGACGTACCAGCTTATATATATATATATATATATATATATATATATATATATATATATATATATATATATATATATATATATGTGTGTGTGTGTGTGTGTGTGTGTGGACTTCTATTGTAAATATACTGCCAGCTTAGCACTCCGTACTCAAGCCACAAGTGGCCCATCGGGACCACCGACCGCCGTGTCATCCTCAGCTGAGGATGCGGATAGGAGGGGCGTGTGGTCAGCACACCGCTCTCCCGGTCGTTAAGATGGTTTTCTTTGACCGGAGCCGCTACTATTCGGTCGAGTAGCTCCTCAATTGGCATCACGAGGCTGAGTGCACCCCGAAAAATGGCAACAGCGCATGGCGGCCTTGATGGTTACCCATCCAAGTGCTGGCCACGCCCGACAGCGCTTAACTTCGGTGATCTGACGGGAACCGATGTATCCACTGTGGGAAGGCCGTTGCCAGTTGTAAATTTAACTACTGATTTATTATTAGGTATTCTGTACTTCAACAAGCTAACAGCCTGCTTATCTCCCTCAGAGCAAGAATTGAAAGGAAGACGATGCACGTTCACGCTTGGCGATAACCACTTTCCTAACAATGGTAACTGCAGGTAAGTGACACAATAAAATATGTCCGGTGGGACCGTCTTTCGATTTAGTCACAGATCGGATTTCTCTGGAACACGTCATGTTGACTTTTCAGTTTTTTTTTCGTTTCTGCAGATGTCATCGACCTAGCAAAAAACGGTTTTACAACCCATTTGCTGTACTACTCGTGTGGCCCTCGCTTTCTAACAGTCAGCCACTGAACTCAGCTCACAGAAAAATTACACATAGCTTTCACCACTGCGTACAACTGAAATGAAGAAGTACTTATTAAGTTCACAATCATTGGTTTTGTTACATGTATATTTTCATGTTTCACTTGTAATTTGAATTGATTTGGTAATCCATTAAAATGTGTTATTAATTTATTAATTGCGTTTTTTAATTAATTAATTTTTAATTGCTGTGAGCAGTCGCAGAGCCCAGTCGGCGACGACTGTCATCATCTTCAGACTGTCGTGAAGCCTGCTGCAAAAGGTTCCACGGCTGATTTTAACTTTTTTTCTCCCATAGGACCGACTGCGATTCCCAGAGACGTCATTTATTACTTTATTCTTTGATGTTCAAGACGTGTTTGACTTCTGAGGAAGCATCTGCATCACCTCGCCAATGTCTCCTACACGGTCCACTCACGTTAATGTAAGCACCTGTCAAAAGCCTGAATAACCCTCTCCTCAGTGTTGATTAGCACGAAGAGAGTCTGAGAGATTGTGGAAGATACCAAAGGGATGTGGAGCCATTTGACTCCAGTGCCATGTCCAACTATGCGAGGTTTCTGGGTTTAGGATCCACGGTGCGAGCAGCCCGATAGAGGTGCCCCACGGATTCTCGATTGAGTTAAAATTTGGGAGTTAGGTTACCAGGGGAGTGCAGTCAACTCATCCTGGTGCTCTTCGAGCCAAACACATACACTGTGATCTGCGCAACATGTTGCATTGTCCTGCTGGTAGGTGCCATTATGCGAAAGGAAAAAAAAAAAAAAAACTGCATGTGGGAGCGGACATGAACACCAAGCATAGATGCATACTTGCGTTGAGACATTGTGCCTTCCCCAGTGACGAAATCGCCCAGGGAATGCCACGAAAACATTCCCCAGACCATAATGCTCCCGCCTCCTGCCCAGGCCCTCCTGACGATTGTTGCAAGGCCTTACTCACCTATGGCCATCTCTCCGATGGAGCATAAAATGTGATTCAACTCAAATCGTTACCTGTCGCCACTCAGTGGATGTCCAGTTGCAGTAGTGGCTTGAAAATTCCAACCATCGTCATGAATGAACAGCAGTCAGCATGGGTGCAAAACCACCCACCTGCTGTGGAGGCTCATGCACAGCAATATTTACTGATTGCTGTATGGGGAGACACTATTGATAGCCCTTTGGTTCATCTGGGCGGTCAGTTGCCCAACGGCTGCGCTTCTATTAACCCACAAACATCTACACTGCCGTCTTTCACCCCTGTCCTCTATGGTCCGTGGTGTCCACAGTTGCCTCAGCGCCGGTTTTGGATAGCGCTATTTTGCTGCTCACGATATACAGTAAGCGCGACACCACGCGAACTGCTTCGAAACAGCCATTTGGGAAAGGCCTCCACCCTTGGACCGAAAGCCAATGATTATGCCCTTTTGGGCGTGACATAGATCGCTGCTTTTCCGCATTACGACAATGGCATTGTTTTCCGCCTCCCCTCACAGACACGCTTTATACATCCTCCACTGATAGTGGTGCTACCTGTCGCCTGTGAGTGGTTATTGCACGTTGGCGTCGAACATATTCGGTGGTCACATTAATGTGATTGGACCGTATATGATGATACACTGTTTCTGCATACTTTCACCAATACTGCATGGATTATTGAGCTGCTGTTTCTCTTCAAATTGAAAAAACGAATTAGTGCCACATACTCCTCCTCTTTACCAATGGCTGAACCATTTTGTTTCGTCACCTTGAACTGCGCAAGGATTTTATTATGTACCAGGACTGGAGACATATAGGGGAGAGTGTTGTGCCTGGAGAGTAGCTTATCTAGTACCACATGATACTTCCTGGTGGGTGTTTTAATCTAGTGACCGATTTTATAATCACATGAAGGAATGCGCACTGGAGACGCTATAAGGAATTTCCGCTATTTTCTACAGTGTTTGTTGTTCTGAAACACGAGGTCATATTTTCTGCAACATTTCCAAATATTTTGAAGTCTACATGCTTAAATGCTGTGCAATAAACGATTACTTAAAAATGGACCCTATTTACTTGATTTGTATTTCATGAAGTATAAATTTTATATGAGCAGTCTGCATACCAATGAAAGGATGAAGTTTCAAACCTTTTTAACAGAGGTTACAAATGTTAAATGTGTCCTCCCTTTCATGCAGAGCAAACATCTAAGCGGTAGCCAAACTCGTTCGACACGCTAAGAAGCTGGTCTTGTGTTACAGAGTTCACCTCAGCAATGACACAGTTTCGCAGGTCGGCCAGAGGTGTTGGTAGAGACACGATGTAAATAACCTCTTTATCGCAGCCAGACAAGAAAAAGTCACAGGATGTGAGACCAGAAGATCTCGTGGCCAGTAGTGTAGAGTCAGGTCTTGATTTCCTTTGCGACCTTTGCCGCTCCAAGGAAGGCATTGATTTGAAAGACCTCATACATGACGATGCCAATGGGGCGGAGCTCCACCCTGTTGGAAAATGAACTCCTGTAAATCTTCGGTAAATTCAGGAAAAAGCGATTCGTCCAACACATCCAGGATCGTTATTCCACTTACAGTGCTTTCCAGAGGAGAAAAGTGATCCATAAACTTCTGTTTATGATACGGCGCAGAACACGTTTAGCTTCATCAATCTCTTTCAGGCTGCAATGTTGTACAGGGATTTTGCAAACTCCGAGACGCCTGGACACCTCCCCTGTTGCGAGCCCTTCCTGGCACAAAGTAACAATGCGGACGCGCCGATTGGCGCGAGTGCCCTAGTGGCTCTTTACGCAGCTATCACCGCCCCAGCGACCGTTTACGCAACTAGTAGTTTACAAAACAAAAGTATGTACACTGTTCATGTCCCACTTATACGCCGTGAAATGAAAATTAAGTTGGGTCCATCGTTTTAAATAACCGCACATACTAAAGCTATTTCGAATATACAGTTAGTTTTTAAGTTACAAAATTTTATGGCGAGTAAAATAGTACATATTTGAAAAATTAGTTAGGCCTATATAATTTGTGGACGGTCTAGCCATAGTTCATACACTCATGGGACGTGTGATATTTGCAAATAAATTTAGTTTCTTTAAAGTCTCAACAATTTAAACTATCTTGGTATTGGAAATTTGTCTTAGTTTCCAGTATCTTCTATTTCAAAATGAACTTAACTTGCAACTGATTTTTGACAATACTTGTACTTAATTTCATTTCATTAAGTGATAAAAACTATTAAAAACATTGCTGACGAGATTTTCTCGATTGTAATCCTTTTAAATTACATACATCACAAAAAGTTTTGCATCACCTCGGTTCCGAGAGTTCCGAAACCTGTATAGAAAATTGGAAGAGAGATCAACATAAACATCATTTCCGCTCTTTTTATTGCTCATGAAAACCACACATTGCATCTTGTACCACCATATAGCGAGACCTTCAGAGGTGGTGGTTCAGATTGCTGTACACACCGGTACCTCTAGTACCCCGTAGCACGTCCTCTTGCATTGATGCAAGCCTGTATTCGTTGTGGCATACTATCCACAAGTTCTTCAAGGCACTGTTGGTCTAGATTGTCCTACTCCTCAACGGCGATTCGGCGTAGATCCCTCAGAGTGGTTGGTGGGTCACGTCGTCCATAAACAGCACTTTTCAATCCATCCCATGTCTGGAGAACATGCTGGCCACTCTAGTCGAGCGATGTCGTTATCCTGAAGGAAGTCATTCACAAGATGTGTACGATGGGGGCGCGAATTGTCGTCCATGAAGATGAATGCCTCGCCATTATGCTGCCGATATGGTTGCACTATCGGTCGGAGGATGGCATTAACGTATCCTATAGCTGTTGCGGCGCCTTCCATGACCACCAGCAGTGTACGTCGGTCCCACATAATGCCACCTCAAAACATCAGGAACCTCCACCTTTCTGCACACGCTGGACAGTGTGTCTAAGGTGTTCACTCTGACCGGGTTGCCTCCAAACACGTCTCCGACGATACACTGGTTGAAGGCAGATGCGACACTCATCGGTGAAGAGAACATGATGCCAATCCAGAGCGGTCCATTCGGCATGTTGTTGGGCCCGTCTGTACCGCGCTGCATGGTGTCGCGGTTGCTAAGCTGGACCTCGCTATGGACGTCGGGAGTGAAGTTGCGTATCATGCAGCCTATTGCGCACAGTTTGAGTCGTAACACGACGTCCTGTGGCTGCACGAAAAGCATTATTCAACGTGGTGGCGTTGCTGTCAGGGTTCCTCCGAACCATAATCCGTAGGTAGCGGTTATCCACTGCAATAGTAGCTCTTGGGCGGCCTGAGCGAGGCATGTCATTGACAGTTGCTGTCTCTCTGTATCTCGTCCATGTCCGAACAACATCGCTTTGGTTCACTCCGAGACGCCTGGACACCTCCCCTGTTGCGAGCCCTTCCTGGCACAAAGTAACAATGCGGACGCGTCGAACCGTGGTATTGACTGTCTAGATGTTGTTCAACTACAGACAACACGACCCGTGTATCTCCTTCCTGGTGGAATGACTGGAACTGATCGGCTGTCGGACCCCCTCTGTCTAATAGGCGCTGCTCATGCATGGTTGTTAACACCTTTGGGTGGGTTTAGTGACACCTCTGAACAGACAAAAGGACTGTGTCTGTGATACAACATCCGCAGTTAACGTCTATCTTCAGGAGTTCTGGGAACTGGTGTGATGCAAAACTTTGTTTGATGTGTGTACAATATAATATTTGTTCCTGGGTATACGAGGACCATCTTGTACTTTGGAATACTTTTTCGGCTTTGGAAAACATTTATTTTTTGGAGTAATTTTTGAAACTTCAGAAAAAACTGCAACACACAAAATTTGAATGCTATCATTTAAAAATGGAACAAGAAATGTATTAAGCCTCTGTTACAGGGCTGGCTGGTGTAACACATACAGCGCCTCTCGGTGTTGAAAAAAAAAAAAAAATATCTCCCGAATTAGCTCCCACGTCCTTAAAATATCAATTCACAAAGTGACCCAAGCCCCTCCACAAGTCGTAATTACGAAAAATAAATAAAAAACAAATAGAGGGAAATACCTAGTATAGAAAGCAAAAGAAAATAAAAGGAAAATTCAATTATAAATTTTAGAAACATGGGAAGAGGGAAAAGCAGTAGAAAATATTAAAATATTAGTTATTCCAATACGTAAGCAAATCAATATTACAGTCACAGAACGTAGGTTTGGGACACCAAATGTAGTGTTTATTAAAGTATAAATGGCCATGCGTTGTAATTATGATACTCCAGTCTCTAGTCTATTCTAGTTCGGAAGTTATTTAGGACTTACAGGTTTAGAGAACAGCAATTGAGACTTTATTAAACGGGGATCAAGAATAGATGGTGACAAGATTGTTTTTGAGGATTGTCAGTTCAAGACTTTAATTTGGACATTTATCAGATTAGATAAACGGGAAGATGAATAGTAATCTCTTTGGCTTTAATGTCAATTTGTGTGAATATTTAAACGCTTTACTGAATTGAGAATTTTAACCGGATTCGGACTTTGAATTGTGATAGTGGGAAACTTTAACTTCACGTGACTAGTGATCATAGTTAATGACAGTTTGCGGATATTAAATAGAAATAACTTATTTACCGAAAGTGACAGGATATTATCTAACATCTCTGATGCTAGCGGGAATCCTACTTAGACATCTAATTAAAGAACTTCTTTGAATGAGATCGTATGAGTGAACCTATTTATTAATAATTCTTGTCAATAAACTGAAGTGGTTAATTTGAAACATAATACAGGTCTTGAACATTAATTTAACTTAGATTAATAAACGTTAAGGTTGCGTGATCTACGCCAAGAACAAACTAGCGGTTCGTAACTAAAACAATTGAACGAAAAGTTAAAGTATCGTCGTCTGTAAACATTGGTAGTAAAGCTACTAAAGATTTTTTCTCTCAGAGTTGGGAAGACTGTACGTTTAGTGAACCACGTTTAACATTGGGTTTTAAAAGTAATGAATGACAGTTAATGTGTAAAAAAAAATCAAACTTTCACCTATTAGACGAAAAAGCGAAAACAGAAAAAGGGCTGCTACACTGGCTAGAGGCGAAAGTGTCAAACATGTTCCAAGGTACAACACTTTCCCCTACCAACAAACAAACAAAAATGTAACTTTACTATTTCGAGATGATAACTGGAACTTTGCGATTATCCTTCGTAGGCAAGCAAATGTCAACATCTAATCCTCAAACTTAGTTCTTTCAGATGATGTCAACATCGCCTTTCTATATTCAGTGATTATGAAAACTTAATTTTGTAAAATCAGCCGATAGTTCGTAATCATTATGTCTCTATTTTTTCAGAAAGGACTATTTCTTTATGACTTTTTCGAGAATGGGAAGTTGTTTGAATTTTTGGTGTAAGAAGATCCTTCCTTGAAATGACCTAGGAGGGGACTGGAGTAGTGGAGGGTGGGTGCGATGTGACTGTACCTGCGTGTGGGCCGGTACGTCGACGCCCTCCCGCAGGAGTAGGCGCAAGTAGGCGTCAGCATCTGCTTCGAGGTCCGCGCCGGCACACCCCGTCTCCGCCCTGCCATTGGCGCTGGCGCTCACTTCGCCGACGTCCGCGGGCACCGCCTGGTCCGGCTCGGGCGACATACTCTCTGTAACACACAAAGCCAGGCATGTTTATACTTCATTACACAATCAGCTGCACATTGCCCAGGTAGAAGTGAGAGAGAAAGACAGTGGGAGAAGGAGAGAGCCAATAAATGACTCCATCTCTTTACTGAAACACGAAATATGAAGGCTGGCAGAAAAGTAACCTTCTTTAGGCTGCAAAATAAAACACACCAAACACTCAATTACTAGGAGCGGATAAACCGCTTAAAGGGCTGTCAGAGTATAGAAGAGTGATGTTTGTAAAAAGAGAAAACAAACCCTACAGTATCTATTTTCAGAATCTTCTATCTAGTCTATAAATATTGTAAACTAGCTCAAGCCTGCAGTGTTACTCATGATTAAACAGTTAATTACAAAACAAAAATACCGAGGTAAGCCGAAACAAGGCCCCGGGAGTAGACAACAGTCCATTAGAACTAGTGATAGCCTTGAGAGAGCCAGTCCTGACAAAACTCTACCATCTGGTGAGCAAAATGTATGAGACAGGTGAAATACCCTCAGACTTCAAGAAGAATATAATAATTCCAATCCCAAAGGAAGTAGGTGTTGACAGCTGTGAAAATTACCGAACTATCAGTTTAATATGTCACTGCAGCAAAATACTAACACGAATTCTTTACAGACGAATGGAAAAACTGGTAGAAGTCAACCTTGGGGAAGATCAGTTTGGATTCCGTAGAAATGTTGGAACACGTGAGGCAATACTGACCCTATGACTTATCTTAGAAGCTAGATTAAGGAAAGGCAAACCTACATTTCTAGTATTTGTAGACTTAGAGATGGCTTTTGACAATGTTGACTGGAATACTCTCTTTCAAATTCTGAAGGGGGCAGGGGTAAAATACAGGGAGCGAAAGGCTATTTACAATTTTGTACAGAAAGCAGATGGCAGTTATAAGAGTTGAGGTGCATGAAAGAGAAGCAGCGGTTGGGAAGGGAGTGAGACAGGGTTGTAACCTATCCCCGATGTTATTCAATCTGTAAATTTGAGCAAGCAGTAAAAGAAACAAAAGAAAAATTCAGAGTAGGAATTAAAATCCATGGAGAAGAAATAAAAACTTTGAGGTTCGCCGATGAAATCGTAATGACCTGGAAGAGCAGTTGAACGGAATGGACTGTGTCTTGAAAGGAGGATATAAGATGAACATCAACAAAAGCAAAACGAGGATGATGGAATGTAGTCAGATTAAATCGGGTGATGCTGAGGGTATTAGATTAGGAAATAAGGCGCTTAAAGTAGTAAAAGAGTTTTGCTATTTGGGGAGCAAAATAACTGATGATGGTCGAAGTAGAGAGGATATAAAATGTAGACTGGCAATAGCAAGGAAAGCGTTTCTGAAGAAGAGAAATTTGTTAACATCGAGTATAGATTTAAGTGTCAGGAGGACGTTTCTGAAAGTATTTGTATGGAATGTAGCCATGTATGGAAGTGAAACATGGACAATAAATATTTTGGACAAGAAGAGAATAGAAGCTTTCGAAATGTGGTGCTACAGAAGAATGATGAAGAACAGATTGGTAGATCACATAAGTAAGGAGGAGGTACTGAATAGAATTTGGGAAAAGAGAAATTTGTGGCACAACTTGACAAGAAGAAGGGATCGGTTGGTAGGACATGTTCTGAGGCATCAAGGGATCACCAATTTAGTATTGGAGGGCAGCGTGGAGGGTAAAAATCGTAGAGGGAGAGCAAGTGATGAATACACTAAGGAAATTCAGAAGGATGTAGGTTGCTGTAGGTACTGGGAGATGAAGAAGCTTGCACAGGGTAGAGTAGCATGGAGATCTGCATAGAACCAGTCTCTGGACTGAAGACCACTACATCAACAACAGCCGAAGTATGTATATATTCCAGTCTTCTATTAGTCCAGCTATTCCTTCCTCTTCCCCCTTTCTCTGCCCATGTCCTCCACCCTCCTCCTCTCTCCATTTCCTCCAACCCTCCCAGCAACCTCACTATCTATCCATCTCCTCCTCCACCCCTCTCTGTCCATCTGCTCCTCTCTCCTCTCCACCTCTTCCCTTTCTCTATCCACTTCCTCCTCACATTGTCTCTTTTCATCTCCTTATCCCCCTCTCTCTATACACCTTCATCTCTCCCTTATCTTTGTCCATCTCCTCCTGTCCCCTCTTGTCTGTCCATCTCCGCCCTGCCCCCATTCTACTCCCACGGTATCACCCTAGCCCGACAGGAGGCTGGTGTTTCTTACCTCTACACTATTTTTTTCCAGATCGTGTGTACCAAATTTGGTTGATATCGTTCCAGAAATTTCAGATGAGCTTTTTACCCTTGGCTTTGCGCGCATTTCACATGTCAAATATGTTTCACGTATATTTAACATGTTTCACACGTATTTGTAAACATATTTCACTTGTACCTCTAGTGAATTTCGCCATGCAGTTCCATTTTCACGCAGCTCAGTGTTTATGATGTCGTATCATCTAAACTGTCTGCTGCACAATGATGTATTTTTGTAAGTACATTCAGTGACATATGTGGATACTGCCTGCGAAATGTGTTGCGAATTTAGTTAGTAGTAAAATAGCAGTAGAACTTCATGCACGATGCAGCAGATGTTCACTCATCTCAGTATTTGATGTCATCACTCTCCAACTTTGTGTCGTACAAGACGACGACGTTCCCATCGCGAGGCACTACTGAGAAAATTAGAGAACCGGCATTTGAGGCTGACTGCGGAACGATTCTGCTGCCGCCAATGTACGTTTCGTGTAAGGACCACGAAGATAAGACGAGAGAAATTAGGACTCGAACAGGGTATATACGAGTATACTATACTGAAAGCATAATACTCGAAACGTCTTCTTCGAATACAGATTCTCTGAAGCCATGAAAGACTATTTCAGGAGAACTGCGTCGTCTTTCTACCTAGAATTCGCACTTAAGTTTCCCGAACATTTCTGTTAAACTTTCGTGTGGGCTGCACGGCCCTGTTACGATCCTAACAGCGCGTCTCTGAATTCGTTCCATGTCTGTTATCACGCCTGCTACAAAGTTAATATAAGTAAGGGTAAGATCTGTCGTGCTACAACTGGAAACTTCCTAACAACCCCTCTTGCGTTGGCAGGATCAAATTTGTAATGTCAATTGAGACATCTCATTTTAATTGCATATTCGGATTCTACGCCGAAAATACGTACGTTTCACTGAAGCAATTGATCCTCTTTCGTGGCAGACGGCGCCGTAATAGAGAAATATCTAGTGTGCCTGTTTTTGCAACTAAGATTCCACATTTCATTTACGACGTAACAGTAAACCTTGTGTTCTAACGGTTAACACTACTGTTCAAACGTCATTTGAGTGTTGCAAATGTGATTGTACAGTCGTTGGGTTCCCTCGCCTCTCACCTTTAGGGTGAGTACCCGCGGCAGGTATGCCTGTCACTATCACTTCATGGACGTTTTACCTTTTTACAACGATTGTGGTTTGTATTCCGACCGTAGCCGCCTAGTAGTCAGTGCTGTTACGGCTGTTGGATAGAAACGCACCGAAATCAGTTACCCGAAATCAGTCACCCTAATGGCGGGATTCGAGGGCGGCCACCGAAATCAAGTATTCCGATGGTTTGGGAACTTACCACAGTCAAACCTGTAGGGAACAGGAAACTACGTTACCGTACTAGTAGCTTATTTGCCAGAAATGTCAATGTCTAGTCATATTATTTGTGCTGTACAATCACATTTTCAACTCTCAAGTAACGTTTGAACATCAGTATCAATCGTTAGGAAACTAAGCTTTACATTTTTGTCGTAAGTTAAACTTAGAATCAAATGTGTCGGTTCTTAATTGCAAAAGCAGGCACACTTGATAGTTGTCGATTACAGCGTCCGAAACTATGTTTTGACCAAACCATACGCATTTTTTGACACAGAATCTGCACATGCAATAAAAATGGGGCCCCCATTTCAAAATGGGAAGTTGACCCCGACTACACAAGATAGGTGGTTGGGTGGTGGCCATTTGTAGCACAGACACATGTCCCCTTCACTAATATTATCTTTACACCTGAACATTTTTTTTACAAGATGTGTCGTTTTCGAGATATTTAGCTGTCTCAAATTAAAACAAAGAAACCGTATGTTACCAAGCGGTTCATAGCATCCGATATGAGTTGCAGAGGGCAAAAAGACATTTTCAGTATTTCATACAATTTATGAACGAATTCAAAAAATTCAGATGCTGTCGTCAGCCACTCATTAAAAAAAATCTAATCTTATGTTACATGCTTAACATAGAAAAGTATTACAGCAAGAACCTTTGTGTTTCTCTTGAGGAAGCTTAACTAACGGATTTCAAACACCCAGACTTCATTCGTCCAGTATCTGAGAATGAGACTTGCAACAAACGTTGCAGATAATTTCAAACCTTTACGAATCTTTGTCGCCGATCCCCCCCCCCCCCCCTCCACACACACACACACACACACATACACACTGATGAAAGGAAAAATTTTAGCTCTTGCTAAGCTGTTCGTGCGATAGAACTTCTGCATAAGGTATGGCGTTTTAATTTATTATTTCTTTACTGCATACTCTTGGTCCTCAAAAATGAGTTTAAAGATTAAAATGCGACTGTAAAAATCCATCGTGGAACCACTGACAGGTTACGTGACAAAGTGTTGGGTATTCACAGAGAAGAAATAAAAGAGAACTTTAGAAGTGGACTACCTGAGAAGAACATTTAGAATTTCCCAACTTTATCGCGTAAGAAATGAGGAAATTAAAAGAAGGACGCGGACACTTTATAGTATTACGGACAGAGCAGAAGAAAGACAGCCTGAACTTTTAGGGCAGTTCGAAAGAATGGAAGAAGACAGATGGCACTTTCACGGCAACCTCCTCGGGCGGAAAGAAAAGGAAGACAACGGAAAGAAAATGTGGCTAAGTGGCATCCAAGGAGCGATGAAGAGGATGAGGAAGATTGGCGAGATCGAGGCATTTGGCGACAGAGGTACGAGATGCGGCGATGGCAGTAAGACCCCCGCTACGAAAGCAACAACTACTTGACTCTGTAGATAGTATCTACATATACCACTGAATGTACCTGCAAAATTGTATCATTCAGGAGATACGATGTCACGGTCATTGGAGTGCGTACAAAACTAGCTTTTGCTTAAAACGGAGCGCAAATGATCCACAGCATAATCCATCCAGCGTATGATGATGACAGCACTTCGCTTTTTCCAACAGACTTTCAAACATATTTTCAAGACTTTTCTAAACTTTTGCTTCCTTGCCTGTTCACCATCAAACATTTAACTCATTTGAAGCCGTTTTATTAATGGAAGTTCTATTATTTAAAGAATCGGAGGTTTACTGGTATTATAGGATTGATCAGTCTGGCGTCTTGCGTGTTATTTACTTCGCCGGTGCGCTTCACTTTCTCAGAACCTTCGCAGCAAATCTAAGTCTTTCATGCTCCTTACCTAATACTACCCCCCATGAACCATGGACCTTGCCGTTGGTGGGGAGGCTTGCGTGCCTCAGCGATAGAGATGGCCGTACCGTAGGTGCAACCACAACGGAGGGGTATCTGTTGAGAGGCCAGACAAACGTGTGGTTCCTGAAGATGGGCAGCAGCCTTTTCAGTAGTTGCAGGGGCAACAGTCTGGATGATTGACTGACCTGGCCTTGCAACATTAACCAAAACGGCCTTGCTGTGCTGGTACTGCGAACGGCTGAAAGCAAGGAGAAACTACAGCCGCAATTTTTCCCGAGGGCATGCAGCTTTACTGTGTGGTTAAATGATGATGGCGTCCTTTTGGGTAAAATATTCCGGAGGTAAAATAGTCCGCCATTCGGATCTCCTGGAGGGGACTACTCAAGAGGATGTCGTTATCAAGAGAAAGAAAACTGGCGTTCTACGGATCGGAGCGTGGAATGTCAGATCCCTTAATCGGGCAGGTAGGTTAGAAAACTTAAAAAGGGAAATGGATAGGTTAAAATTAGATATAGTGGGAATTAGTGAAGTTCGGTGGCAGGAGGAACAAGACTTCTGGTCAGGTGACTACAGGGTTATAAACACAAAGTCAAATACGGGTAATGCAGGAGTAGGTTTAATAATGAATTAAAAAATAGGAGTACGGGCAAGCTACTCCAAATAGCATAGTGAACGCATTATTGTGGCCAAGATAGACACGAAGCCCACACCTACTACAGTAGTACAAGTTTATATGCCAACTAGTTCTGCAGATGTCGAAGAAATTGATGAAATGTATGATGAGATAAAAGAAATTATTCAGGTAGTGAAGGGAGACGAAAATTTAATAGTCATGGGTGACTGGAATTCAAGCGTAGGAAAAGGGAGAGAAGGAAACATAGTAGGTGAATATGGATTGGGGGTAAGAAATGAAAGAGGGAGCCGCCTAGTAGAATTTTGCGCAGAGCATAACTTAATCATAGCTAACACTTGGTTTAAGAATCATGAAAGAAGGTTGTGTACATGGAAGAACCCTGGACATACTAAAAGGTATCAGATAGATTATATAATGGTAAGACAGAGATTTAGGAACCAGGTCTTAAATTGTAAGACATTTCCAGGGGCAGATGTGGACTCTGACCACAATCTATTGGTTATGAACTGCAGATTAAAACTGAAGAAACTGCGAAAAGGTGGGAATTTAAGGAGATGGGACCTGGCTAAACTGAAAGAACCAGAGGTTGTAGAGAGTTTCAGAGAGAGCATAAGGGAACAATTGGCAAGAATGGGGCAAAGAAATACAGTAGAACAAGAATGGGTAGCTTTGAGGGATGAAGTAAAGGTAGCAGAGGATCAAGTAGGTAAAAAGACGAGGGCTAATAGAAATTCTTGGGTAACAGAAGAAATATTGAATTTAAATGATGAAAGGAGAAAATATAAAAAGGCAGTAGATGGAGCAGGCAAAAAGGAATACAAACGTCTCAAAAATGAGATCGACAGGAAGTGCAAAATGGCTAAGCAGGGATGACTAGAGGACAAATGTATGGATGTAGAGGCTTATCTCACTAGGGGTAAGATAGATACTGCCTACAGGAAAATTAAAGAGACCTTCGGAGAAACGAGAACCACTTGTATGAATATCAAGAGCTCAGATGGAAACCCAGTTCTAAGCAAAGAAGGGAAAGCAGAAAGGTGGAAGGAGTATATAGAGTGTCAATACAAGGGCGATGTATTTGAGGACAATATCTTGGAAATGGAAGAGGATGTAGATGAAGATGAAATGGGAGATATGATACTGTGTGAAGAGTTTGACAGAGCACTGATATACCTGAGTCGAAACAAGGCACCCGGAGTAAACAACATTCCATTAGAACTACTGACAGCCTTGGGAGAGCCAGTCCTGACAAAACTCTACCATCTGGTGAGCAAGATGTATGAGACATGCAAAATACCCTCAGACTTCAAGAAGAATATAATAATTCCAATCCCAAAGAAAGCAGGTGTTGACAGATGTGAAAATTACCGAACTATCAGTTTAATAAGTCACGGCTACAAAATACTAACACGAATTCTTTACAGACGAATGGAAAAACTAGTACAAGCGGACCTTGGGGAAGATTCCGTAGGAATATCGGAACACGTGAGGCAATACTGACCTTACGACTTATCTTAGAAGCTAGATTAAGGAAAGGCAACCCTACTTTTCTAGCATTTGTAGACTTAGAGAAGGCTTTTGACAATGTTGACTGGAATACTCTCTTAAAAATTCTGAAGGGGGCAGGGGTAAAATACAGGGAGCGAAAAGCTATTTACAATTTGTACAGAAACCAGATGGCAGTTGTAAGAGTCGAGGGACATCAAAGGGAAGCAGTGGTTGGGAAGGGCGTGAGACAGGGTTGTAGCCTCTTCCCGATGTTATTCAATCTGTATATTGAGCAAGCAGTGAAGGAAACAAAAGAAAAATTCGGAGTAGGTATTAAAATCCATGGAGAAGAAATAAAAACTTTGAGGTTCGCCAGTTGTAATTCTGTCAGACACAGCAAAGGACTTGGAAGAGCAGTTGAACGCAATGGATAGTGTGTTGAAAGGAGGATATAAGATGAACATCAACAAAAGCAAAACGAGGATAGTGGAATGTAGTCAGATTAAATCGGGTGATGCTGAGGGTATTAGATTAGGAAATAAGGCCCTTAAAGTATTAAAAGAGTTTTGCTATTTGGGGAGCAAAATAACTGATGATGGTCGAAGTAGAGAGGATATAAACTGAAGACTGGCAATGGCAAGGAAAGCATTTCTGAAGAAGAGAAACTTGTTCACATAGAGTATAGATTTTAGTGTCAGGAAGTCGTTTCTGAAAGTATTTGTATGGAGTGTAGCCATGTATGGAAGTGAAACATGGACGATAAATATTTTAGACAAGAAGAGAATAGAATATTTCGAAATGTGGTACTGTAGAAGAATGCTGAAGATTAGATGGATAGATCACGTAACTAATGAGGAAGTATTGAATAGGATTGGGGAGAAGAGAAATTTGTGGCACAACTTGACTAGAAGAAGGGTTCGGTTGGTAGGACGTGCTCTGAGGCATTGAGGGATCACCAGATTAGTACTGGAGGGCAGCGTGGAGGGTAAAAATCGTGGAGGGAGACCAAGAGATGAATACACTAAGCAGATTCAGAAGGATGTTGGTTGCAGTAGGTACTGGGAGATGAAGAAGCTTACACGGGATAGAGTAGCATGGAAAGCTGCAACAAACCAGTCTCAGGACTGAAGACCACAACAACAACAACAACCTAATACTTATTTTACGTCAACACCCACTTCATATCGTTTCTTATTTTTACCCGTAAATACCTATATAATACGACGTGCTCAAGATATTCACGAATAAAGAGGATGTTCGACACGAGTAGTCGACTTTGATCAGTGACTTAGGAAACAAACGACAAACGTCGTAAATAATACGTCAACTGTGACGTCATATCAGAGTCGATTTGGAGAAAGTAATATAGAGAAACATTTTTGAGTAGCAAAAATTTCCGCATCGCGAAACAGATACTTCGAATTACGAATACTGTAATAATGAAATAAGAAAATAATTATTAGTACGAAAGAGGAATGGAGTATTGTAGATAAAATACAGACTGGCGCTATATATGGACGTCAGAAAATACAGCACGAACTGTAATTTTCTCGTAAAAATTGAAACTATTAAAACATACATTTTAGTTACCGGTATATCAAAGGAAGATTTCAATACTCATTTACAAATACCGTAGATGAACTGTTGAACACTAAATCGAATCATAACCGACAACTATCGCTATCCGTTGACAACGACGTAAACTTCTAGATTAAGAAGTGCTGTTCGGAAAATACGCTTCACGTAGCTAAAAAAAAATAAAAAAATAAATCAGAAATCTGCTGTTACGTGGCGTTCGATAATGATTGGCAGTGCAGTAAAAGCTGCGGGACAGGCCCGACCTCTACCCGTAATTTCAGCAACCAAAGATCAGAACGCCACCCCACGTACCACGATATAGTATTAGGGCAATAATAATAGCTCTCACGATGAGTCACATATAGATAGCCAGTCAGGTTCACGGGAACATTATTTGCTTCACGAATAAAATGTAGCTTACATTAGGCCTATATTCGGAAATAATTAAATCTTTCTGACCTGAAAAACGAGTAAATCGAGACCTATTCCGAACTAATAACCAAATAAGCCTCACAACCAAGAAACTGGATATATCCATCGTCATTACGCTATCCTTCGCCAGTGACAGTACTCATCCGTAAATAACGTCGGCTGGTATTTTCTTCTAATGAATCGTAACTTAACCACAACGCCCAAATTTTCGGCAATATCAGAAATAAGAAATACAATTAGGTTATTCCAAAGACGAACATATATCTCAATATTCACTACAGTTGAACCAGAGCACTGTATTACGGCAATAGTACTATCGCGTTAGCATCCGTTTTCTCTTACAACTCACATAGAAATTTTCACATTCCACCTAACATAGATCTCGGGCTACGCTACAGGCGAGTCTCTCAGCACATGTAGTTTCCTTGGCTTTTTAATAGCAAACTGTTGCGTCCAACATAACCTCGGGGTACGATACAGATCAGTCTGTCACAGCAGACAGCTTTTTCGTTGTCACATTTGTTGGCTTCACCTACATGCTTAATAATAAGCAATGACGTTCTTTCTGGATAAGTTAATAAGACTCACTGGATCCCTCAGTTTGTCCGCCAGTTTCACAACGGTGAAACGAACGCGAGGAACTAAAGGGTCTCCACTCTTATTACTTTCCAAATCATCGTCAAAATCAGGCGCAGAACTAGGGCGAGTAACTGCCTTTATGCTACCAATAAATAAATCTCACGCGTACATCAAAGACAGACTTCTGTTTCTAATAAAAATCAAAGATAAACAAATTGGTGTGTCTATAAGCAATGAGAATCCCATCGAGAGAATATAACTTTAATGTAACGGTGCACAGAAAGGACTAGCGAGTACGAGTGATTTATGTCACCATGACTGTTTCGTCACTGTTGTCCAGTCTGTGGATATCAACGTACGAGTAGATGCGCGTTTGTTACAGGGGTGACAGCCATGTGATATTTCTGTCTGCCGACCCGTGAACAAGCCCGTGATAAAACTGTGTCTTCACCACTACGTTTTGATAGCCACGCGCGCACGAATGACAAAATTGTCACTCTCCGTGCATTCTCTGCTCCCCATTCTATTTCCGATTATTGACAGAGAGACACGCAAACATGGCATCAACATCTTTACGCAACGTGATCACGAAGGCGATATCGATACTGATATTGTTATAGAAGAAGAGGAAAGAATACTAGCGCTTACCAAAAAAAACTGAAGAATATTGGTGCGTAAATATGAAAATTAAGTATGGGAAGAAATCAGACGAATAGTATTTTTAAATGCTTGGGACACCTTGTTTTCAGCTGAGAGAGATGATCTCATGTTCGTATTTTTGTTTGTCAGTGCAGGTAAAATTCAAAGTAATTCATCAAAACATACAAAACTCGTTCGAAAATGTTGAAAAAATTTCCTTTGATGTTGTCGAAGTTTATGAAACATGTGTAAAACTAACCACTTATCAGCCTGTTACTGCAATGACGGTGTATCCACTACTCTTTCATGTATGTGTGTGTGTGTGTGCGTGTGTGTGTTTCTTTTTTTTTTTTTATTACCCATGATTTCGCAAATAATGGCCGTCTCTTCACAATCCATATCGACAAACGACACTTTGAATAAAAAAAAAAAAAATTAGTGTCATCCTTTGTGGGTGTTGTGTGCTATCCTTAGGTTAGTTAGGTTTAAGTAGTTCTAAGTTCTAGGAGACTGTGACCATAGATGTTAAGTCCCATAGTGCTCAGAGCCATTTGAACCATTTTTTTTGTCATCCTTTGTGAGCGCACTACACTTTTTTGCCGTGACAAACTTTTTTGTCACGCTGACAAAAACCACCCGTGCGTGTTAGCCTGAATGCTATTCCAATAAACCACCAAATCGTGATGTCACAGCTGCCATCACGTCTCTGATCATTCGTATCGAATAGTCCTCTGGAGTCTATGTTCATTACTGACCTTGCAGTGAGATTATATCGCGTTTATACAGGATTTAGGTAATTTCCAGGAATGATTGCCAATCGAAGTCACGACGACCAAACGATACATATCGAATGTGCGATCGTAAATCGATCATGCAACTCTGGTGGCGGGCGTTATACGTATGTTTACGGTGGTCACTACAGCAATGACAAAAGAAAAGCGTTACGAAAATATTTGTAATTGGAAAGGAGACTACTTACCTTACTCGTCGGCGCTGTTGTCGTCATGTTAAAGTCCATTACGGTGGTCTGGATGGATAATTTGGAAGAGTGGAACCATGTATTCTTCCTGAAACTCGTTCGTTTTCCGCACTTTCCGCAATGAAATTGTAACGGTATTTCAGCATCGAAACTGTTCTTACGAAGTTTTACACGTGTCGCACCACCACAGTCTACACAGTCCCTTCTTTCCTCGTCCGGTAGTATTCCATATTTGCGACAAAAAGTCAAACAAGTTTCTGTGCTGGATAAACATGGAATTAGATTTTTCCATGTAAGAGAATCCTCCGAAGAAACATCAAGAACACCAGACATTCTACTCACTAACGATCTAAATCGTCTGGGTTTTGCTAGTAACTCACAAATAATTCGCGGAGGTATGTAATTTAGAGCAACTACGGGAAAAACAGGAAACAGATAACATTGACGATCACAGCGTCCACCAGCGGAGTCGTATGATCGATTTACGATCGCACGTTCGATATGTATCGTTTAGACCCAGTGATTTCGATAGGCAATCATTCTTTGAAATTACCCAGGATTTATCTTACATTTATCCACACTCATAGAGAGCTGCCATACTTACACCAAGTGGAAGTTTTGTCCAACTCTTTCCGCATTTCATTATGATCGTCCACTGACGAGATTCTGTTGTATATCTCAGCATCGAAAGCGAAAAGCCTTATAGCGTAGCTGACCGTATCTGATTAATCATTTACGTCGATTTTCGATTTTTATCATATTTCGATAGATTAAGGTTTTATTTAAGTGCTATGAAAAGGATCTTGCTGAAAAATTTTTTTTCGAGCCTTTACAGAGCATTTTCCTACCACGTGTGTTTATGTGCCACGCCCACTTTTCTGTCACCCACTTTTCTGCATATATTTTAGATCTTTATATCCCCTACATTGCACGTTAGGGATTTTTTTTAACTCCCGAGTGTGTTGGCTATCATTGGAATGCAACGGTAGGTATTCTTTTGTTTCTGCTATTTGTAAACAACACGCTTTCAATCACGCGGTTAGTTTTGTTTCAAGTGTGATTGCGAGTAGTTGTTATAGAATACTTGCAGGTATACTATGGCCAGACAATTAGGAGAAATAAAGAAAATCTGGAGGCAATGGAGAGAGATGTTTGGGCCATATTCTTCCATAAGTCCTCTACTGATGATAAGCCATATCATGGATTGTGTCCATCAGGAGAAAATTCGTGGAGCAAATACAATAGGGCTCAGGCAACTAGAGAATCTTATTCTCACCAGCATTCTCTTCCTGTTGCTGTTATTACAGCAATGAAACCTATTTTCAGAGACTTGGCTTATCCTGGCCTTCTAAGGTAATGTCTGCGTGAGCAGACACAGAACTCAAATGAATGTTTCAACAGCATAATTGGGAACCGCCTTCCTAAAACTATATTTGTAGGAATGTATACAATGAAACTAGGAGATCATGATGCTGTTATTACATTGAACTGTGGTAATATTGGAAAGTGTTATGTACTGAAAAAGCTGGGAATTAATCCTGGTGAAAATACGATCACTGGGCTGCAACATTGCGATAAAATGGGGATAGCCGATGCAGACAGGTCTGCATCTAATATGACCAAGAAATAAAGACAAACATCCAGGAAGGTGAAAAAGAAGCTGGAACACCTGCTAGAGGCCAAAGAAGGGCCATCATATGCAGCAGAACAGTTCTAATTAACTGTAAGTAACAAATTTCAAAAGTTTTTTTGTTTAAAGTCAATTTCCTGCTAACTAAAATTTTCAGTGCATATGCCCCATTATATCAGAAACTATCATAGATAAATGAATGAAGTTTTCAGAGATTCTGCATAACATCAAAACCCACCTCTGGTACTACATTCATTAATAATTCCCCATTAGGAAGTTGACAAAAAAATATTTTCTGTGGAAAAAAACTTAATATTTTTGTTAATACCTTTAAAAAAGTATATCTTAAAGACTATAAAATGGATAAAGCAGATTTTAGTACAGTTGACTCTATTAGCATCATGTAACATAAAAATATTAAGGGTCTGCATCAAATAGTTTTTTAAGAAATGGGTGAGATACTTGTCTAAATTAACATGGGTTGGGTAGGCAGGGTGTGATCCCCTTAAGAGCGTTAGAGGTCCTATTACGCACACTTGCTTTCGATGCAATCCTCTAATTGTGGGGGCAATGTGATTCGGTTATCAACTAGCACTGTTTTCTCTTACATCAAAGCGAGACTGGTGACAGACGTGTTGTAGCTACTCTACCTGCCTCGGTGCTCATCTGAGGCTCGTCTAGGCAAAAGGCGCGAACAGATGGCGGCCGTAGCGCGCCGCGGCTGCTGACGTCAGAAGGGGGTGGGAGGCGCCGGGGCGCCCGGCGACCCTACAAAGACGGTTGGGTCTTGTGCGAATGCGTCGGTTGCTGGGCAATAGTTATTAGCGGACGGAGGACTACACGCGCAAACTAAGTTGATACCGGTGCAGTGACGGATGGGAGCGACTGCAACTGCACTTCCTACTTACAGTCGTTCCCATCAGCCACCACGCCGAGTGTCGACTTAGTTTGCGCGTATAGCACTCAGCCTTCTGATTCCTACGAGGAGTTTGCAAGAACTCAGGTAACAGTATGAACAATACCTTTAGTAATTTTCATATGTCCGTGACGTGGTGGAAAGTGATACACGGATATTAATCGCAGTTCGTATTCTAAGGATCACGCCTTCTAAATCTTATATGTAAACATATTTAGCGGGATATGAGTGGCCCGAAGACTTCTTAAGTAATAGAACCCAGTACGTTGTCCTGGACGGCAGGTGTTCAGTAGAGACAAGGGTATCATCAGGAGTGCGCCAGGGAAGTTTGATAGCACGGCTCTCGTACCTACAGGATGTATCATAATTAATGACGTAAACCCATAGAGACGAAAGAACACTATACTAGAAGCAAAAATGTCTCAGTAACCATGGGCTCTGAAACGAAGACCTTAAGAGCTATCACCACTTCTTCATTTCCGATACCGTGAAACAAATCTCGTCTACAGCAAGTTATTTGCTTTCTGTATTTGGCGTGTGGACACTCGTTAAAAAGAGTGGAATGAGAGTGATAAGGGCTGTGCAGTCTATTCATTTTTCACGAATATCCGGGAGTGGGTAGGGATGCGGCATATCAACCTCGATCGAAGCGTGATTCATTTTGTGTCTGGACACAGCCCTTATCCCACACACTTTCAGCGCTTGATGATTTCAGAAAGTAATTTGTGGAAATACGGAGAAATTGGTTCCCCGGAAGACTTTCTTTTGAAATGCGTTAGATGCATGCACTGACGCAACAACACAGAACACATAACGTAACGGAAACTACACTACACGAAACACTGAAGAACCAGATTTTTTCCCCGACGGCTTATATTTAGTCTTTCCCGTTTCCTTTTTATTTTCTTCTTAAAACTATACCATAAATTTATAATTTACTGCTTCGAGAATCATTTATTCTTGTTGCAAAATAAGAGTAAGCACATAAAAGATAATGTCGAAGAGCAGACAAAAGAAATCCACACAGCCTTTCATTCACATGGTGCTGCACAGGCAACAGTGCCCGTGGCCTCAACTGCATAACATAATTTTACTTGTCGTGGTGACCATGGGTGTTGGTTAAGAGGTCTGTGAGTAGCACTACAGACTCTATACAGTAATAAGGTTGCAAGCCTTAGTAACCATTATGCA
The DNA here is from genome assembly GCF_023864275.1 of Schistocerca cancellata. Lineage (NCBI taxonomy): Eukaryota > Metazoa > Arthropoda > Insecta > Orthoptera > Acrididae > Schistocerca > Schistocerca cancellata. The sequence goes on along the minus strand of NC_064633.1, from coordinate 328,983,469 downwards.
GTTAGAAAGAAAAAGGATGCAGCTTTCCATATTTTGAGAGGAGGTATATGGACTAAAACAAGGGAAAAAGTTCGATAAACATGGGCTCTAAAGTGCACACGTTAAGAGCTATGAGCATTTGTTCATCTTCGAGTCTGTGAAACACATATTCCCAAGTGAGAATGTGTCCATAGCTGTTTACGTATGACTCCTAGAGCCCATGTTTACTGGACTTTTTTTTCTTGTTCTGGACCATACTACCTCCTCCAAAAACATTGAAACCAAAGAGCTTGTAGTAGAAGAGATGTGTTCCACAGTATGGAATATGAGTGAGTGCTTGTAGGTATACAATTTAGAGACCATGTTTACGAAACATTTCTTTCTTGTTTTGGTCCATACTACCAACTCTAGAAGTCGCTTAGCCTGGGCACAAAGTTCAAAATCTTGACACAAGTAGTTTTTGTATAGATCAGAATCTAGAAGTACGTGCTTGTGATATGCTATGGCAGAATACTTCTCTGATAATTATAACAGTCTACATATTCCTTTTTGGAAGCTTTTAGCTATTTATGAGAAATCTAGATGCATTATTTAGCTACCCGTCAGACAAGAAGAAACAGTTTTTACCTTGTGGAGATTTCAGTGTAGATTTTTTAAAAGATACAGCCAGGAAAAATGAATCATTATTTGGGAGTTTCAATCTAATTTCAGTAGACAGTTTTCCAACTCGTGTGCAGCAAGATAGTAAGACACTGACTGACAACGTTTTTGCAGACAATGCTCAGGCTGAAACAATCAATACGCATCCAGTTGTTAATGGGCTGCCTGATTCACACAGTTAATGGAAATAAACTACATGTCACCTTGTAAATCTGAGGCAGGTTTATACAAAACAGTGAGACTTACTAATGAGAACAGGATACAATATTTTAAGATCTGTTAAAAAAACAACGAAAGCCATGGATAACGAAAGGAGTTAAAACCTCATGTACGATGAAGAAGGAAATTTATATATAAAGGCAGAGTAAGCCAAAATCCGACATTATTTGCATACTATAAAAAATACTGCAGTATAGTAAGAAAAATCATTAAAATGTTTAGAAGTATGCACATCCTGACAGAAATAAGTGATGCAGATATTAAGAGTAAAACTATATGGGATACCGTAAACGGGAGACAAGACAGACACACTGTGTGCAAGGTACCATAACAGTTAAACTGATAACTTACAGGATTCGAGTACTCTTAACAATCACTTCCTAAATGTAGGAGCAAAAAAGGATTAAATGGTTTAGTTGGAGAAGCAAGGGAATATATTAAAAATGACATTCCACAAAACTTTAATCTACTAGAAGTAGCACTAACAGCCTTCATTGAAATTAACAGATTATAAAAATTCTAAAAACCAATAGCTCATGTGGTGTTGATGGGACTTTAAACAGAATTTTGAAAAGTTGTGCAACTTAACAATAATGTCGTTAGTTGTAAGTAACGCACCAACGACACAGGAAATTATTCTAGATTTGTTAAACGTCTTCATAAGAAAGGTGACAAGACAGACTAAAACAATTATCGTAGAATGTTTTAACTGACATCTTCAATAAATTAATGTACTCGTGAGTAATCTCACACTTAAATAAGAAGTTTACTCGGCACGTCTCAGTTTGAATTCCAAAATGTTTGCTCGACTGCAAATGCTGTTTATTTATCCACTCATCAAATAGTGCAAGCATTAATTATTAAAATACCGCCAGTTGATATTTTTTGTAATCTTTCCATGGCGTTTGATTGTGTAGATCACGTTACTTTCTTACAAAAAATGAAGTTTTACGGAACTGATGGTTTTACGAACAACTGGCTTGAATCACACTTTAGAAACAGAGTGCAAAACGCTGTGCTGAATAATTCGAACAATGTTAGAAGGGTAGAAAATTTTAGTGAGCAGTGAGAAGTCCCGAAGAGGGTGCCACGGTGTTCAATTTTGGGTGCACTTATTTTCCTTAAGTACGTGAATGACCTTTCACTTAATTTCTCTGCCTCGTGATGGCTGGGTGTTGTGTGATGTCCTTAGGTTAGTTAGGTTTAAGTAGTTCTACGTTATAGGGGACTGATGACCATAGATGTTAAGTCCCATAGAGCTCAGAGCCATCTGAACTTCCACTTAACATTCAACATGCAGAATGGGTACATTTTGCAGACGATACTAGTGTTATAATAAATACCATTAGAGACAAAACAACAGAAGAGATCGTAAATGATATTTCCCTGGAACTTATTAAGTGGTTCTCAGAAAATGGACTCTCCCCAGTTTTTGAAAAACGCGCTGTATTGAGTTCTGTACAAGTAAGTCACACCAACAACTGATGTAGCTTATTAGCAGGTATCAGTAAATAGGGTAGGATGCTACAGATCTGTGGGTGTATATATTGATGAAAACTTGAACAGGAAGGAGCGTATTAGTGAGCTTCTAACAATGGCAAGCAGCCACCTTTGCTCTTCGCATAATTGCCATTCTTGGAAACAAACGAGTTAACTTCTTGACAAATGTTGCGTATTTCCTCTCAATAAGGTCTTATGAAATATTTGTCTGGGGTAACTCACCACTTAGTTAGAAACAAAGTATTGATTGCACAAAAGCGAGCAGTAAGAATAGTATGTAGTGAAACTTCCTGGCAGATTAAAACGGTGTGCCGGACTGAGACTCGAACTCGGGACCTTTGCCTTTCGCGGGCCGTTGGTAGAGCACTTGCCCGCGAAAGGCAAAGGTCCCGAGTTCGAGTCTCGGTCCGGCACACAGTTTTAATCTGCCAGGAAGTTTCATATCAGCGCACACTCCGCTGCAGAGTGAAAATCTCATTCTGGAAACATTCCCCAGGCTGTGGCTAAGCCATGTCCCCGCAGTATCTTTTCTTTCAGGAGTGCTAGTCCTGCAAGGTTCGCAGAAGAGCTTCTGTAAAGTTTGGAAGGTAGGAGACGAGGTACTGGCAGAAGTAAAGCTGTGAGGACGGGGCGTGAGTCGTGCTTGGGTAGCTCGTTGGTAGAGCACTTGCCCGCGAAAGGCAAAGGTCCCGAGTTCGAGTCTCGGTCCGGCACACAGTTTTAATCTGCCAGGAAGTTTCATAACAGCGCACACTCCGCAGCAGGGTGAAAATCTCATTCTGGAATAATATGTAGTGTTCACCCACGGCGTCTCATAGGTTCCTCTGCATTTTAACAGCGCCTTCACTAGAGGGGAAAAATGACTTTTATTACCCTTTATTAAATATATCAATGGTTCAGTAACGAGTTCAACGTGCAGCAACAAAAATCTTTGATAATTTGCGCAATATCATAAAATGTTTGACAGATAGTAAAGCAAGTTTTGAATCTAACCTAATAGTTTCTCCTGGACAACGCTTTCTATCGCACTGACGAATTTCAGTTTAGAAACTGGTAGCCGGTGAAAGAAATTGTTTTTAAGTGTAGCTGCATGAGTGTCACTAAAAAGGTACCGGCAGGTGCTCATTAATGTTAACACTAATTATCTGTACATATGCTGTAAACTGACCCGTTCCAAATTATTTCGATAAAAGAATCGTTCAAATAATATATGGAACAGGTAACCAACAAGCGAATTACGTGAAATTTTCTGTGTACAAGCGCAAAGTTTCCGTTTCCTCCGACAGACAGTGTAGCTGCAGCAATGTTTCAAAATAGTGTCTGTAAATGATGGACGTTACAAGCAGCGTGTCGTCATTGAATGTTTGACTGCGGAGAAAGGAACTATGAGGAATATTTGCAGACGTTTGTGTGATTTCTACGGAGCATCTTAGTCGACTGGAGTAGAGTCCGTTGGTGGGTATAGACAGCGAGGCTGTGACAAGGCTGTTCTGTGGAGCTCCATGATTTGCAGCGAGAGGGGAGACCAGCCACGTCTGTCACACATGACGTGTTGTGGCGTGCCTACGTTCCCATTCGCGAGGATCGCCGCATCACGACTAGGCAGTTGGCACTGCTTCTACCAGTCAGTAAATGAAGTGCAGATGCAATAATCTGCGCTCCTGAATACTACTCCAAAATGTTTGCAAGTTGGGTTCTGCGCAGCCTTACGATGGAACACAAAAAAAAAAAAAAAATAGTTTCAGAGTCCACTTGTTCGGAGCATTAAAGGAGAGCACTTGTGGAACACATTTTGAGGGCGACGAGCAGGTGCTTCACAAAATGAAGAAATGGCTTTGCGACCAGAGCAAGGACTGGTACCGACGGGGCATACGCACTATTGTGTTTCGCTGTAAGAAGACCCTAGAACTGGAAGGAGATAATGTGGAAAAACTGGGTATGTAGATAAAAAAAATCATTCTTTCATGTGTCTAACTTTCATTGAAGGAATAAATAATTGTTGAAGAAAAAAATGTGGGGTATTTTTTTTTGGACGAGCCTCGTAGTTACAAAATACAATGCGATTTATTGGCAGCCTTCTGATGATTTAATCATCTCAGACGCTCTGGTTACAAGTGTGAAAAACAAATTTTACCCTGTCTTAGCTCCAACAGAAATATTTTTCTCCAATGGAAACCTGAGGTACACATTTGTGAATGTTCAACTTTTCATCATGCGCAATTGCTGCCAATTGTTGAGCGTCACTATGAAAATATTAGAAATGCAATGCTGCAGTGCGCAGCAGTTCGTGGCCACCAGAATAAACGGTTGTGTTTGGCGCGCTACAACCTGCTGTATAACTGAATCTTGTTACTGTATTTTGCATAGTCATTACTGAATGATCATTTAATTTACTACAATAGAGAATATTTCGTAACTAGTTATTTTAGTTCATAAAATGAAGTTTATTTTTAAAACGGGTACATATTTTTGTATAAATCTTGCATCTAAAATAATTAAAAAGTCACCTAAGAACATTAGCATATGAAGAAAAATGTTCCTTCCTCCAGGAAAAATTCAGGTCTGAAAGGGTTAAGAATATCTTTCTTCAACTTCTGGAAGATATGAGGTGCAGCTTTGAGGATGTTACGAATTTCTTTAATGCTCATTGTCCATTAATCAACCTCCGTGGGTTTGATTCAAAGGTTATTTTCAGTAAACACTTCTGAAAGACTGCTGGGATCACTGGATTGTTATCTGTTGTAGAATCTGTAACCGGGTGCCAGATTCAAGTCGTACACAACAGCATTGCAACGTAACTTCCCGCGGACCCATGAAGAGCAATGACTCATGTGAGGTGTTCCTGGTTGCTATTTATCTATCTGCTGAGGGGCACGAGTATACAGATAGTGTTAGCATATCGTGGTTTAATTTCTATGATGAACAAAAACCGTGATTAAAAGTAACAAAATTAGTACAGAACGAATCTTTTAGTCGGCATAGGAGTGAAAATTCATTCTGGAAACATGCGCCTACACTGTGACTATACTATCTCCTGCAATATCCTTTCTCGCAGGAGTGCTAGTCCTGCAAGGAATAAGGAGAACTTCTATGAAGGTTGGAAAGAATAGGAGAAGTAATGGTCGCACTACAGCTGTGAGGAGTGGTCGTGAAACGTGTGTGGCCAGCTCAGCGAATAACACCATTGTCTTCGAAAGCCAAGGTTCTGGGTTCAGGTCCTGGTCAGGCGCACGGTTATAATCTCCCAGAAAGTTTCAGCAAAAGGAAGGTTTGATTATACCTCAAGAACAAAAAAGTAACGTCTCTCTGCTTATACCTCCTGGTGAGAATACTCCTATATGCGTTTATACCTACAGACTTCTCTAATTGGCGACCAACCCCTGGAATACCTGCATTGCAATAGGGCACTAAATTTTGACTTTCTATTTCAATGATGTATGTTATCTGTAAACGATCTCCCAGAAAGTTTCAGCAAAAGGAAGGTTTGATTATACCTCAAGAACAAAAAAGTAACGTCTCTCTGCTTATACCTCCTGGTGAGAATACTCCTATATGCGTTTATACCTACGGACTTCTCTAATTGGCGACCAACCCCTGGAATACCTGCATTGCAATAGGGCACTAAATTTTGACTTTCTATTTCAATGATGTATGTTATCTGTGAACGATCTGTGTACGAGGATACAATTAGCCTACGGTTAAAATAGAAGCAGCGTATTTATGTTACCCAATAACTTGTAAGACACTCAAAATAGATGAGTAGATGCATAAAAATGTGATTCTTTCATCGAAAACAGAAACTAATAAAATTTTTTAAAATTATCTCTTTTTTTATTTCGGTTGAGCACAACCTTCCTTAAGCGTTTTCATTACTCATCCCAAATAATAAATCCTCATTCGCTTTAAAATCCAACCGAAATGACAAAGGTAGAATCTCATTCACTATATGAGAAACTGTGTAAGTATCGGATTTGCTGTTTGTTACTCTATACTTGCTGTACTACCATGTTTCGAAGCAACAATCAGTTTAAAGATTCAGGTTATCAACTTGAACAGATTTTTGTATTTCGTTCCCTAAATTAAAATCAAGGCTAATGTTTACAGAAAAACAAACTCAAAAAAATGGTTCAAATGGCTCTGAGCACTATGGGACTCAACATCTTAGGTCATAAGTCCCCTAGAACTTAGAACTACTTAAACCTAACTAACCTAGGGACATCACACACACCGATGCCCGAGGCAGGATTCGAACCTGCGACCGTAGCAGTCCCGCAACAAACTCATATTTGTGGAATTCCAACATTGCGTTGGTAGAAGCACCCGCAACCGTACTCAGTTTTATTATTTCATTACTTTTCCGTCTCAGTTAATGGTAACTAGTTTCGAACTTTTCCGCTCATTATCAAAATATTACCCGAGTGGTTCTGAAATGATTAATAACAACTTTAATACATTTTCAGCTATAAATAACTGTTCAGCTTTGAAAATAGTTCGCCTTAATGTAAGTGACTACTTCACACTAATTCTTATACTAGCGGAATGTGGCCGAATTTGTATTCCGCTAAAAGAAGACTTAGTGTGGAGAAGGCACTTACATTAGGCATCCATTTTTTGAAGCTGAACAGTTATTTATACCTGAAAATGTATTAATGTTGTTATTAATCGATTCAGAGCCACTCGGGTAATGTTTCGATAATGACCGGGAAGCAGTCGAAACTAATCACCAGCCCGAAAAAGTGAAACTGCCGAGCGAGATAGCGCGAGGGGCGCTTTGCCACGGTTCGCGGGGCTCAGCTCCTCCCCCCTCTCCCTTTCCCCTCCCTCTCCCCCTTCCCCCGCCACGGTGTGTGTGATGTGTGTTGACCTTAGCGTAAGTTAGTTTAAGTCAGAACTAAGTAGTGTGTACGCCTAGGGGCCGATGACCTCAGCAGTTTGGTCCCTTAGGAACTTACCCCAAATTTCCAATTTGTAAGTGTAATACACAAAGAAAACAAAGAAATAATGAAATTAAATTTTCTCATATTCCGACTGTCTAATTTACTGTCATATGTGAAGTGTAATTGATTATTGGTACTTAAAATACAGTACGACCCTCGAAAAATGATGGGTACCCTATTATTCATATCACAAGGATTTAAAACCAAGGAACTCTTATAGCCTTCACAATGGCAACATAAACAGGAACCACGGCAACATGAAACTGCAGAGCATGAGACCATGATTCCTGATCACCGCGGTATACACACGCAGTGAGTTTGCGTTTAGGTAACTTTTAATTTGGCGTCCGCAACGAGATCATTAGAGGCGGAAAACCTGCTAGGATTGGGGAAGGAAATCGGGTTTGCACGTTAGCGAAAATACAATTCAACTCTGGATGGTCAGACGGGTGTAGGAAGCTCGCTCCTTGGAGTGGTACGTGTGATACCAAATCACAAGCTTCCCATGTAGTTTGATGTGATTATTTTCCAGTGTAAAGATAATAGCTCGGATTATAGTTTTGTGGGATAATATTAAAATAGTAATATTAAAATTGTGTATATATAACTTTTCTTTCTATTCTATGAAAGCATGTACATTTATCTGAAAACTACAGCGCTGGAAACATGCTAAGGACATTACGTCTAGTAACACTTATGTGTAGGACAGCTTCTAACCAACTGTTTTGGAGTGCAGTCTGTTTTGGGCAGTCTGCCGTATAGAGTTTTCATCTAAGGGAGCACGCCGAATTCATTCGAAGGAAGGTCTGCTTTCCCTGTTACATGCGAGACGCGCATATGAGATGCGTGACCTGCTAGTTATCACGCATCTGGCTGGCACTCTGTGGTAAAAGCGGGAATGGTCGCTAGTGGAAAGGGATCCTATGGACTTTAGAGTCGTTGTGGCCTAACAAAGAAGAATCTAGTGCAATACCACTGTCTTTCTTCAGACGACATCATTACTACATCGTCATTGTCATCGTCGCCGGCGTCAGCTGCGTAAGAGCAGATTTAGATGGGCTTTAGACTATATACACTGGACTCACATTTGGGAGGAAGACTGTTCATACCCGCGCCCAGCCATCCAGTTGGTTTTTTGTGTTTTCCCTAAATAGCTCCAAGCAAATGCCGGGATGGTTACTTTGGAAGAGCCGGTTTCCTTCGCCATCCTTGACACAGTCTGTGCTTGTGCTCCGTCCCTAATGACCTCGATGTCGACCGGACGTTAAACTCAATCTTCCTTCCTTTTTTAGACTATATAGCTGTCTTAATGACTTTTTTCTGATTTAATTTAAGAATATAGCATTGTCTAACTGTAATTTAGTTGTGAAACATTATTTTTCTTAGTCGTTGTTACCTGGGACAGAATACTATATATTATTACCCTACTTGTGAATCGGAGAATCAGTGTAAGCCAAAGAAAAAAAAACAAAGTTGAGAATATCACAAAAGATGTAAAATTATGTCTGCCTGAGTTACTGATTATTTCAGTAGCGATTACTTTAAAATAAGTAACCTTAAAAAGACACAAGAGTCCAAATATTTTGAATTATGATTTATATAAATTTTCTTATGTTGTGAATTCTTTTCGCGGTTTTTCAGGCATGCGTAATATTTTAGCGTTCTATTGTGTTCTTTGTCCGAAGTGTCTAAAAAGTAATTCTTTGGGAGAGTCAGACCAGTTTTGGCTACTTTAGGTGAGTTTGTTGTGTAACGACAAGCTCCGATGTGCAATAACGCAACAGGCATCGTTACTTGTTAATTTTCTTATCCAATAATACACAAACAGCCACGGCCTTCATGATACAGGACTTGGTGCAGAATTGGCATGAATATAGTTAACTGTTTCAGTGAGTCGGTGGATTGTGCAGAAGAACGTGTTTCTGCGAAGTTTCGTGTCCTTTTCCATTGGTGTAATGCCAATAAACTCTTGGGTCCCTGGCCGCAACTCTAATTTTTATAAAGAGGAATATGTTGGTGTTTCCGTTTCCTCCTGACGAAGGAAAGAGGGAGACAAGGATTGAAAAGATTCCAAGGTAAAATCTTTCATAGGGTACAGCAAACATACGTACTGGTGTTAAAGATATGCTTATTCTGTTTTAGAGTCCGTACTAATAATCCCTCGTAAAAAGTTGGATTTGGAAAGTAATACTGTTCCATGATTATTTCCAAATTTACCTACGTATTTTCCCTCTCCTGATGTTTCCTTGAAACCTACGTCTAGGTTCTTGATTTACAAAAATGTAAGACAATGTACTATATTTTTTGAAAGAAATTTCCGCCGTTTGACTGCTTGTTGTCCTTTTATTTTACAGTCATGATTGCGGCCTTTGGAGCCATTCCAAAGTGCATGTTGAAATGTAACAATATGTTTGACCTATTAGTGACATGTCATCGCCGAAAAAACATGTTTCTTATCTTACAGACCAGTTGTCGCATTACAGGATACGAGTACATAGGGAAAAGACAATATGAATGATACTGTGTAGAATGAGAAATCACTAACATACAGTATAGCGTATTTAATAGCTAACATATTTCTGTGATCTGCAATCATCACTTCTATTCATCACCACTTTCCTCACATGATATCCTGAAGCCATAGATCAAAAATACAGGTGGATGCGTTTTTCTTGACTTCCGATAAACATTTGACTCGGCAGCATACGAACAATTATTAATAAAATGTTCCATTATGTGGTGTATCCAACAGAATTTTTGACTGGCATGAGGATTTCCTACAAGTAAACCACCCTCAGATTTAGTGGTAAGATGGCCCACAGGATAGCCCGTCTAAAACTGAACGCAGATCAAGCATGAAAACAGGAATAAGAGGTACTGAACTATGAAAAAAAAAGCAAAATCGAAACAGTGAACGGTCCAGGCTTAACAAATTGAACATTAAATACAACTTAAGAGCGACTGCGTCGTGGTTACGTGGTCATGGTGTTGAACTGCAAAAGGGGGCGAGCTGGGTTCAAAACTTCGTCAGGCCATCAATTTTAATTTTTTGCCACAACATTACGAACTCTTCGTCCTGTTATTGAAATGTTTGTTACCTTTCTGTAGTCTCGGCAGTTGTCTTACTATACATTGGTTATAGACTATGAGTCATGTGGTAAGAATAAATTACCATCGCAAGTAAATGTGATGAATATTGAGAGCAGGCGAGATACCACATAAACGTCTCATAGAAATGAAAACAGCAAATAAACGGACGTGAACTGTTACAACAAAGTAATTCAAGAGTCAAAACTTCCAAAACGGAACACAACTTCAGAAACGATAAAAACATACGTTTTGACAGAGCACAGAGGAATTGTGCGATTGTGAAACTGTTGCGTTCATTTGTTGCAACTTTTATAACAAACTATTACGTTTCCATCATTTCCGTGGAAGTAATCACATTCACATTCAACCGAACACCAAAATTGGGCAAGGAGGCATATCTCACTCACTCACCAGGCGTACAAATTAGGTGAGGTAAGAGATTCCTATCGTATGACACACGTGCTGTCACTGATGCCTTGTATGAGACACCAGACGTGTTTTCGGTGGACGATTCGCTTGATTTGTCATCAAAGGTTTGCGGTTCTCATTCGAAAGGCACTTCCTTTCGGCTACTAGTAGAGTACTTGTGGAGAATCGACTATTATTTTAGATCCCTACCTTATACCTCGCTGTTGCAAACGGCCATTACATCACGACACAGACACAAATTTGAATATAGCGAATAATAATAATAAAAAAGAATATCATGAGAGAGCTTCGAACACGACTCGCCCGCTTCGCTTTCTAGCATCGTGACCACTCCACCACGACGCCATGCGTGTTATTATTAACTCAATGTTGCACCTGCTAATCTTAAACCAGCTTAACCGTTCATTGTTTCTATTTTTTTTTCACGGTTCAGTACACCTTCTTCCTGTTTTCACGCTTGATCTATGTACAGTTTTTGATGGGCTGTCCAATGGGCCCTCTTACCAAAAATCTGAGGGAGGCGCAATGGGTAGTTTGCTTTGTTAGTAGGGAGGATGCAGCATGTTATCTTGGATAGGATTGAATTGTTTTGGGGGAGGAGACCAGACAGCGAGTCATCGGTCTCATCGGATTACGGAAGGATGGGGACGGAAGTCGGCCGCGCAAGGAAGTCAGCCGCGCCCTTTCAAAGGAACGATCCCGGCATTTGCCTGGAGCGATTGAGAGAAATCACGGAAAACCTAAATCAGGTTGGCCGGACGCGGGATTGAACCGTCGTCCTCCCGAATGCGAGTCCAGGGTGCTAACCACTGCACCACTTCGCTCGGTAATTATCTCGGATAGAGTCGTCGACAGAACTAGAAGTTACTTCAAGTGTGCCTGAGGCAAGTCGGTTGGTACTAGAGTTATAAACTACAGTAGAATATCATAAGGAAACGTAGACTATGCTAGTTTTTCCAGTGGACTTGTTCAGTAAAGATCCTACCTGCGTTACCTGTATGTTTCGCGTGTTGCATAACTATTGGACCTTACCTCGTTTCCATGGCTTTGTTTATGTATGCGATCAGAGTTTTACTACATTCCCTTCGAAACCGGAAGCGTTGAACCATATAGAAATTATAGAAACTTTTATTATTTATTATTTTATTATTTACTATTACAGAAAATATAGAATATTGTATCACAGACACAGTCCCTTTGGCTGTTCAGAGATGTCACTAACCCCACCCAAAGATGTAAACAATCATGCATGAGCAGCGGCTATTAGACGGAGGGGTCCGACAGTCAATCAGTTCCAGACATTCCACCAGGACGGAGGTACACGGCTCTTATTGTCTGTAGTTCAACTATGCCTAGACGGTCAATACCGCGGTTCGATCACGTTCGCATTGTTACTTTGTGCCAGGAAGGGCTCTCAACAAGGGAAGTGTCCAGGCGTCTAGGAGTGAACCGATGCGATGTTGTTCTGACATGGACTAGATACAGAGAGACAGGAACTGTCGATGACGTGCCTCGTTCAGACCCCCCAAGGGCAACTACTGCAGTGGATGACCGCTACCTACGGATTATGACCCGGAGGAACCCTGACAATAACGCCACCACGTTGAATAATGCTTCTCGTTCAGCCACAGAGCGTCGTGTTACTACTCAAACTGTGCGCAATAGGCTGCATGATCTGCAACTTCACTCCCGATATCCATGGTGAAAGTCCATCTATGCAACCACGACACCATGCAGCACGGTACAGATGGGCCCAACAACACGCCGAATGGACCGCTCAGGATTGGCATCACGTTCTGTTCACCGATGAGTGTCGCATATGACTTCAACCAGACAATCGTCGGAGATGTGTCAGGAGGCAACCCGATCAGGTTGAACACCTTGGACATACTGTCCAGCGACTGCAGCAAGGTGGAGGTTCCTGTTGATTTGGTGTGACGTTATATGGGGCCGACGTACGCCGCTGGTGGTCATGGAAGGCGCCGTAATGGCTGTATGATACGTGAATGCCATCCTACGACCGATAGTGCAACCATATCAGCAGCATAGTGGCGAGGTATTCGTCTTCATGGACGACAATTCGCTCCCCAATCGTGCACATATTGTGAATGACTTCCTTCACGATAACGACATCGCTCGACTAGAGTGGCCAGCTTGTTCTCCAGACATGAACCCTATCGAACATGCCTGGGATAGAGGCTGTTTATGGACGACGTGATCCACCATCCCCTCTGAGGGATCTACGCCGAATCGCCGTTGAGGAGCGGGACGATCTGGACCAACAGTGCCTTGATGAACTTGTGGATAGTATGCCACGACGAATACAGGCATGCATCAATTCAAGAGGAGGTGCTGCTGGGTATTAGAGGTACCGGTGTGTACAGCAATCTGGACCACCTCTGAAGATCTTGCTGTATGGTGGTACAACATGCAATGTGTGATTTTCATGAGAAATAAAGAGGGCGGAAATGATTTTTATGTTGATCTCTATTCTCATTTTCTGCACAGGGTCCGGAACTTTCGGAACCGAGGTGATGCAAAACTTTTTTTTTGATATGAGTAGAAAGAACTTTAGTAAGTGACCAAAGTTCACCACATGCATCATCGTTTGAAAATGTGGGAACTGTGCAATGTTAGGACCATAGAAAACGTGACAGAAACCACGTGTGAGTACTGTGGAACCATACATACACCGGGGGTGAGGAAAGTCATGGGATACTTCCTAATATCGTGTCATCGTGTCGGACCTTCTTTTGTCTAGCGTAGTGCAGGAACTCGACGTGTCGTGGACTCCACAAGTCGTTGGAAGTCCCCTGCAGAAATCTTGAGCCATACTGCCTCTATAGCCATCCATAATTGTGTGTTGGTGCAGGATTTTGTGCACGGACTGACCTCTCGATTGTACCGTAAATGTTCGATGGGATTCATATCGAGCGTTCTGGGTGGCCAAATCATTCACTCGAACTGTCCAGAATGATCTCCAAACTAATCATGAACAATTTTGGCCCGGTGACATTGCGCATTGTTATCCATAAAACTTCCATCGTTCTTTGGGAACACGAAGTCCATGAAAGGCTGCAAACCGTCTCCAAGTAGCCGGTATTTAGAGTCGATGATCGGTTCAGTTGGACCACAGGACGTATTCCATTCCACACAAACCCAGCCTATACCATTATGGAGCCAACACCAGCTTGCGCAGTTCCTTGTTGACAACTTGGGTGCATGGCTTCATGTAGTCTGCATCCACTCGCACCCCACCATCTGCTTTTATGACTAAAATCGAGGCTCATCTGACCAGCCCACAGTTTTCCAGTCGTCTTGGGGCCAACCGATATCGTCGCGAATCCAGAAGAGGCGCTGCAGGCGATCTTGTGCTGTTAGCAAAGGCACTCGCGTCGGTCGTCTGTTGCTGCAGTCCATTAACGTCCGACTTGGCTGCACGGCTATTTCAATCAGTGTTACTTGTCTGTTAGCACTGACAACTCTACGCAAACGCCTCTGCTCTCGGTCGTTAAGTGAAGCCGTTGGCCACTGCTTTGTCCGTGATGGTAGACTATACCCGAAATTTGGTATTCTCAGCACGCTCTTGACACTGTAGATCTCGGAATATTGAAGTCCCTGACGATTTCCGAAACTGAATGTCCCATGCGTCTAGCTCCAACTGCCATTCCTCGTTCAGAGTCTGTTAATTCCCATCGTGAGGCCATAAGCACGTCGGAAACCTTTTCACATGAATCACCTGAGTACAAATGACATCTTTGCTTGTGAACTTCCCTCTTATACCTTGTGTGCGCGATACTACTGCTATCTGTACGTGTGCACATTGCGTAACGTTCTCTGGCAGCATGCATCCAAAGTGAAAGTTAAAGGAACATTTCGATGTATAATGCTCACTGTAACAAATAATTTATATGTATTTCAGTTAATTGAATTTCAAAAGGACACTTAAATTTCTGAGGAAAAATTTAATTATACATTTTGCTATTATAAATTATTATTCAGAGTGTGTGAAATACTATCTGTGGCGGAGGATGTGAAAACCGCCACAGAAGAAACGATATGTAATCAAAATGACAAAGACTGTACATAAATTAGTTAAGACATAAATAGGCAATATATAGTAATAGAATCGCTTGTCTTCTGCAGGGACTGAATGGGAGAGGAACCCGTGACGTTGCATTAGGCTCTTACGTAGTTTTCATTTGTTATAAGTCGATGATAGACGCCATTTGTAGGTGGGATTGTAAAAGGTGTGTAACTATTTTAATTGTTTCTGTTAAAATATATTTATCTAGTAAAATCTGTTTGTCACAAATACTACAAAGTTCCCACCGGACATTACCCATTTTATTTAAGAAATTTCAGCATTTTATTGGATATCGCTGGCGGTGCGGAGCTGCGCCGCGAGCGAGCAGTCTGCAGCATCGGAAGATTTAAATATACGATCGCAATAACGACCACATCCTAAAAAGGGTACAGGTAGAGGTGAACGAAAATAATGAAGTGTTTCTTTTCACAGTATTCCGGACGCAGAATAAAAAGAGGTAGTAGATTTTATCTTGTGCATTCACAGGTGGATACAAGCTGCAGCTTTTGTAAATTTTCATTCAAAAAAGTGATAAATTCTGAACATGTCGTAAAATGTATTTAAAAGTGGATAATTTTCATGAGAGCTTAGTAATATAAAAAAGAAAACATTTTCATATAATAAGGATAGTCTTATGCTTCAAAGCTAGTCGGGGTATTTCCAGTTAAACAAAAATCCACTGCAACGTGAAAATGTTTGTTAATTTCGATGAACAATAATATTTTCATTCTTGCACAAACAGTTTTAGTACTTGAATAAAAGTAAAACTTGAATCATTATTTTGGAATATTCAAAGAAATTCATTTTTATTAATCTGCAACAGAATATTTCATACGCAAAGTAATACTCACAGATGAAAAATTTATTGCAACCTTTCATTTCTCATGTCCATTCATGTATATGTTAAGTTCAATCTCAATAGTTTCCCAATCAAATTAAACGCAAAAAGCAAAGAAAGTTTAAAACCAGACGGTCAACTCCCGAATAATTAAAACAGACAGAATCGCATTAAAATTGCTATCCCATGAGTTTGTCACCTCAGTGTATATTAATGACGCATCAGGTTATATTAACAGCAACGTCATACTTTTTGCAGTTGTTGCAGTTATCTATAATGAAGTGCTATCTGAAGAAAAGTTATGTGTGCGTTTCGATGTAAGAGAATTTACTTCCGAAAGTTTCATCATAGTACAATATATTTGGAAAGAAAAGTTCCATCATAGTAGAACATATTTTGAAAGGAAATCGTGCCCATTTCGTACCCGTTTGTAGACAGATATATATGCCGTGAGGGATTGCATCACAAATTTTTCGTTATCGATAACGATATTTTTAATGAAATACATGAAATTTTTTCATTAAAGAACAATAAATAATCTAATTTGTTTGTTTTAGTTAATTAATTTTTGTCTTTTCTTTCCTTCAGTAAGTACGAACTTTGTTGTAGAACCTTTCTCTTATGTACGTGTGGTAATAAAAATTCACTTTGAAAAGAATTACGTACATTTAAAAATTACGTGAACTCATATTAACTGATTAAGAATATTTAGTTGAGAATTAAATCCTTTACATAATTCGGCCTTGGCACACATTTTCTAAATGCAGTGGGTTTTTTTTTTTTTTTTTTTAAATATTTACTGACTTCTTTCCCGGCGTTAGCTATGGAACACAAGACTGTCTCTATTAGCAGAAAATGGTTAAATATTGCCAAGCCGACATTTAATTATCACTGATAAAACATACTTCGCTATACATTTAAGTTATTTGAAAGAACCAAAATTGTTAAATTTCAACATTAACTATCCGCCTACGAATGCACAAATGTATAATTAGTTTAAAATTCATCAGTCTCAGGATCACTGTAAAAGAAGAACATTTTGTTAATTCACTGCTAATTTTTATCTGTTCCCGATTTACGGGTTTGGTTGATTTTTCTTCAGCGGAACAATTTTTTAAACGTGCCGCCGCTGCAAATCGATCGGTCGCGGCACAGACCAGCAACACCGCTAAAAATGCTGAAAATTCTTTAAAGAAATATTATAGATGACATGGGCAAGCTAATTTACATTAATAATACACACTTTTGATAAATTATGATATATTTAGACCCAACAATAATTCAACTCACATTAGTTTGTAATTTCTCCTCTAATGGCGGCTAAATCTAGATACAGACAAAAGAAGTCTACCCATTCATAAAACGCTTCGTCACAGCTTCCTCTCGCATTCAGCTCTACACGGAGATGACCAAAGAATACACAGTACGTGGTGCTTTTATACTACTGCTGACTATTAACATTTCTTTGTATTCTCATAACATTATTTTCCTCTGGCTAAATTTCACATCTCTGTTATCGCAGATATTGACACATTTCGCAATCACATAATGAATATAGAAATATTACCGTCCTAAATACAGAGAGAATATTACTACAAAAAATATTACAATAATAACAAATGTCTTTTACACAAAATTCAATAATATTTTTTGTTAAATAATTACAGTATATACAAATTGCTCAGAGCGGCGTATATGGTACAAATAAATTTTAGTTTATTAATAGTGTGAGTTTGCCAGGGAACGTTACATATTGAATCACCATTATCTATCATAAGAAATCTTAATTATTGCTATAAGTTTATATTGTCAACATTTTTTATCATTCACAGCTAACTTTTGATGCGCAGTACGTACGTTGATGCTTGAATCCAATTGTATTACTGGCGCATTGGACATTCTGAACAACGTTTAAACTACGTTTTAAGTTTGGATATTCAGTCTGCGTGTCTGACTTTATTTAGGATGGGTCTGAATGTCGCGTGCCACGTATGCATCCACACAAATATTATGAAAAATTTACTATTGCTATGATACGATAATCGTACTGGTGATAATAGTAAACGTTTCTCAAAGCAACTGTTGCTGCCTCTGGATTACGAGGTCCCGGGTTCGATTCGCGGCCGGGTTGAGGATTTTCTCTGCCAGGAGACTGGGTGTTTGTGTTGTCACCATCATCATCATCATTCGTGTCAGTGGCTAGATTGGGCCTGTGTAAAAAGTGGACTGTGTAAAAATTGGGACTGTACGGGAGCTGAGCGCCCCACAAACCACACATCATCACCATAGCAACTATTGGTGGTGCAGCTTGATTTTCGATAAGTATCTGCAATCTTTGCGGTACCAACTATGGAAAATATCGCAAACTTTTCGGGTTCTCGGAAGATTGTTTTGGAGATCTGATTTGAACCCATAAGATTTAGATTTGGGCGTTTGGTCGAATCTATCTGCTCTGAAACGGACCTTGGATGATGACCATTCAACTCTACATTACTGAAAACGGAAGCGTTTCACACAAGAGTCCTCTGATGAGTTCACTTCCTTGCCTAGTATCGTTAGTCCTCGTCTAAATCTTTGGGATACAGTTGGACTCTAGTGTGCTGTTTTCATTTGCAGAGAGCACGGCAGCGGAAAACAAATGCTGCAACAGCGTGACTCTGGGGAACGCCCGACATTGACCTAGGACCGCAGAGGAACCGGTTTCCCTTGCCAGGTGTTTTCGCCCTTGATCTCAGTCTTGCGAAACTTGTTACTGCGATGGCCCACGTTACAGGAAGGCGGAATGCGTGGCATCTGTTTTCACTACCCAGCTGCTACAGCTGGCTTGTCGTATTTTTGTGCTGTTAGGGATCAGTCTCGTTATAAGTTGCGTTCTATAACTCTGAAGATACTTCGACTTCCACTCTACTACTACTCTCGCGAAACTTGTTTCTTCTCTATAATTTTTAGCTCTTATTGCTTCCTACACTGATGTATAATGTAATTCTGGGTGCTGTAACATATTTTTCCTCAATCTTTGCTCTCTGAAAAGCACTTCATAAATGAAAGTTGTCCCCTGCTATATGACACTTATTCATTTTATACTTTAACTGTTAAATCAAAAATGGAAATTTTAATGCTACACTACATATCAAATAGTGTGGCTTACATTTCCTGTCTTTCCGTTGTACAATGTAACGAATTAGACTGTGTAAGAGACACTACAAGACAGTTTTAGGTCGTGTATCCGAACTATAATATTGTTTTGTTGCGTATAGGACACTACAATGCTGATTTGTGCTCTCAATAGATTTGTTTTCATTTGCCGATTTCATTCTGTCTCACAATACTGTACTATGTATCCATTCTTAAGTCACTCGTATCCGGCGTTTATGTAGTGCAATGTTTTGTAACGGTGAACATAATAAACACGTGGTCAGAAAAATCACAAACAGACAGTTGATACAAATGACTTGTCATAGGACAGAATGACTACGAAAACAACAGCAATTTCGAGACGCTAAAGATGATTGCAGAGTTAAATAACTCGACGTCTACTAGTCATTTACATTACATGCAGTACTCCCGCTCAGATGTAACACATTAGCAGCCAGTGGCAATAATAATTTCCATATTAAAGATCGCACAACGTTTACAAAAAATACGTTGTCCTTAGAGCAGATGCTGAAAGCGACCGCCATGCACGTCCAGACATTGCATGACCCGCTGGATCATACAGCTGTAGAGTCTTCGCAACATTGCTGCATCCACAGATACAAGATCAGCATGAATACGCGCTATCAGGTCCCCCAAATGCGTCGACAGAGTAGAATACACGTAGTTCCTCAAGTGTTCCCACAGGAGAAATCCGTGGGAGTTAGGTTAGGTGAACGCGGAGGCCACACAAATGGACCTCTCGATCCGAACCATTTCCCTGGAAATATTACATCTAAATAGCGTCGCACAGTAATTCCAAATTATGGAAGTGTACCATCATACTGGAACCACGATATCTGCCGAACTTGAAGTGGTATATTTTCCAATGCTTTAGGCAAATAGTCTGAGAGGAATGCATGATACCTTTGTGCAATCAACCGGTCAGGCAGCAAGTAGAAACTCAAACTCCTGTCTCCCAATATTCTAGCCCAGACGTTGATGCCAAAGCGAACTTGACATCCACGGTCGGGAGTGACGTGCGGATTAACGTCACACCAATAATGGGCGTTGTGCATACTGAAGACACCGTCACGAGTGAAAACTGTTTCATCCGACAATAATGAAGTCGTTGGATTTCTGTAGTAGTCGGAACCATTCAGGATGCAGGTGTTGCGTTAAAGAATAATGATAAGGGTGCAGTCCTTGCTAGTGCAGCACAACGACCGCGCAGTGCGAGACACGCAGCTGCTTTGCAACGTGTATTTCGCTGGGGTCCTCGGTGTATGACCTCTAAAACAGCTTCCTAAGTAGCTGGAGTACGGCGAGTCCCTGGACGACCTCTGTCACGCGATGGTGGAAGGAGAGAACCTCTCTCGTGAAGGCGACGCTCCAGTCAACGAAACACGTTTTCGTCTGGATGACGTCGGCCAGGATATTAGCAGCATATTTACCAGCGGCAACATGAGCCTGGTTATCAGGTGCACGAAGGAACAGAAGCGTATCCATATATTCATCATTTGTGTAAGCCGTACGTCTGCCACACTGTTTTACAATAACACGAGAAGAAAATACTATACCTGTACGAATGTACGTGGAAACAGTCGCGGACGCGTTACTCCCGCAACAGCTACTTCCTGTCTCGTGAACAGAGCATACAGTGTAAACACGTCCTTTGTTGTAGCGGGCTGTTCCACCAAACGCGCATTATCTTTCTTACAGCTTTTGTCTGCATGATTCACCCCGAGCTGTTACTGTGAAATGTTCGTCTTCGAATTACGTTGTTTCCTAACGGTGATGGATGTAATGTTTTCACATTTCCATCGATTATAATGATAATAATAATAATAATAATAATAATAATAATAATAACAACAGACGGAGGTACTAAATAGCATCCTCTTATCATACTCAATGTTGAAAGGCATAATTAGTGGTTGCATGATGATAATACACAGAAACTGTGACAGAGTTTGGAAATTGTTTGGGAAGGTCGTTCTAGCCCTACTGGTGACTGAAGGCCCTAACGAAATGTAATGTACCTGAACGTGGCACGAATAATAGTTGGTACCAACCGTTGGGGCCATTGGGGGAACAGATCTGGATTCTAACAAATGTAGTGGTGTGAAAGAATTCGGGTCCATCACGTGCAAAAGATTTGTTTAAAAGCTGACCAATGCCAATGAAAACTTAGAAGTGTTCGTCGTAAGTAAATGCAAATGCTTTTTAGAAGACACACTGTTATCGCTGTATGAAGATTAAGACGCCAGATACGGTACCCCGCAGAATAGATTTAGCAAATAAAAACAAACACTCTTCGATTCAGAATCGAGATATCGACCTCCTGCATGCTAACTCAAAACGCTACGCACTGCACCAACTGCACAGCACTAATCGCAGTTCGTGACAGAGGTGGTTGCAGTACATATAAATACAGCGCTGCCAGACTGCCAATCTTTAACACCTATTTACTGCCAAAAATATGCGCAGGACGAAATTTTGTGACAGACATTTTTGTATTGCTAGTATGTGAGGAATCGCGCTGCGAAGTCGAAGGGTGTGAATTTTTCTTCATCCCGTATATTTTCGCGTATTGATAAGGAAATACAAAAAGTTCAGACGAGTAGAAGTTGCAGTCATATTTGCAACTTTCTGCATATAAAAAAATAATATTTTGAGAAGCAATTTCTTTGTGGCTAATATTGGCTTCTTTTCGACAACAGCTACATCTTGTATAAAAAAAAACCCAAAATTCGGCAGTACTATACTTCTTCGTCTGTTTCTCCATTAATAGATGTTGGCAATCATATGATGCGTCTTCATTTCATGAAGTGTAGTATATAATAGTTGATCTGCACGTGGTAACCTTTCCACTGCTTTATGTTAACCTAACTATTGTATTAATGAATACACATTGAGGTATGGCCTGACGAAACACTTAGCTTCAAAATATATGCATTTTTAAAATGTTATTACCTGTCGGTAATTTATATTTTAGAAAAAGGTTAAAGGACAGAGTAAACACAATGCCTTTTAGATTATGTCAAAACCGTACCGTATCTAAATCCGAAAATTTTCGTCAGAGTACTTTGCATTAATTTTGGCATGTCGGGTATTCCTTGCTATGACTGTAGCCGCGATAATATGGAAAACAGCCTTGTAATTGTATTTGTTATAACTGTCTGTGTACTTTCTAATGAAACGTTTTGCTAGTTGACAGTTTCTGTTATCTTTCAGTTTTAGGCGTATCTAAACTACAGGCTATTTTTTTTAAAAAAAGTGTCACTATTCCCACACGAAAAGGTATTGGTCTAAACTAGAAGAAAACTTCGTATAGTGATGTCCAAAAACCAGTGCCTATTCAGGTATGGGCCAACACAACATCTTTCTCGTCTGTCTCTTACTTGAAGTAGACACCATGGGCAGCGCTCTATGTGGTTACCAAGCAAGTTGACACAAACTTCTGCTCTTCCTTCCAGTGAATCACGCACTCTCCCAAATGCACTGACGGAAAAAGATCTTAACACCAAGGAGGAGTTGTGCGACGTAAATGAAAGTTGCTAGGGGTGTTTCTGCGTCTGAAAGATGATGTCTATTCCTATTTCGCTCCAGTCACATAAGAATGGTGCTAGTACCGTCTCTATGAGGATACAAATTAGGTTTGCTTTTAATACACGCTGTAACGGTAGTGAGCGTTAGTTACCTTTGAGATTGGACGCGGCGAGTTCGTGTTAGTCAGGAATGCCTTTAAGGTGACAAAGACGCCATTAGCAAAGCGTGTTCGGCGTATTACTCTGGCGCATCACTGTATCTGCAGCAGTAATTTGAGGAGCAGTTGGCACCACAGTAAGACAAAGAACTCTTACAAATCAATTATTTCAAGGACACCTTCGAGCCAGAGGCCTGTAAGGTGCGTTCGACTGACCCCAAACCACCGATATTTGCTACTTCAGTGGTGTCAAGCGAGAGCTCATTGGAGGGAAGGGTGGAGGTCTGGTGAGTTTTCTGACGAAAGCTGGTTCTGCCTCGATGCCAGTGATGTCTGTGTGTTGGTTAGAAGAAGGCCAGTTGAGGGCTTACAACCAACCTGTCTGCATGCTAGACACATGGGACCTAGACCAGGAGTTATGTCTGGGGTGCGATTTCGTATGACAGCAGGAGCACTCTCGCGGTTATCCCACGCACCATGACTGCGAATTTGTGTGTCAGTCTGTGATTCGACCTTTTGTGCTCCCAATCATGAGCAGCCTTCCTTGGTGCCTCCCAACATGATAACGCTCGCCCAAACACCATTGTTGTAACCCAACAGGCTGTTCAGAGTGTCGTCATGTGGCTGTGGCCTGCTAAATCACCAGATCTGTCCCCAAACCACTGCATTGAGACATCATTGGACAACTCCAGCGCCATCCACAACCAGCACTAACCCTCCCTGTGTTGACCGACCAAGTGGAACAGGAGAGGAACTCTATCGCACAAACTGACATCCGGCAGGTGTACAACACATGCATGCAAGATTGCATGCTTGCATTCAACATTCTAGCGATTACACTGATTGTACCAGCATTTCTAATATGCAACGGCTTACCTCGCGCTTGAATTAACCTATGAAGTAGCAATTTCAGTCACTTAAACTTATTACCTAGACAAATGTACTCCCAAAATTTCAATTCTCTACATTAAATATTTATTGGTGCTGCGATTTTTTTCCATCAGTCTACAATTAGCTGCATTCGGATTGCGTCACATTGATTGGTAGGACGGTCCTGTAACGTATTGTCGATGGGTTTTGCATAAACGAATACCTTTAAACATCACCGTAGCCAAAAATCGAACGGATCCACGTCTGGAGAAGCTGGATGCCATATCACCTGACGTCCTCAAGCAATCTCTCGCCCATGTAACGTTGCGGTGTGGTACTGTCGCACGATGCATAGATGTTATGTTATGTTAACCTGGGACCTAGAAACGACGGAGAGGCTCCGTCCCCGCCGCAGCCGCAGTGGTCCACAACCCCACGTCGACTACCGCAGTCCACTTCCCCCTTCCGCCGCCCCACGCCGAACCCAGGGTTATTGTGCGGTTCGGCCCCCGGTGGACCCCCCAGGGAGCGTCTCACACCAGACGGGTGTAACCCCTATGTTTGCGTGGTAGAATAAAGGTGGTCTACGTGTACGCGGAGAACTCGTTTGCGCAGCAATCGCCGACATAGTGTAGCTGAGGCGGAATTAGGGGAACCAGTCCGCATTTGACGAGGCAGATGGAAAACCGCCTAAAACCCATCCACAGACTGGCCGGCTCACCGGACCTCGACACAAATCCGCCGGGTGGATTCGTGTCGGGGGCCGGCGCTTCTTCCCGACCGGAAAGCCGTGCGTTAGACCGCACGAGCAACCGGGCGGGCTATGCGTAGATAATGGGGTGGTGTCCCGTCGTGCATCAGCCACAGTCGTTGTCTTTCAGCAAGGGAAATAATCTCCAATAAGGCTGGTAATTCATCGGGCAGAAATCGATGATAACAGCACCTGTTAATCTGTATGGTGAAGGGTATGGTACTACCACTCTGTCACCGAAAATTTCTGCTCATACATTGATCCTGAAGCGATCCTGATGCCCCATGTCCATGACTGCTCGAGGATTTGCATCTGCCCACGCGCGAGTATTGTGGTAAATTAGTACGCTACAACAATAAGACTGCCTATACCGCCGAATACTACGAAAACACGTAAGAAGTAAAACGGACCATATCTCTACGAGTTTTTGCTTCAGGACATGTAATTGTGGCATCTTTACTTCTGAAGACCAATATTATCTCCTGTAGGATTCGTGACAGTTTTTATAAACACCCAGTACATCCACATTCATTGCCGAAATTTGGAGTAGTGTTGAACCGCGTGCACGAATAGCCGTTGCACTCGCCGCATGTGACTGTGTGGTGAGTTTTCACAAGCACTTTTGTTCTCGCTTCGTTCTTCTTTGAAGAGAATACACCCAGATGGCTTTCAGGTGAACCGTGATACCTGCACGTTTTCGAGGCCTACTTGTACAGTATGTGATTCTCTCCTTTTCTCTCTTGCTTGACCTTCTCTGTCCACGACCCGTTCCTAATCCATCATATAGGGAAACATTTATATACGTCTTTATTGCATTCACAGCCGAAGTTTTGCATCTGGTGGCCAGATTTGGAGCTTTTTGTCAGCGTACGAGGTCTGTTAAAGAAATTTCGCAACATTCGTAATTTCACGCCAGTGGTGTGTTGGAGCAAAATGTGGTTGGCATCCCTGTACACGCCCGTGTTTAACGTGTAACAGTCGTAAGTTTTGCTGTTGTATGAGTGTTAATTATTGTTCAGTGCTGTATTGAGTACAACATTGTGTCACACAGTTTGCTAATTTCGAGATGGCACAGTTAGAGGAGAAACACGTCTGCACTAAATTTTGCGGGAAACTCGAGAAAACATTTACACAGACACAAAATAACGCATGAAGCCTACGGTGATGAGTGCTTAATTCGTACTCGGTGTTGCGAATGGTTCACACTGTTTAAAAATGTCCGGACAGAAGTTAAAGGTGACTCTCGTTCAGGACGCCGTTCGACGTTTACCGATGACCCTCATGTCACGAACCTCAACGAAGTTGTGCGCACCAGTCGAAGACTACTGTCTCAGAGATTGCAGATGAATCTAACATTTCAGTTGGATCACGTCATGAAATCCTGACACAGCATCTTGGAATGCATTGTGTTGCCGCCAAGTTCGTCCCACGACTCATGAGCTAAGACCAGAAAGACCTTCGCCTCGCAATCTGTGAAGAGCTTTTGGATCGCGCAAATGAGAACGAGATGTTCCTTAAGATGATCGTAACTGGTGATGAGACGTGGGTCTACGGCTGTGGTGTTGAGACCAAGGTTCAATCTTCACAAGGGATCAGGAAAGATTCTGCAAGACCAAACAAAAGCTCGTCAAGTCAGATCTAATGTCGAAGCCATGCTGGTAGTTTTCTGTGACTTTGAACGATTAGTTTATCATGAAGTCATGCCGCAGGGACAAACTGTTAATCGGTCGTACTATCGGGACGGGTTGCGACGCCTACGAGAAAATGTGAGAAGGAAATGGCCTGAAATGTGGCAAGACAATCCATGGCCCTTGCATCACGACAACACACCCGCACATTCATCTCTGTTGGTGCGTGGCTATTGTACAAAAACAGAACTCACTGTAGTAGTAGTAGTAGTAGTAGTAGTTTATTTCTCCAGAGACAATTTTCATTGCATGGATTTCCTCATAAAATTCATAGTATATCTAATATATATACGCACGTAAGCATATATGGACGTACAGTATCCAACAAATACAAGGGTGTACATTACCCTGCGCAGTTTTACATTAAAACTGTACACACGACTGTGATTAATTACATAAAAGATTTTTTTCATGGATAATTAGCTGAGATTGAAATAAAAACACTTAATAGTTGTACTACTTGTGGTCAAAATACTATTTCTGGTCATAGCAAACATCTGACTGAAAATGCTATTGACATTGACTAGCCGGCCGGAGTGGCCGAGCGGTTCTACGCGCTACAGTCTGCAACCGCCAGACCGCTACGGTCGCAGGATCGAGTCCTGTCTCCGGCATGAATGTGTGTGATATCCTCAGGTTAGTTAGGTTTAAGAAGTTCTAAGTTCTAGGGGGCTGATGACCTCAGCAGTTAAGTCCCACAGTGCTTTGAGCCATTTTGACATTGACTATAGCATATAGTAGTATCAACATAGTACATGCATATAATTACTTGCTACTGGGATTGTGAAGGTAATCGTTTACACTGTAATAACAGCTGGTCATTGAAAACTTTAATACTGCTTCTTTTAACGTAGGCAATTTTTTTCATTTTATTTATATGAGCTGAAAGATTGTTATACAATTTTGTACCTTAACAGTTTGTTTGTTTCTGTACAGTAGCCTTCTTTACTCTTTTTACATGGATATCATTGCACTTATTATATTGTATGATGGAGATCTGAGTTGGTTTTGAAATTTTCATTTCACCTTTTTATGTTAATTACACTTTTTTGTATGTGGAGTCATGGTAAAGGTAGTGTATGGTTCAAATGGCTCTGAGCACTATGGGACTCAACATCTGAGGTCATCAGTCCCCTACAACTAAGAACTACTTAAACCTAACTAACCTAAGGACATCACACACATCCATGCCCGAGGCAGGACTCGAACCTGCGACCGTTACAGTCACGAGGTTCCGGGCAAAGGTAGTATATTTAGTTGTTGAAATAACTACTTGGAGGATCTTAGTCTTGAGCTATTAGTAATTATTCTAATAGCTCGTTTTTTTATTTTGAAGATGGTTTTTAGATTTGTTGTGTTATGAACCCAGAAAATGAGGCCATAAATAACAGCAGTGTGAATGTATGCAAAATAGACGGTTCTGCTACACTGTCACTAGAAACATTACTAATTACACGTAGTGCAAAGCAAGCAGAACTTAACTTGTTAGCGAGATAGTGGACGTGGGCTTTCCAATGTAAGTTTTCATCTATATGGACACTTAAAAATTTTGACAGCTACTCTCTTAACTTCTTTATTTGGTATTCTGAGCTCCAGGACATTTTGCGACTTTGTTTTCTTGTAATGAATGTAATTAGTTTTTGCAATATTTAAAGTTAACTTGTTCATTTCAAACCACTTTTGTAAATATTCCAAAACTCTAGTTGCAGATCCTGGGCATACTTGGTTTAATCAGTTACAAGAACATTTCTATCATCAGGAAACAAGGTTATGCGAGTACCACTGATTGGAATTTTTATATCATTTACATAAATTAGAAATAAGACAGGTTCAAGAACACTTCCTGGTGGTACCTCAATTGGTACAGTCCGAAAAGCAGAAAGTTGGGAAAAATTTTTTAAAGATTTAAAATTCAAACAAGTTAATGTCCCAAACCTTAGTAAAGTCATAGGCTTTGTATTAAGCATTCCAGGACCAATTGCCCACACCGAAAGAGATTTTTCTCTAATGAGCGATAAGTGGACAGATCAAAAAAACAACTGCAGCTTAGGACTTATTAAGGCAGAGCTTATGATTGAAATTAATTTTGATTATAATTCCAGAGTTTTTTAAATTTGCTCAGGAAGTTAAGAAACTGCAGAGTTGTGCTGCTTCTGTTAATAAGTATTTGTAAATTTGTTACATGTCATTGTGATTATCTTTTAGCATTTTATGGCATGGAAAAAATAAAGTGTTTTATTTAAATTCCTTTTTGATTCATAAACCAAAAAATGAGAGGATCCCTGTAGGTGTAAACATAACAGAAAACATAACAAACCAGATTAGAACACATCTGTGTAACAAATATTTCAGTGCACTTTTAATATACTGAATTTACTCCAAAACTGAGTCTTATTAATTTCATTGCACTTTTAAAAACCTGCTCTCAGCTTGAAAAGCTACCCCAAAACATGATAAATGAGCAAAAGTAAGCAAAGTATGTCTTACTTTTTATTTTTACATCCCCATTGTCATCCAGTTCAAGGAAATGCATATAATTGTGTAGCTGAAATTCACTATGACTAAATCTCCCTTATTCTCCCTTACAATCGTAGTCAGATTTTGGTCATCTCCCTTAAACCCGTGATCAAAAGTTGGTCGCCCTATATTTACGTTTGACCACATTCACGCATCATTCACACTACTGAAAGCATATATAAAACTGTAAGAACTTAAATAAACAAAAAAGCTTCCAAGAAAGAAGCAGTACAATTCACAAAAACATTCTCTTGACGTGTTTCTTGAATGTCTCTATGGACTACTGTTCTCTATCAGATGGAAACTCGGCTGAACCCGCTTCAGCCCATTTGTCACTGTGCACAAATGAGTCATTCCCCCGTTACACAGGTTCTTAATAGGCGTGTGGCCTCACGTTGCCTCCAGATATTTAAAAAACATGTTTTTCTCTCCCACTGGTGATCTACATATTGATATGACAATTAGTTTTTATCTTCCGCTCGGTTTTCATCTCTATGGCACATTATTCAAAAAGTTTCTCAGCATTTAGATGGTCCACTTCTGTTTGTGCTTTAAACTGTAATTATGTTCTTGTATAAATGAACACTTCAACATTTTTACACACACTGCGGCAGTAATGAAATACTAATTTAATTTTCCATACATTTATAAGACTTAATTCATTTTCCTTGAACCAGTGTTCAGATAAACAAATACAAAAATTATTTAAAGCTACTTCTAAATCCAACACTTTGTTCTTGATGCACTGTATATTTTGACACATTGTCCTGTACATTTTGCAAGTATTTTTGTTTTTGTCATTACCTGTTAATGTGTTGCGTTTTTCCTGATATTTGTCTCTTATCTGCAAGTTTTCAGGCTGATTTGTGACAATATTTTACTTTTCTTTGTTTGAAGCCATAAAAAATTCTCATTCCGTGGAGTTGATGTACGTCGCCTTTGGCTGCTCCTTAAAGAGAGTTGTGCCCCTACAACTGTTGCTGTTGATGCTGATGTAGATATGATTCTTTGGACAGTAGCTGTCTTTGCTTCTTTTACTGATGTTACTGGTACTGCTGATGTTGGAGCCGCTGTTTTTGCTGATGTTGGTTTTGCTGCTGTTACTGGTTTTGTGGCCGTTAGAGGTGACGATTCTATTATTTATGTTGAATCTTCTGCTGCTACTGATTTTGGTGTAGTTATTGTTGCCTCTTTTGTTGTTGTTCTTGGTAGTGGTTGTGGTGTGCTGTTTTACTAATTCATTTGTATCAGTTATTACTGGTATTTGTGATGTTACTTGTACTGCTGATATTGTTGGTGCTGCAGATACTTGTTTCTGCCTCTTGATTCCTTCCGATAAATTCTGCGCCATCATCTACTTCCCTTGGTCATTCAGGTGAAGTCCATGTGAAGTGTGAAATCTGCGCCCCATGCTATTAATGTCAAAAACAGATATTTTTGAACTGTTTGCATAAATTTGAAAAACGCTCTTTAGCAACACTAAACTCCTTGTTTACACAAGATGAATGCGGCAGAGCTTAGCGGTGTGGAATGTTGACAAAGTGAACGTTTGTGTGCGACATATGAGCCAGGTGTTTCTCTAATTCAGAGCAAGCTGTGGATGTTTCGATCTTGTATGTATCATTTGAGCTACCAAACAGGGCTACAAAATCGTTTGAAGCCAACCTGATAATGTCCTCACTATGGACATTCTTGATTATCTCAGAAGAGTGATGCCCCAGGCGTGACAAAATTAATGTATTTCACGATTGATTCTTCATTAACACATCAGGCGAATCCGCGTCCGCGGCTATCAGCTAAGGTGCGAAACGTCCCTAAACGATTACGAATTTTTTGCTGTGACATGGTCATATTTCGACATGGTGTTTGGGTATTCTGGAGAGCAGCAGCAGCTGAATGACACGTCTGTGAACTTTCAAAATTTTCTGAAGCACTTTCATTACTTATTTCGTTTACGACTTCGTATCTATTTTTTTGAAAATTTTAGCGGAATAGGAGTATTTAGTTCGTCTCTGGAGTTACCCCATGTCCACTTTGTTATTGTGTTTTCGTCTGTTTTCGGCGACGGATTAACTTTTCAACACCGAAAATAGAATTTAGTTCCGCTTACAGGGTATATGTTGCTATTTGTGCCTATTTTCCGGTACTTTTTGCACACGATATAACTTCAATGTTTCATACTAAGAGTTCTAATATCAGGATGCAATTTACTGTGTGATTAATTTGCGATCTTGGCGTTCTGCTGTGTGAATTTGTTACGCTCGTGTTTTAAAGCCCACACCTCTTCAAGTGACAGTGCAATAATTTTGCTTGTTCAACATCCTCCTTGTATCGTTTTTGATCAAGGTCATCATCCCTGCTACATTTTTTGCAGAACCATACTTTACGTTTCGGATCTGCATTAACACATTTATAATGATATATAGTTGTACGTATCACGTACGTTATGCCTTTAACTGCGTTTCTCGCAGCTGCAGCGATCCGAGTCTAATATTTCACTCGATTCGTCGCAGAATGATGTAGACGTTTCATGTGTAATTCTCGTCACATCTTCAGGTTGATTATTTGAATCGTGCTGTTACTTTTTTGATAAGGTAGCACTACAAGCACAGATTATCGCAATATACACCGATAGAAAGAATTTTACGGAAAAATCAACTAATCTACGTATCAGTATCACATAAAAGTATGTAAGGAATCTCGATTGCACAAAGGTGAGCCAGCATCAACACGATACAAGTACCAACACTATCTTGAGCGCGTGTTGACCAACGTCGCGACTTATCTGACAGTTTCACATGGTTGTATGAACAGTCTATGCCTTGTGCGCAAGTGTGTTTATGTGTGTGTGTGGGGGGGGGGGGGCGAAGGGGGGGGGCAACTATGTAGAACATCTGTAGCATTACAACCACCATCGTAACTATTCTCTCTTTTTGGATTGACAGGGTATGTAGGAAGAAACTACAGTGATTTACGAGCATTGTAACAGAAGCAGATCGCAGCTCCAGCTGTAACGGAATCAGCAATGACAGAATTTCGCGTTTACGTCACAGTGGTAACAATTTTCTACGATAACGAATCTACCGGCTAGAAAATTCCAAACTCGGAGGGACTGCTGTAGATGGGCACTTCATTCTTCTCGAGACGTTTCACTTTTGGCTGCGCTGTATCGAAACTAAATTGACAGTACTTCTACGAATGAAACGTCCGAAATTTTGTGGACACGCTGTTTAGATAAACTTTCCACTACTATTGCTGTTCTTGTTTGCCTTAGCTTCCATTGTTGTATCTAATACTTGTAAACGGTTTACAATTCTATCTTGATAATAATCCTTTTGTAAGCCTTTTTTTGTTTGATGTTTACACATTTCCATTCTTTACTCGGTCTTTATTATTTTAGTCTCGGTTCTAATAATTTCTTTGTGATAATTTTGCTAGAGATAATCATCACATGTGTATCTTCTCTCTTCTATGAATGAATGTCGTCTTGATAATATAGTTCTAATTCCCACCCATCTTAATTTTATCTGCTTTGGTATCACAACACTGCTGCCGGACTTTGTGTCCCATCCTGTTTGCCGTCAAATTTAATTTTTTGAATTAATGTTGATACTTCTGCTCCATAAATAACGGTGTTCTCCACAAATCGTTTCAAGCTGTAACTTTTTTTTGTTCCTGGTGTTACTTTTCCACAGCAAGGAATTTAGATGTATTGTTATAGTGCCTTCCCTGCATACTTTTTGTCTTTCCCATATGTGGCAATAGTTGTTCTCAAATAATTGTATTCTTCGTTGTTTCAAGCTGCTTGTGCCAAATATTAACCTAAATCTCACATATAACGTTTTTGCTCAATCAGTTTTTTGTTTCGAGAACTCAGGTTGAATATACGTGTGTGTCTCTTCGTCATACATTACGTAGCTTCAATATCTACAAAGAAAGAATTATTTCCAATCCAGTTTCCAGTGATATAAATTGTTAATTATTGCAAATATCCTCAGAAATTTATGTAGATGTTCAGTTTCAAACTCATTTAGGGCTCTTCACAATTCTTGTCTACAGACAGGGCGAAATCAGCTGACAGCTCTCTCCTTTTTTCGTGGCTGTCTAACGTGATTAGTGGGCGACAGAGAAACTTTGGCACCTCTAATCAACACGCTTAGCACACAGTTATGTGAGCTTGTTGCAGAGTGCGTCTGCGTGTGAAGCTGAGGGAGTGGTTACAGAATCCACATTTAGTTACAAATATACTGACAGCACTTGTTCCTGAATTCAAAAATTTTGCTAGATGGATTCGTGTGCTCCAACTCTCGTTTGGTTTCGGAAAAGGACTGCAGTTTTCCAGCTGACTTCGTGGTGCGTTAGTAATTACGTACTTTTCATTTTTATCTCAGTTCCCGTATCCGCGATTGAAGGAAACAAACAAACGGATAAATGCTGTTTAGCTTACAACCCACTGGGATTAAACAATAGTGCAACGAGGTAGCACCAGTGGCATATTAGTTCATTGTAATACGTTGCGGCAAGTTCCGAATATTTTGTAAAAAAGCGTTTCCTTCTTATAAATGCCATACCAGCTCCTTCTTGGAGAGTTAATGCCAACTTTTATTGCATAAAACAGTGTTCAAGGCATGGTGGATGAATAGGAGTTAGCCAAAAACAAAGTTCTTAGATTCGATACCCATTCAATTGTTTTGTTTCTACTGCGACTTTTGCTTCTGGTACTATTTTGTGATCATGGTGTTGGTCTCACGTTAAAATATCTGTTCACTTCTGTAACTCAGTGGACGAATATGCTTATAGGTTGCAGCAATGCAAGTTCATAGCAGCTCTAGCAGGTCAAATGAATTTGATACGTTGACATTAAAAGAACGGCTCGAAGGGGATAATACAGCTGAAGATCCAGTGACGTGATAATTATGACATCAGTGAAATGCGGTCAGATATGCTGAAACTGCAGTGTTGTGTAATTCCTTCCCTGTTATATCGTGACTTATTAACAGTTGTGCCAGACTGGGACTCGAACCAATGTTTCCAACTTTTCGTTATCAGTGTGCTAGTTGTTAGGCTGTCTGAGCACTGCTTGTGAAGAAGCAGGAAATCCAGGTCGAGGCTCGATCTGGGGCAAATTTCATTATTCCCCTCTAATAGGATTGGCCAATCCTTTCAAAACACTGAGCTTTATACGAACATCCTCCAGAGGTATTTCGGTTCTGTCTACACCATGGAACAGTAGATATCTACATGAACCGCAGTTACAAGAAATAAAGCTTAATGTGCAGCTCCTTCTTCGAAAGTTGGCAAGCCCTACCTGGAAGCTGGTGCTCACTGAAAATAACCTGTGGTGTCACCGCCAGACACCACACTTGCTAGGTGGTAGCCTTTAAATCGGCCGCGGTCCGTTAGTATACGTCGGACCCGCGTGTCGCCACTATCAGTGATTGCAGACCGAGCGCCGCCACACGGCAGGTCTAGTCTAGAGAGACTCCCTAGCACTCGCTCCAGTTGTACAGACGACTTTGCTAGCGATGGTTCACTGTCTACTTACGCTCTCATTTGCAGAGACGACAGTTTAGCATAGCCTTCAGCTACGTTATTTGCTACGACCTAGCAAGGCGCCCTGTTCAGTTACTATAATTACTATCTTCAAGAATGTATTCTGAACAGATAATATTGTGAATTATGTACCGTCAAGAGCGACTTTCCTCATGAATGGATTAAAGTTAAGTATCAAACTAATTACGTCCGCTTTCTGAATTCTCATTCCTTGTCATGTTCCACACCTCACGTCAGTATAGTTCTTCCCTCCTCACGCCACCCTGCGCGAGCTAAAACCCGTGCATTTCGGCCTCCACTAGTAACACGGTGTTGGCTCTTCTGCTAACACAAAATAACATATCCCAATGGGCTGAAGAGGTTTCTCAGAAACTGATTGATGGTTCACCTCTGAAATTGAAAAGGCGTAAGATTGTAGATAAGGGGACCGTTCCCACTGGATCTACCGTTCTAACTTCTCCAGCACTTCCAGCTCTAATTAGGGACCTAACTGTGGTGCATTACCTGTGCGTGGGGTGCAGTCATTCCTTTTAGACGAAGGTTAGTTTGAGAGGCGAGAAGCAACTGAAGCCTGACCCGTAAGGAAGTAAAAAATACTTAGCATTGAAAGGATGAGGCCAGATTGGTACGAAGACATGATAGCCTTCCCATTGTTCATTACCGGTCTTTCCTTGTCAGCAACAGAATCGCCTGTATGAACCAGGAATATTTTGAGCTATTTCCGAGGAAGACCTTCTGTTACGCAAGAGCCAAAATCAGAATGAAGACCATAAAAAAAAAATGGTTCAAACGGCTCTGAGCACTATGGGACTTAATATCTGAGGTCATCAGTTCCCTAGAACTTAGAACTACTTAAACCTAACTAACATAAGGACATCACACACATCCATGCCCGAAGCAGAATTCGAACCTGCGACCGTAGCAGTCGCGCGGTTCTGGACTGAAGCACCTAGAACCGCTCGGCCACCGCGGCCGGCCGTAAGATCATCAGTGATGTTCTATATCTTACATGTTGCTGAATGAAGTGCAGCACCTACGCCTGGGATTGGCCCAGCTAGGGCTAGATCAGTGTGATGCAGACTTCCCCCTCCAGTATCTCATGTACAGTAACATCCGTCGTATGACACAGATATGGAAACATATCAGACAAAAAATTAGTCATCCTGTGATACGTCACAGTAACACCACGTAAAAGCACCTCTGTCTCTTCGATTCGGCGAAGGAGATAATCCAAAAGGCTCTTCTGGCAATCCAGATCCAGATGTTCAAATCCATTCATGATTAGACTTTTGAAACTGCCAGATTACGGGGATTTTGAGCGGAAAGATTCATTAGCCCCAGGCTCTTTCTACAGGTTTAATCGCATGTGGTTTAACGATAGCATGCCTGAGTGTTCGTCACAGCAGGATCTTATGCATGCAGCCCTGTTGATGTTTGATTTCTGGGGCGCTCAAATGCGCGGTCATCAGCGCCTGTACAAAGTCCCAATTTTCACACAGACCAATTTGTTTACACAGCCCAATCAAGCCACTGTCACGAATTATGATGATGATTATGATAATGATGAAATGATCAGCACAACACAAACACCCAGCCCCTGGGCAGAGAAAACCCCCATCCCGGCCGGGAATCGAACCCAGGACTCTGTGATCCAGAGGCAGCAACGTTAGCCACTGGAAATGCAGCCCTGTGAACACGACTGTTGTCATTTTGGAAGACGGGAGTGTCTCCAGGACTCTCATCATTAAGATGTATAAGAAAGGACTACATTTAGTCACTGAGAATGAAGAAATGAATAACGTGGTCCATGTTGACGGTAAGATGAATGAGCAGAACCAAGTGATGGTAAAAAAATCGCCTCTAAATCAACACAGAACCACATCCAGACTGAGCTACATCCCCCATACACTGTGTACTACTCGTCTCACTAGGCAGTCGGTGCACTCGACGTCTTGTGTCACATTGAAAGGGCCAAAATAATGGCACGCCAGTCCACAGTACACCGGCCATTTTATGTGATATTTGATCCATTGTAACTGTGCAGATTCATATACTGCAGTGAGCAATGGCATTTAGGAGGCACCCGGAACCAAAGGTCCGTTTCATGTAAGCTGCCTTCCGAAGATTCGATTGGGAACTACTTGAAATGGACCTGCGTACACAGACTGCAGCAATACCTGTCGTGTTCGAAACATGCTGTTTTTGACAAGGTGGGACGCCAGTATCCGATCGCCTTCGCTTAGAATCTTTTTACTACCACTATTCTTACGCCATTACCTGGCTGCAACTCGTACGCCACTCCCTGAAGACCAGTTAGACAATCCCTGCTCGTACTCCAGCAAATACGGCAACTTTACTCACGGTATAGGGATAAGGACATTTAAACACTGTAGCTTCTTTCGGTCTTCTACCACGTCACCAGGTCGGCCAGTCTTACATCTCTGATTTAATGCTACCGACTGGGACATACACATCTCTTTATTGCCACGACTGCCGTTAACGGTGGAGGACGTCAAAACTATTTCAGTTCTATACCACATACAGCGCTCCAAGCGACCACTTAGGGGCTGAAAGGGGATCGATTAAGGTTTTGCGAGGTGAGCTTATGCCAGTAAGTAGACTTAGCGCGGTCAGTGTCGAGATAACCAGCTGCCCTAGCTAAATTTCTAGGGTGTGGTTTAAGATGTAGATAATTCCCAGCAAGCATTGTCTATCGAACTCACGGGCTCCGAACGATATATATCGAACGCAGGACTCTCGTGGCTGCAAATACAGTCTATTGTGGTGACTGGAACAACGGTAAAAAACAAACGTTTACTAAGTTAACATTAAATACAAGGAAAACTAGTAATTTCACTTACTTTACTCGTCAGCCACGTCTTCTTCATTGGCTATTCCGCGGGAAGCAATCCATTTTTCCCGTCACCTGGGTACTCTCTGGATATAGCTCAGAGGAATATTGGAAGAGTCTCAGAAGGTTGAATTTTCCCACGCAACTGCAAATTGTGGAAGTACAGGTATTGAAAGAGGCACAGTTTCTTCAATGTCTCCCTGTCGGCCCTGTCTATTACTCGACAATTCGACAGATTTGCATAAGCGTTCTATCTTTTGTCTGTGGACAGAGGGATCGTTCAAAGACAGAAATTCCACAGAATGATTTACAGATTCGCGTTGTAACTCCTTTCTTGAAGGTAGTGTAGCACTTAAAGCAGTCTATTATAACGCTGGGTCCTGGCAAGATGAAGTGCTTCATGAGGAACACAATAGATTTCTTGCCCCTCGAATATACTGAAACTCTGAAGTAATTCACGGTCTTGCTTCCAATGTCTCCCAAGTTCCATATGTGTTTCAATTAATTTTTTAGCGGGCGTTCTTCCTTGTATTTTCGGAAGGCTAGATACGATTCGTTTATTGCAACTATCCACTTATTCAACAATTCATGTGCTGCTAAGTCCCTGAAAATAGGCTTTATCACCTCCATTACCGCATCAGGCAGACTATGTTTATGAGTTCACACTTCACCAGTCAGCAATACCTTATTGTACTTACACAAACTGTTTTCTCTTTTGGGACACAAGTAATGATGGGGACTTCCAGGGGCTGAAAAAGTATGAATAAAAAGAGTCCAAATAGACTTTTTCATTTCATCGACACAGTGTGTGTTTTGCCTAATAGCCATTCCATAATAGTTCTGTGTTTTGTCAACCTTCCCAACTCATCCAATCCTTTACCATCACTGAGCTTTTGTTTTTTGTACGAAGCTTTCAGTCGTCGAAGTCTTGATCCCGTTCGTTTCTGTACGTGTTCACCACACTCAGATTTCTGCACTACAACATCACCATCATAGAGCTTCAGTTCTTGACTATGTTTGAAACTTTTAGAAGCACCATCACCGAGGTAATTCACATATCGCACTTTATCACACGCAACACTACGTTAAAATAAACTAGCAACACCAGCCACTGCCATTCCTCCACTACTGCCACAATAGTTAGCTGTGAAATTATTTTCATGTGTACTTTCACTTTTTGTGGCCATCTACGATATTTAGATATTAGCGCTACGTCTAAAACGTAAGGTCTAAAACTTTCCCTGTATACATACTGGTGGCAGATACCGCACTATGAAAAGATGTGTGTGTCCCCGTTTATGCCAGGCACCATCGAATGCTGCAGTGTTCTTCGTTGGCACGAACGTGCAGAAGTGTGTGTAGAATCAGCTAAGTGAGAAATCCATGCGATACACACATTTATTTATATATAAAAGCTGACTTCAGAATTTTCCTTTGTGTGAGACCACATGTACAAGACTAATGTGACAATTTGAAGTTCTAGATCCTCATATTTTACTGCTCATGTTGCTTCTGCATAATCACAATAATTGTTTCTATTTTGATATACCATACTGTGAAATTTCAAACATTTGTGAGTGTCGTGATAAACTCGTACTGTTATCATCAATTATAGGCTTAAACTTAATTGTGCTCTTTTAAAAGTTTTGAGAACAATAGGCCTATCCTTATTCAAAACAGTTGTTCTCTAATTTGATTGTACAATTATGTGAGACACAGGTTATTTTTAAGAATTTTCAGACATTTACAAAGTTATACTTTGAAAAGTTACTGGTACAAATGTTTTGGGCACATAATTTATTTCATAGCAAATCAGTGTTTGTAGTTTGCAGTTCTGCCAAAGAATGTGTCACCACTGAATTTCATTGTACATTACAAATAAATGTGTGT
The DNA here is from genome assembly GCF_023864275.1 of Schistocerca cancellata. Classification (NCBI taxonomy): domain Eukaryota; kingdom Metazoa; phylum Arthropoda; class Insecta; order Orthoptera; family Acrididae; genus Schistocerca; species Schistocerca cancellata. Next base: position 328,944,769 of record NC_064633.1, on the reverse strand, counting down.
TTTTGAGAATTTTCAGAAGCTACCACTGTCTTTTGCATGATTATAAGCAATCTCTAGTAAATCAGATTTGTGATTTACTGTTGCACATATCATGTATGAACACTTGCCACAATTCAGTTCCATTTCACTGACAAGTCCTACGTGATTTTTTATAGAGAGTTCGAGACCGACTTCACTACACTGAATATATCTTACACAGCTTGTAAAAATACCGTTGAGAATGACATATCAAATCTTTCAATCACGTCCAGTTCGCCCATAAAACATTCACACTTTTCACTAACTCAGCTAAGCTTACTCTGCGAGGTACTGTCTTGCTGTCTTTCTGACTTTCATCGCAATGGGAAGATGTACCAGCAAGGTTAAGTTCACAAATTTGGTTATGGTCTTCATTGTTTACGGTAATAACATCTATCTTTCGCTTTTCAACATTTCTCCTTTTGTGAAAGGCCTTCAGAGGATTGCTAGCCACTTTACCTTTACCCATGATTAACCTTCAATAAAACTTCAATGAACAGAATTCACCACGGATATTTTCAGGATTACAAAAGAGTAAATAAAAATGAAACACACGACAATCGAGCGAGCGATATACACTATGTGATCAAAAGTATCCAGACATCTGGCTGAAAATGACTTTAAAGTTCGTGGCGCCCTCCATCGGTAATGCTGGAATTCAGTACGGTGTTGGGGAATAGCAGCTCACTTCTCACGGAGTGCTGCACTGAGGAGGGGTGTCGGTGTCGGTCGGTGAGGCCTGGCGCAAAGTCCGCGTTCCAAAACATCCCAAAGGTGTTCTTTAGGATTCGTGTCAGGACTCTGAGCAGGCCAGTCTATTACAGGGATGTTATTGTCGAGTAACCTCTCCGCCACAGGTGCTCTATAGTGTTGAAAGATGCAATCGCCATCCCCAAATTGCTCTTCAACAGTGGGAAGCAATAAGGTGCTTAAAACATCAATGTAGGCCTGTGCTGTGGTAGTACCACGCAAAACAACAAGGGACGCAAGCCGCATCCATGAAAAAAACGTCCACACCGCCTCCGAATATTACTGTTGGCACTACACATACTGGCAGATGACGTTCACTGGTCATTCGCCATACCCACACCCTGCCATCAGATCGCCACATTGCGTACCGTGATTCGTCACTAAACACAACGTTTTTCTACTGTTCAATCTTCCAATGTTTACGCTCCTTACACCAAGCGAGGCGTTGGTTAGCACTTACCGGCGTGATGTGTGGCTTATGAGCACCTGCTCGACCATGAAATCCAAGTTTTCTCACCTCTCTCCTAACTGTCACAGTACTTGAAGTGGATCCTGATGCAGTTTGGAATTCCTGTGTGATGGTCTGGATAGATGTCTGCCTATTAAAAATTACGACCCTCTTCAACTGTCGGCGGTCTCTGCCAGTCAACAGACAAGGTCGGCCTGTACGCTTTTGTGCTTTAGGTGTCCCTTCACGTTTCCACTTCACTATCACATCGGAAACAGTGTACCTATGGATGTTTAGGAGTGTGGAAATCTCGAGTACAGACATATGACACTAGTGACATCCAGTCACCTGACCGCGTTCGAAGTCGTTGAGTTCCGCAGAGGGCCCCATTCTGGTCTCTCACGATGTCTAATGACTACTGAGGTCGCTGGTATGGAGTACCTGGCAGTAGGTGGCAGCACAATGCACCTAATATGAAAAACGTATATTTTTGGGACTGTCCGGATACTTTTGATCACATAGTGTACATCAAACTATCACGGGTTAGCTACAACACTTAGTTTGTAACACTTACTTTCTCTCTCATCACTAAAATGTACGTGATGAGCATGTTGATTCATGAGTGCAACATTTGACAGCAGTTTAACAGCGCCACAGTGGATCACGCCCATGCAGAACATATTTCAAACATATTTTAAAATGGTCGTAGTCTTCTGAACTGTATAAATTATATATCAATTGAAAGGGAAAGTCTGCAGATTTTTAAAATGCAAAAAAGTAGAAATTTAACATTTTATGATTTTGAACATTCATGATATTGAACCTTTCCGGACCCCTTTAAGTGATTTAAGGAATTCAGTGCAAGCCCAGTCACACTGCTCGTCCTACACAGTCAGTTTTTATGCAAGTGCGGCATGCACGACTGTGCTGAGCTTGGTTTGTGTGTGACTTCAGAGCGATCGATGTCAGTCTGTAATCTAGAAACTCAAACGCTACCAGTACTACTGCTGTTCCCGTCGGTAAAAGTATGTGAAGGAAGGTCGCATTCTCGATGTCCTTGTTCTTAATTGCTTATATGTACTTACCGCATACGCCAGTCCCGGGAAGGTCGACATAACACGCATAGATCCGGCCTGTCACAGTTCTCCTCCAACGGGAAAGATAAACAACTTGGCTCCCTACACGTTTGGCTGGTCACTTCCATGGTAATTGGGGAGGGGTGAGGGAGGGGGGGGGGCAGAAAGATACAGAAGAGACAGTGTTGCTTTCAGCGAGCTTTCCGCTACAAGCACGATTAAGGGGTGATACCATTGTAGAATTTAAAAAAAATTTTTTTTAGTGGCTTATAAAATGCTTTGAACCTTCTAAAATGTGAATCATAGAGGGTAAGACCAGATTAAAAAAAAAAAAAAAAAACCTGTTGTGTGAAATTCCGAGCTCCTCCTCTACCGCCTCGAATTATCCGAAACAGCCTGCCTGTGTCAACTCGATACACACTGTAGTGTGTCGGTGTACTTTACTATTTCAGAATAATAGTCCTTTTGCTTGGCGTCAGCTAGCGTCAGTACGTGGACGAAAAAGAAAATTCTTTCGCTTCGAATCTTGATTTTTGTGTGCAGTATTGACATTTGATAGTTTATTTGTGAACTTCCAGCATGAGATTTTATACACTGAAGCGCCAAAGAAACTGACATAGGCATGCGTACTCAAATACAGAGATATGTAAACAGGCGGAATACGGCGCTGCAGTCGGCAACGCCTATACAAGACAACAAGGGTCTGGCGCAGTTGTTAGATCGGTTACTGCTTTTACAATGGCAGGTTACCAAGATTTAAGTGAGTTTGAACGCGGTGTTATAGTCGGATCACTAGCGATAGGAGACTGCATCTCGGAAATAGCAATGAAGTGAGGATTTTCCCGTAGGATCATTTCACGAGTCTACCGTGAATATCAGGAATCCGATAAAACATCAAATCTCCGACATCGCTGCGGTCGGAAAAAGATTCTGTAAGAACGAGACCAATGACTAGTGAAGAGAATCGTTCAGCGTGACAGAAGTGCAACCCTTCCGCCAATTACTGCAGATTTCAATGCTGGGCAGTCAACAAGTATCAGCGTGTGAAAAATTCAACGAAACATCATCGATATGGGTTTTCGGAGCCGAAGGCCCACTCGTGTGATGACTACGCGACAGAAAGCGTTACAACTCGCTTGGGCCCGTCAACACCAACATTGGACTGTTTATCACTAGCAACATGTTCCTTGGTCGGTTCGAATTGAATCGACCGGATGGGCGTGTACGCGTATGGAGACAATCTCATGAATTCATAGACTCTGCATGTCAGCAGGGGACTGTTCAAGCGGGTGAAGGCTCTGTAATGGTGTGGGGCGTGTACAGTTGGAGTGATATGGGACCCCTGATACGTCTAGATACGATTCTGGCAGGTAACACGTATGTATGCATCCTGCCTGATCACCTGCATCCCTTCATGTCCATTGTGCATTCCGACGGACTTGGGCAATTCCAACAGGACAACGCGACACTTCACACGTCCAGAATTGCTACACAGTGGCTCCAGGAACATTCTTCCGAGTTTAAACACTTCCGCTGGCCACCAATACGCCCAGACATGAACATTATTGAGCATACCTGGGATGTCTTGCAATGTGCTGTTCAGAAGAGATCTCCTCTCCCTCGTACTCTTAAGGATTTATGGACAGCCCTTCTGGATTCATGGTGTCATTTCCTTCCAGCACTACTTCAGACGTTAGTCGAGTCCATGCCACGTCGTGTTGCGGCACTTCCGCGTGCTCGCATGGCCCTTACACTATATTAGCCTGGTTTACCAGTTTCTTTGGTTCTTCAGTGTAGTATACAGTTTTATACTTCTAGTATAAATGTGTGGTAAGGAATTGTACATTGGGCATAAAAGGTACGGAAACCAAATCCAACGCGGCGCCGAAGCAGTATGTCATCAAAGCGTCCAAAGAATAGCTACGAGACATAGCATTTCGGGAGGAGTCAGTGCCTGTGCTAAGAAATTGAATGACAGTGACTAGGATTTTGAAGTGAACTACAGGTGAGCTATAAGTTTATAAATTTTCTTGCCGTTTTCTCTGTTATTTCTGAACATTTGAAATGTAAAACGTGCAATGCAGACATGACGTTGCAAGAACGATGTCCTCAAGGCTTAGGCTTCGCAATAATTATTGCATCGCAGAAACCGTTATACGAAGTGGTAAGTTTATACGGGACGCATATTAAATCAACCGTCGGATCGTCCTAGCAAAGGAATTGTAAAGTTTTCTGCGATCAAGGAACTGCCACGATCGTTATTTCAAACGTTCTATGATAAACTAGTGGGTATGATTTCGATCGCAGTGGTAACTGTACAACAGGCCAGTCCTGGAATAGCAGAATTTTCCAAAGGTGGATTTTTTTCATCTGTTCATGTCTGCAACACATTTCAAAAGTTCAAGCGAGTTTCTCTCGGAACATGATTTTTCAAAACAGTACTCAGAGTAATTCCAACAATATTCAATATTTTTATTTGAAAATTTAACCACAACCTTGAAATAACATTTCAAAGTGAACCACGTAGAGGATATCCGATTATGTTAACAGAATCGTCCGTCGGTTTTTGGTAGAACAACATTACAATAAATGAAAAGCACCAGTTTGCCTTTGTTCCACAATATTAATTTTAAAGTAAATTAGTATTAAAAGTAATATTGTAGAACAAAAGGAAACTGGTCCTTTTCATTTATTATGATTTCGGATTAGTTAATTTAAACAATGTTTATTAACACATGACTGCCCTTTTTTGATGACAATTGAACGACTTTATTCAAACACCCGCCAATAACACGGAAATCAATATTTCTAAAATCTCCTACTTGGTTAACTAGCTACACTCATGTACACTACACTGATTCTTTTCCTTTTTTCCAGAAGCAAATTGACACTATGTAAGTAGGCTGTTTATGTTTTCTTTATGTAAGTAGGCTGTTTAGGTTCTTATATTGGTAACGCCGCCGCCACGTAGCGCTCTCTGTATGAAAATCACTGGCTGTGCTGTGTGCAGTCTGTGGCTAGTTTGCATTGTTGTCTGCCATTGTAGAGGGGCAGCTGGATGTGAACAGCGCGTAGCGTTGCGCAGTTGGAGGTGAGCCGCCAGCAGTGGTGGATGTGGGGAGAGAGATGGCGGAGTTTTGATAATTTGTAATACTGGATGTCAATTATGAATATTAAGGTAAATACATTGTTTGTTCTCTATTAATATCTTTCATTTGCTAACTATCCCTATCAGTAGTTAGTGCCTTCAGTAGTTTGAATCTTTTATTTAGCTGGCAGTAGTGGCGCTCGCTGTATTGCAGTAGTTCGAGTAACGAAGATTTTTGTGAGGTAAGTGATTTCTGAAAGGTATAGTTTAATGTTACTCAGGGCCATTCTTTTGCAGGGATTTTTGATAGTCAGATTGCGTTGCGCTAAAATTATTGTGTGTCAGGTTAAGCAAAGTCGTGTATAAATTGTTCTAAGTGGACGTTTCGTATGTATAAATTGTTCTAAAGGGGACGTTTCAACTAGTTATAGTGCGTCTCGCAGATCGTCCCAAATTCAATATGCCTCGATAGAATTGCTGCATTGTCGCCATTTTGTAACATTTTGCGACAAAACTTTTTTGTAGTGTATTGAAATATATGCTCAATAACTACCCCATGTGTTACTTCTCTGACATACATCGTTCTGCCCCCAAAAAAAGATTGTGAAGAAAACGCTCTTTCTCAGGCCGTTACCGCGGCGTTACCCAATAAGTTCAACTGGAAATTAGTACGTTCTCCATAACGCTGTCCGCTTCTCTTTTCCTGACTTCGAGCACTGGAAGACGTTATTAATGAAGATGGGTAGGTATCTTCAGGTTATAAGTATCTCAAAACCCAAAATCTCACTGATGGTACACGGTCGTGAATGTTCTGTCGACGTAGAGGTCATGCGAAGAGTGGCACCATCACGGTTAGTCTGGGATAGCGGACGGCATCAGCAGTGGTCTCTTTCAGGGAAGCATTCAAAATCTAGCTGAAGTGAAATATAAGGCTCTCTAAAAGTACGAATTCGTTAATTATAAGAAGAGTAACTATAGGAATATTACTAACATACACAGTCTGTCCAAAAAGTTCTGAGACTGACTTTATTCTGGTGTACAAGCGACGACAGAGCAGTAACTACCGTGGCAGCTTGAACTAACAGGTATAAACAACAAATACACATTCGACCGTCTGTTGTTAGCAGGGAGTGGTAAGTATTGGACCTGTGGCCGTAGTGTTTCAACATTGTTGTGTCAAAAATAGCTATCGAATAACACTTTCAGGACTTTTTCCAGAATTTTTTGGAGAAGAAAAACAGAGTGTGCAAAGTTTACTCCGCACAGTATGAGTACCGAACAAAACCAACGAGGCTTGTGCGCGTTTCGCCGACTTGATAGTGATGAAAAATGAAGGAGTTCTTTTCAGGAAAGAATTACCATGCATAATGAAACGTGGTGTTTTCAATACGAACTTGTCAAAAAACGGCAAAGTGCAGAAAGTCACATGAAAGTTCAACGTTTAGGAGACATAACTGCCATTCAAGCCATTGTGACGCGCGATTTGAACAACATCCCAAAGAAAGACTTATCATAGTTTCACAGGGTTGTATGAACGTGCTGCGCATAGTTCTCGAATAGGGAGAGACGTTGTAGAACACCTGAAGCATTACGACCACCACCTTAACTTTTCTCTATTTTTTGTTAGGTCAGTCTCTGAACTTTTCGGACTGACGGCCTAAAATACATAGTGCTTCGAAGAAATTGCTTGTGTTCATAACTATTTTCAGATGTAGTCTCAAATGCTTGGAGTTTAGTGTTAAGCGCTCTCCATAAAACAAGGGAAAATGACAATGTCAATAAGAAGCGTGATCATCAAGGGTGCAACTTAAGACAGTGTTTTGTGTGCCATTAATCTTTATCTGAGCTGAACGATAATGATTGTGCCATGCTTCTGTCAATTCTTAAACGTGCATTACGCGTTTCATATCGCGAAATAAAGGCATTCACTCAGTGCGTCGAACTGCTTTCTCAAAAAAAAGAGAGAGAGACAGAGAGAGAGAGAGAGAGAGAGAGAAAGAGAAAGAGAGAGGGAGAAGGAGTGGAAATCCAAAACAACACCCAACGAGTTAAGAATGATAAACGAAACAACCGCTACTTCTTGGAAAGAATCTATCCCGATATTCAGATAATGCATTAGCCACACCATAAGCACATAGGCACCTACGATTCTACTTAAAACAGGGGCATTCATTCCTATGTGAAAGTGGTGCACACTTCGAGTGACCAGATGTTTGAGGGATGCGCTACTTTGACTAATATCACGAAGAAACTAAACTTGCATACTTCCCTACGTTTCACTTTCGGAAATAACGAAACAGCCGTTAAATAAATTCCGCATTTTGTGAGAACAATGGTTACTCAATGCTCCTATCGGAGCGCAAAACATGAGAATTTGTTCCTGTTTATTTACAAGACCCTGACCGAAAAATGGGGTAACAACTGCCTCAGCGGCTTTAGTACTTTTACCAAAAAGTGTTGCATGAGAACATATTTGTGCTTTTTTTTTAACATGCAGCGCATCTCAAACTTCCACAAGCTTCTCTAACCGTAACTCACACCCACTGACCGATCGATATAAGTCACTCATAACCATCCTCTCCCAGCTGCCCTTTCTCACTCCCTCTCATTCAGCCCAACCCAATGTCATTATCCTTTTGTGTCTCTCTGTCACTGCCTCCCGTGTGACGGCCAGTCTCTTTCGCTCTATGCTACTATTGCAGCCTCCTCTCTCTGTCGCTATTTCCCTTTTGCTCTCTTTTACTTCTGATATCTCATTCCTTCGTTCCTAGTACTGCGCTCTCTTCTCACCATCACTGTGTCTCTCTTCCTCGTTCTTACTCTCATATACTCCGTCTCTCATTATCATTGGCTCTCACCCACTACCACTTTCTCTTTATTCGTCCGCCGTGGCACTGTCCCCTTTACTCTTTTCCTAGAACTGTTCTGTTCTGTTCTGCCCCTCTCAACTATGTCCCACTGCCAAGGTGTCCCCCTCTTTCTCTCACAATGCCGTTGTCTCCTTCCCTCTTTCCATAACGCAAGTACTGACTTCTATCTTCCTGTATTTCTTATCTTTCCGTGTATTTGCCATTGGCACTGTTCTTCTCTCTCAGCGTAAAAAGAACACGAATATGTTCTCATGCCAAAATTTTTGGAAAATTTTTTAAAGTTGCTGAGGAAGGTCGAATGAGGCAGCTGACACCCCCAAATGGCTCAAATGGTTCAAATGGCTCTGTGCACTATGGGACTTAACATCTGAGGTCATCAGTCCCTTAGAACTTAGAACTACTTAAACCTAATTAACCTAAGGACATCTCACACATCCATGCCCGAGGCAGGATTCGAACCTGCGACCGTAGCACCAGCGCGGTACCAGACTGAAGCGCCTAGAACCGCCCAGCCACACCGGGCGGCAGCTGATACCCCACTTTTCAGTCAAAACCTTTTAAATAAACAGGAACGTATTCGAATTTTTTTTTTTTTTTTTTTTTTTTTGTGCTCCGATAGAAGCATATTCCCACTGGTTCCCTTCTTTCCCCAGCTGCACTCTCGGAATCCACAGATGGGTTTTGGTACCCAAAAACAAGTTTTTGAGGTGTTTATTGATAACGGATAAAGATTTTTCAATGTGGTGAGATGGCTTCTCCAGAAAAATGCCTAGAGGACATACCGTTAAAATCTGAGTAATTTTTAAGATTTCTTACTGTTTAGATTCCACCTCATATAACGTGTCGAATTAGGGAAACTGTGAAACTTTGAACTTGGAAACGGATGAAGATATCAAGAAAGTTTTCAAGGTTGTTTGAGTTCGGAATCTTATGAATACATCGTAAAAATGTCAGCCATTTTCTGTGCATAGCCGTCTTGGAATCCTTAGTTGTGGTTGGGTCCGCTGGTGACGCCGAAAATATAGTAAAAATACCCTTTTTTGGGTGTTTTCCGAGGTACCGCCCATGAACTACTGGTGCAGCCGTGAGTCCCGTCAAGCCCATCGTTTGCCACATCAAGTGCAAAAAGTAACAACCGATTTGCTCTATTTATCCTAAGCAGGTGGGAGGGTGTTGTGTTCATAATTTGAAGCTGTACTGTAGGATAGTGACGCTAACACGATCCTTCTGTAGGGTATACAAATGGTTCCCAGCCCATGGGATATCCAAATCATTTGACCCTACCTTATCAGCAGGAATAGAACCCGATATTGGAGCTCGGAAAATTCCCGTTTTTATGCGCAATATTTTGGAACATATGGGGCACGCATGCGGTCGCACACATTCGGATTATAGCAAACTACTATAGTCACTATTATGTCTATGTTGATGTAATCCTTCCCACAGTTTCAGCCAGAGGCAGCGGCTTGCTGGTTATCACCCCAGCCAGACACTCATAAACACTGCTTCCACAGCACATCAGAAAGCGAGCCATTCTACTTATCACTCTGCTCAGCGCACGTGCTCCAACATTAGGCCAACACATCTAGCTTCCTGGAATGGAAAACGACCATTGCTCGTTCTTTGCATCATTGACGACTGTTGAGCACTCCACTTTTGAAGAGACTGATGACCCCACAGTTTGGTTCATAAAACAACAGTCAGCATCATCACTGTTGCTCCCAACTGACTTCCCGTCGTTTTGACACATGCATGTGTACTAGCGTGAACAAAGTTAAATCGATGTATCTCAGCAGTTACCACATGGAAATTCTTTGAATTCAACGCGTTACAATGAAGATACATTATGAAACGCCCAGGTACAAATTGATTTGAATGTATTCTTTTCATGGTTGTGTTGATGAGTGATTATGAGTGTTGATTTCTCGACGTATCAAAATGTATCTATTCTCCATCTGCAAGTTAAAACTGGATTTTCAACTGATCTCTAGTCTGGCGCTCATGACGGTGTGGCTGTTGTAAAAACAGTCTTTCCTTTGAGAAGGGTGTTATGGCACGACGGATAATTACACTGAAGCGCCAAAGAAACTGGTACATCTACCTAATATCGTGTAGGGCCCCCGAGAGCACGCAGAAGTGCCGCAACACGACATAGCATGGATTCGACTAGTGTCTGAAGTAATAACGGAGGGAACTGACACCATGAACCCTGCAGGGCTGTCCATAAATCCGTAAGAGTACGAGGGGTGGAGATCTCTTCTGAACAGCACGCTGGAAGGCATCCCAAACATGCTTAATAATGTTCATTTCTGTGGAGTTTGGTGGCCAGCGGAAGTGTGTCAACTCAGAAGAGTGTTCCTGGAGCCACTCTCTAGAAATTCTGGACGTGTGGGGTGTCGCATTGTACTGTTGGAATTCCCCAAGTCCGTCGGAATGCACAATGGACATGAATGGATGCAAGTGATCAGACAGAATGCTTACGTACGTGTCACCTGTCAGGGTCATATTTAGACGTATCAGTGGTCCCATATCACTCCAACTGCACACGTCCCACGCCATTACAGAGCCTCCACCCGCTTGAAGAGTCCCCTGCTGACATGCAGGGCCCATGGATTCATGAGGTTGTCTATATACCCGTACACATCCAGCCTCTCGATACAATTTTAAATGACACTCGTCCGACCAGGCAACGTGTTTCCAGTCATCAACAGTCCAATATTGGTGTTGACGGGCCCAGGCGAGGCGTAAAGCTTTGTGTAGTGCAGTCCCAAGGGTACACGAGTGGGCCTTCACGTTAGCCAACATGTTAGCCAGAGGAAACTGTGTGAACCCCGCTGTGTTTTGGCAGAAGAAGCAAACTGTAACATGGCAGCAACATAAACGTGTAGGTTTTGATCAAAATTCGCCGCTCATGGCGCTTCTCTGAACGTAACTAATGATTAACAAGACAGGCGAAAATAAATCGCTGCAATTTCGGCGGAATTCTTTTTGATTACTAACCAAAGCGAGGTGACAGATGTTTCTGAATGGTCACCATGCAAGTATGGGCGTGGAGAGGCCCCACTTAATATTACAGAAAATGTTAGTATTAGTTTCAGTTTAGGACGACATTTACCCTCCAGCACACAGCGTTTCCCCTACAGTGCCTTCTGCAATCCCCACCACTACCGTTCTTCCCAGGCATGCCCTGCCGTTGCCTGTCTACCGGCCACAGTATTTTGTGCGGACTCTGCCGTAAAGTGAGCAGATGGGCTTGTTTGTAGCCACTTGGACTCTAGCACAGAGTTGAAGCAGCATAGTGTGACATATTTGTACTTATCATCTAAGCTCAGTGCTCCTCGATACCTGAATACTTAGAGAAGTACCTCCATTGTTGTAGCCAAAGGCAGCAGTTCTGTGTAGTAAATTTCGCAGCCTGTACAGCCCCGTATGACCTGCAGATTAAATCGTATTTCCTTTCTACTGTAATAAACAAGACTGGTTTGGTAAGTCTGGTAAAAAAGCAAGAAAAATGTTTGTTTCATAAACAACTCACTTTGCTTCTTGAGGTAGTCTCCTTTGAGGGCTATACACTTTGCTCCACCGATCTTCCAGATTTTACATCTCATCTGAAAAACAGGTTCTGTCAAACTCTGCAGAACACTCATTAACTGCAACCATCACTCCCTCATTTGATGAAAATTTCTTCCCAGCAAACCAGTGTTTCAAGGTAGGAATTAGTAAGGAGATACTTAGGCCACATTCGGTGGATAGGGTGGATGAGGAACCAATTCAAAGCCAGATTTATGCACTTTCGCCATTTTCATCGCGGATTTATGGGATGATGCATTATCCTGGTGAAAGAGCACTTTTTTGTGTGTCAACGGTAGGCTTTTTTCAGCCAACACTTTTCAACCGATCCAACAATCAAGCATAATACCGTCTAGTTGTGGTTATGCTTGTTTCCAATTAATCTATGAGGATTATTCCTTGAGAATCCCCAAAAAAATCATTACCTTACCAGCTGACAAAAAAGATCTTTGCCCTCATTGGTGCATTTTCACCATCTTTTGTCCACTGCATTGCCTGCCATTTTGATTGTTGTCTAATGACGTGTCATCAACTGTCACAAACAGGCGCAAAAAGTCTTCTGGATTGCGATTTAACATCGCCAGACTTTGTGTTGAAGTGTTGTGCTGTATGCACTTTTGGTCGACTGTGAGCAATTGCGGACTCACCTCGCACACAGATTCTTCATAACAAATTCTCCATGCTGGATATTATGCACTCGTTGAGGTCAGATGCCTACAGTACCACCAGTCTCAAGAATTTTATTCCGCGGTCTTGCATTACCATATCAGTGTCAATCGTTTTCTTTTGTGGTGATCTCAAATGGACGACCGCATTGCGCTTCGTCTTTGGTGCTTGTCCGACCACGTTTAAATTCATTATCCAAAAGTAAATGGTGTTCAAGAATGGTACAGTGTCCGCATGAACTTCATCCAGTTCTGTATTGATCTGTGCGGCAGTCCAAACCTTCAAAAAAATTTTTTTAATAAAAGAACGAAACTCTGTTTCCTCCATTTTCGCCGGCCGCGGTTCTAGGCGACACAGTCTGGAACCGCGCGACCGCTACGGTCGCAGGTTCGAATCCTGCCTGGGGCATGGATGTGTGTGATGTCCATACGTTAGTTAGGTTTAAGTAGTTCTAAGTTCTAGGGGACTGATGACCTCATATGTTAAGTTCCATAGTGCTCAGAGCCATTTGAACCTCCATTTTCAATCGCAGTTGACACACTGACCAATTCAGACTGTTGTCAACAATGAACTGTACACTGTACAGTGTTGAAGCTGTTTATGCGACGCTTGGAATAATCAAGCTTATCAACTATGAAGGCACAATAAAATACCAGACTTATTAACCCACTCTCGTATTGATAGAATAAGTAAAATTTCGTTATCAGCCCTCGTTGTTGGTGTTGTAATTTTACTGCCTATCAGCTTACAAACGTTTCTTTTACCTCGATATTTAAGTTCAAGTGGTTTTAAATTGATCTCTGGAGACCAGTGTATTTTATTTCTCACAACTATAAATAATCACAGTTTCTGCACAAAGAATGAAATAAAAGATTAATGGGCAAAAAGAATCAATCCATATATTCGCTGGTGAAGATGGCAAATGTTTAGTGGTGTCACACGCGAGAGCGCTCCTGTGTCTCTTGCAAGGACGCCAGCCTTGGCTGCCTTGAAATCGCCTAACGGGGACGCCGCCACGCAGCGGTTGCTTTACAAATTCGCACGCCACGGCTGTTAATTTGACAGCAGCGCCTGCCCGACCCGACGACACGGCTGGGGTACAGTTCCGCCACGTGTGGCCAAGGCCAACACTTCTCGGCCTCGTAATCAAGAATGTGATTTTGAACGCAAAAGTGGACTTACACTGAGGTCACATCATGGGGTAGCGGTATGCACATATACTGAAGACGGTGGTGTCGCGCGCACACGGTATAAAAGGGTAGTGCATTGGCGGAGCTGTCATTTGTACTCAGGTGATCATGGCAGCATGACGGGAATTAACATCCTTTGAAAGCGGAATGGTAGTTGGAGCCAGACGCATGGGACTTACCATTTCGGAAATCGTTAGGGAATTCAATGTTCCAAGGTTCACACAGTCAAGAGTGTCCCGAGAATATAAAATTTCAGGCATTACAGACAATGCAGTGGCCAACGGCCTTCACTTAACGACCGAGAGCAGCAGCGTATGCATCGAGTCGTCAGTGATAACTGTAAGAGAACTTTAAGTGAAATAATCGCAGAAGTTAGTGTGGGACGTATGAAGAACGTACTTGTTAGGACAGTGCGGCGAAATTTTGCGTTAACGGGCTATGGCAGCACATGACCGGTGCGAGTGCCTTTGCTAATAGCACATCTTCTGCTTCACCTCTCCTGGGCTCATGACCATATCGGTTGGATTCTAGACAACTGGAAAACTGTGGGCTGGTCGGATGAGTACCAATCTCAGCTGGTAAGGAATGATTGTAGGTTTCGAGTGTGGCGCAGACCGCACGAAGCCATGGGTCCAAGTTCTCAGCAAGGCACTGTTCAAGCTCTTGATGGCTCCATAATAGTATGGGCTGTATTAACACGCAGTGGACTGGTTCCTATGGTCCAACGGAACAGATCAGCTACTGGAAATGGTTATGTTCGGCTGCCTGGAGACTATTTCCAGCCATTCAGGGACGTCATGTTCCCAGACATCATCAGAACTTTTACGGATGACACAACTGTTCGCAATTGGTTTGAAGAACATTCTGAGCAATTCGAGCATATGATTCGATCATCCAGATTGCCCAACATGAATCCTATCGATCATTAATGTGACATAATCGGAAAGTCAGTTCTGCACAAATCACTGCACCGGTAACACTTCCGCAATTATGCTCGGCTACAGAGGCAGCATGGCTCAACATTTCTGCTGGAAGCTTCCACCAACTTCCAGAGTCCATGCCACGTCGAGTTGCTGGACTATGCTGAGCAGTAGGATGTCTGACACGATATGAGGAGATATCGGATGACTTTTGCCACCGCTGCGTATCTTTCAGTGGATTTTTCTTTGGGGACAACGAGTTACGTCCAACTTTTTTCGGCGAAAAGATTCTTCATCGTCGGCGTGCTTTTGCAGAAAATCTAGACCTGTCAGACACTCTATCGCGATGGGAATAGCGTAAACCAGAACCTGCCAAATCTGGTGTATAGAGAGGACTTTCATTCGTCCTTGGAATCCCAGAGATTTTCCCATAACTTTAGAACATTTCAGTATGCCAAGGAAACATGTTGTTCCGCTCTTCACGTATTTTTTTAAACAGGCCGTCAGAGACAGAGCACCTCGTGTTGCCACTGCTAATAAGGCGAGTACACCGTTAGTCTGTTATACATTTTTACGAGCTTTCAACAGGAGCGACTTATTTATAGATACCTGTGTAGTTACTACATTATGTTTGTAATTTCTTGCGTGTTTGAGTGTTCACTAGGCAAAACCTTTTATTTTTATTTCAATAACTGCAAAGCGCACAGTACGGTCGTTGTTATCGACCCTCGTATCGTACAGACTTTTGTTTGTTTTCGTTAGTGTAGCTCAATATCGGTTAGTCCGTCAGTGAGAGAGCACTTCCAGTCTCTACTGCTAATAAGCCAAGTACACTGTTCGTCTGTTACATATTTTTACGAGCTACAAACAGGAGCGACTGCAGTAATGGATAGGAACTGTGATTGCTGAGTACAGATGCGAGCTGAGTTGGCGACCCTTCGCTCTCAGTTCCAGCCTGCATTGGCTTCCATCGCACAGCTTGAGGCTGTTGCCAAGGGGCATCACTGTGGGGGATCAGACACGGGGTTGCGAGGGACGTCGAGCACGTCTCACGTGTCCGCCGATCGGTCCACTGCTGTGGTCGCCCCAGGTACTGTCTGCACTGTAGTTGATCCCTCATCCGTGGTCGAGTGGGAGATCATTGCAAAGTCTGGCAGGCAGCGAAATACTTTCTGAGGGGCGGATCGTAGGGCCTCCCTTGTTCGTTTGACAAACAAGTTTCGGGCGTTATCTGACGATATCTCTAAGCTGGATGCAGTCATCCACCGTGTTCCAGAGGAAGCATCCCCGCCCGCAAGGTCTGGGCATTCACAGAGGGTAGGTTTACTGGTAGTTGAGAGCTCCAACGTTAGGCGCCTAATGGGGCCGCTTAGGAACATGGCAGCCAAGGAGGGGAAGGAAGCCAGTACACTCTCCTTGTGCATACCAGGGGGAGTCATTCTGGATGAGGAAATGGTGTTCCAGATGCCATGAAGAGTACAGAGCCAACAGCAGGTGATGACTCATGTTGGTACCAGTGTGTGTCGCTTTGGATTGGAGGAGATTCTCTGGTAGCGGAAATGGTAAAGACTGCCAGTCTTGCTTCCGAGATTAAGGCGGAGTTCATCATCTGCAGCATCGTCGATAGTACCCACTGTGGTCCTTTGGTGCAGCGCCGAGTGAAGGGTCTGAATCAGAGCCTTGGGCGGTTATGTGGCCGTGTAGGCTGCAGATTCCTTGACTTACGCCATCGGGTGTGGGTTTCCGGGTTCCGCTAAATAGGTCTGGAGTACACTACACACAGGAGGCGGCTACAAGGGTAGCGGGCGCTGTGTGGAAGGGACTGGACGGTTTTTTTAGGTTAGAGGGTCTCAAGGAACCACAGAAAGGGCGTCCGTCTAAAAGGGGGCAGGTAAAACACAGTAAGGTAATTGTAGAAACGATCGGTATTGTAGTTGTAAATTGTAGTAGCTGTGTTGGGAAAGAGCCAGAGCTCCAAGCCCTAATAGACAGCTCTGAAGCTCAAATAGCTGTAGGAAAAGAGAGCTGGCTAAAGCCGGAAATAAGTTCAGCCGAAATTTTTTGAAACGATCTAACAGTGTTCAGAAACGATAGATTAAATACAATTGGTGTTGGAGTATATATTGCTGTCAGAAGTAGTTTGCCTTGCAGTGAAATTGAAGTAGATAGTTCCTGCGAAATAGTATGGGTAGAGGTTATATCTGACAATGGGCCTAAACTATTAATTGGATCCTTTTACCAACCCCCTGCCTCAGGAGATATAATTACTGAACAGTTCAAAAACAAAACGTGAGTCTCATTTCAAATAGGTACCCTACTCATATAATTATAGTCGATGATAACTTCAATCTACCCTCGATATGCTGGACAAATTATACGTTTAAAGCCGGTGGCAGGCATAAAACGTCATCCGAAATTGTACAGAAAATTATTTTGAACAATTAGTTCATGAGCTCACTCGAAGCGTAAATGGTTGCGAAAGCATACTTGACCTCTTAGCAACAAATAATCCTGGACAAATAGTGAGTTTCGTCATGAAAACAGGGATTAGCGGCCACAAGGCAGTTGCTGCTAGGCTGAACACCGTAACACCCACCACTATCAAAAAGAAACGTGAAGTATATCTATTTAAAAAAAACCTGATAAAATGCTGTTAACGCCTTTTTAAGAGACAGTCTTTACTCCTTCCGATCTGACCATGTAAAAGTTGTGGAATGATTTCAAAGAGATAGTATCGGCAGAAACTGAGAGATACATACCAAATAAATTAATAAGTGATGGTGCTGATCCCCGTGGTACACAGAACGGTTCAGATCGCTGTTGCAGAAACAGCGAAAAAAGCATGCCAAATTTAAAAGAACGCAAAATCCCCAAGACTGGCAAAGTTTTGCAGAAGTTCAAAATATAGCGCTTACTTCAATGTGAGATGCTTTTAATAATTTCCACAACGAAATTCTGTCTCGAAATCTGGCAGAAAACCCAAAGAGATTCTGGTCATACATAAAGTACACCAGTGGGAAGACACGATAAATACCTTCTCTACGCGATAACAACGGCGAAGTCACTGATGAAAGTGCCACTAAAGCAGAGTTATTAAACACGGTTTTCCAAAACTCCGTCACCAAAGAAGACGAAGTAAACATTCCTGAATTCCAATCAAGAACAACTGCCAAGATGAGAAACATAGAAATGATATCCTCGGAGTAACAAAGCAGCTTAAATAAAGCCAAGGCCTCCGGTCCAGATTGTATACCAGCCAGGTTCCTCTCAGAGTATGCTGATACAATAGCTCCATATTTAGCAATTATACACAACCGCTCGTTCAAAGAAAGATCCGTACCTAAAGACCGGAAAATTGCTCAAGTCACACAAATACCCAAAAAGGGAAATAGGAGTAATCCGCTGAATTATAGGCCTATATCACTAACGCTGATTGGCAGGAGGGTTTTGGAACATATACTGTATTCGAACATTATGAAGTACCTCGAAGAAAACGATGTATTGACACATAGTCAGCACGGATTCAGAAAATATCGTTCTTGCGAAACAGAACTAGCTCTTTATACCCATGAGGTAATGAGTGCTATCGACAGGGGATGTCAAATTGATTCCATATTTTTAGATTTCTAGAAGACTTTCGACACCGTTCCTCACAAGCGTCTTCAAACCAAACTGCGCGCCTATGGAATATAGCCTCAGTTGCGGGACTGGATTCGTGATTTCCTGTCAGAAAGGTCAAAATTCGCAGTAATACACGGAAAGTCAACGAGTAAAACAGAAGTAATATCCGTCGTTCCTCAAGGAAGTGTTAGAGGCCCTCTATTGTTCCTGGTCTATATTAACGACACAGGAGACAATCTGAGTAGCCGTCTTAGATTGTCTGAAGATGATGCTGTCATTTACCGTCTTGTAAAAATGATTTGCATAAGATACCTGTATGGTGCGAAAAGTGGCAACTGACCCTGAATAAAGAAAAATGTGAAGTTATTCACATGAGTACTAAAAGAAATCAGCTAAATTTCGATTACGCGATAAATCCCACAAATCTTAAGGCTGTAAATTCAACTAAATACTTAGGGATTACAATTATAGATAACCTAAATTGTAACGATCACATAGATAATGTTGTGGGTAGAGCAAACCAAAGACTGTGATTCACTGGCAGAACACTTAGAAGGTGCAACAGGTCGGCTAAAGAGACTGCGTACACCACGCTTGTTTGCCCTATTCCTCAGTATCGGTGTGTGGTGTGGGATCCGAATCAGGTGAGACTGTCGGATAACATCGAAAAAGTACAAAGAAGGGCAGCTCGCTTTGTACTATCGCGAAATAGGGTAGATTGTGCCACAGACATGATACGTGAAACAAATGCGTTTTTCGTTGCGACGGGAGCTTCTCATGATGTTTCCATCACCAGTATTCTCCTCCGATTGCGAAAACATTCTGTTGGCACCCACCTACATAGGGAGAAATGATCATCACGATAAAATAAGAGAAATCAGAACTCGCACAGAAAAATTTAAGTGCTCGTTTTTCCCGTGCGCCGTTCAAGAGTGGAGTGGTAGAGAGACAACCTGAAGGTGGTTCATTGAACCCTCTACCAGGCACTTTATTGTGAATAGCAGAGTAATCACGTAGATATGAATGTAGATTGCGGACCTCAATGAACTTAACGGGATATAGAAGATGTACATGGTTGTTTCATAAGTTAAGACGACAAGTATGCCAGGCATGCTGTGAAGCAATGGACCAGTGAGAGATCTGTGTGTTTCCTTTTTAATCATTCATTTTTTATTTTCAGTTCTTCTGATCTCAGAATGAGAGACACTGTTCCAGATTTACTGTCGCAGGTTCGAATCCTGCCTCGGGCATCGATGTGTGTGATGTCCTTAGGTTAATTAGGTTAAAGTAGTTCTAAGTGTAGGGGCTTCCCCCCATGAACCATGGACCTTGCCGTTGGTGGGGAGGCTTGCGTGCCTCAACGATACAGATAGCCGTACCGCAGGTGCAACCACAACGGAGGGGTATCTGTTGAGAGGCCAGACGAACGTGTGGTTCCTGAAGAGGGGCAGCAGCCTTTTCAGTAGTTGCAAGGGCAACAGTCTGGATGATTGACTGATCTGTCCTTGTAACATTAACAAAAACGGCCTTGCTGTTGTGGTTCTGCGAACGGCTGAAAGCAAGGGGAAACTACAGCCATAATTCTTCCCGAGGGCATGCAGCTATACTGTATGGTTAAATGATGATGGCGTCCTCTTGGGTAAAATATTCCGGAGGTAAAATAGTCCCCCATTCGGATCTCCGGACGGGGACTACTCAAGAGGACGTCGTTATCAGGAGAAAGAAAACTGGCATTCTACGGATCGGAGCGTGGAATGTCAGATTCCTTAACCAGGCAGGTAGATTAGAAAATTTAAAAAGGGAAATGGATAGGTTAAAATTAGATATAGTGGGAATTAGTGAAGTTCGGTGGCAAGAGGAACAAGACTTCTGGTCAGGTGAATACAGGGTTATAAATACAAAATCAAATAGGGGTAATGCAGGCGTAGGTTTAATAATGAATAGGAAAATAGGAGCTCGGGTAAGCTACTACAAACAGCATAGTGAACGCATTATTGTGGCCAAGATAGATACGAAGCTCACACCTACTAGGGTAGTACAAGTTTATATGCCAACTAGCTCTGCAGATGACGAAGAAATTGAAGAACTGTATGATGAGATAAAAGAAATTATTCAGGTAGTGAAGGGAGACGAAAATTTAATAGTCATGGGTGACTGGAATTCGAGAGTAGGAAAAGGGAGAGAAGGAAACATAGTAGGTGAATATGGATTGGGGCTAAGACATTAAAGAGGAAGCCGTCTGTTAGAATTTTGCACAGAGCATAACTTAATCATAGCTAACACTTGGTTCAAGAATCATAACAGAAGGTTGTATACATGGAAGAATCCTGGAGATACTAAAAGGTATCAGATAGATTATATAATGGTAAGACAGAGATTTAGGAACCAGGTTTTAAATTGTAGGACATTTCCAGGGGCAGATGTGGACTCTGACCACAATCTATTGGTTATGAACTGTAGATTAAAACTGAAGAAATTGCAAAAAGGTGGGAATTTAAGGAGATGGGACCTGGATAAACTGAAAGAACCAGAGGTTGTACAGAGTTTCAGGGAGAGCATAAGGGAACAATTGACAGAAATGGGGGAAAGAAATACAGTAGAAGACGAATGGTTATCTCTGAGGGATGAAGTAGTGAAGGCAGCAGAGGATCAAGTAGGTAAAAAGACGAGGGCTAGTAGAACTCCTTGGGTAACAGAAGAGATATTGAATTTAATTGATGAAAGGCGAAAATATAAAAACGCAGTAAATGAAACAGGCAAAAAGGGATACAGACGTCTCAAAAATGAGATCGACAGGAAGTGCAAAATGGCTAAGCAGGCATGGCTAGAGGACAAATGTAAGGATGTGGAGGCTTATCTCACTAGGGGTAAGATAGATACAGCGTACAGGAAAATTAAAGAGACTTTTGGAGAAAAGAGAACAACTTGTATGAATATCAAGAGCTCAGATGGAAACCCAGTTGTAAGCAAAGAAGGGAAAGCAGGAAGGTGGAAGGAGTATATAGAGGGTCTATACAAGGGCGATGTACTTGAAGACAATATTATGGAAATGGAAGAGGATGTAGATGAAGATGAAATGGGAGATACGATACTGCGTGAAGAGTTTGACAGAGCACTGAAAGACCTGAGTCGAAACAAGGCCTCCGGAGTAGACAACAGTCCATTGGAACTACTGACGGCCTTGGGAGAGCCTGTTCTGACAAAATTCTACCACCTGGTGAGCAAGATGTACGAGACAGGCGAAATACCCTCAGACTTCAAGAAGAATATAATAATTCCAATCCCAAAGAAAGCAGGTGATGACAGATGTGAAAATTACCGAACTATCAGTTTAATAAGTCACAGCTGCAAAATACTGACACGAATTATTTACAGACGAATGGAAAAACTGGTAGAAACCGACCTCGGGGAAGATCAGTTTGGATTCCGTAGATAATGTTGGAACACGTGAAACAGTACTGACCTTACGACTTATCTTAGAAGAAAGATTAAGGAAAAGCAAACCTACGTTTCTAGCATTTGTAGACTTAGAGAAGCTTTAGACAATGTCGACTGGAATACTCTCTTTCAAATTGTAAAGGTGGCAGCGGTAAAATACAGGGAGCGAAAGGCTATTTACAATTTGTACAGAAACCAGATGGCAGTTATAAGAGTCGAGGGACATGAAAGGGAAGCAGTGGTTGGGAAGGGAGTGAGACAGGGTTGTAGCCTCTCCCTGATGTTATTCAATCTGTATATTGAGCAAGCAGTAAAGGAAACAAAAGAAAAACTCGGAGTAGGTATTAAAATCCAGGGAGAAGAAATAAAAACTTTGAGGTTCGCCGATGACATTGTAATTCTGTCAGAGACAGCAAAGGACCTGGAAGAGCAGTTGAATGGAATGGACAGTGTCTTGAAAGGAGGATATAAGATGAACACCAACAAAAGCAAAACGAGGATAATGGAATGTAGTCGAATTAAGTCGGATGATGCTGAGGGAATTAGATTAAGAAATGAGACACTTAAAGTAGTAAAGGAGTTTTGCTATTTGGGGAGCAAAATAACTGATGACGGTCGAAGTAGAGAGGATATAAAATGTAGACTGGCAATGGCAAGGAAAGCGTTTCTGAAGAAGAGAAATTTGTTAACATCGGGTATAGATTTAAGTGTCAGGAAGTCGTTTCTGAAAGTATTTGTATGGAGTGTAGCCATGTATGGAAGTGAAACATGGACGATAAATAGTGTGGACAAGAAGAGAATAGAAGCTTTCGAAATGTGGTGCTACAGAAGAATGTTGAAGATTAGGTGGGTAGCTCACGTAACTAATGAGGAGGTATTGAATAGGATTGGGGAGAAGAGAAGTTTGTGGCATAACTTGACTAGAAGAAGGGATCGGTTGGTAGGACATGTCCTGAGGCATCAAGGGATCACAAATTTAGCATTGGAGGGCAGCGTGGAGGGTAAAAATCGTAGAGGGAGACCAAGAGATGAATACACTAAGCAGATTCAGAAGGATGTAGGTTGCAGTAGGTACTAGAAGATGAAGGAGCTTGCACAGGATAGATTGGCATGGAGAGCTGCATCAAACCAGCCTCAAGACTGAAGACAACAACAACAACAACAACAACAACAACAACAAGTATAGGGGACTGATGACCTCAGATGTTAAGTCCCGTAGTGCTTGGAGCCTTTTGAATTTTTTCACATTTGATGGGGAACTAAATGTACAGTCCTTAAAGGCACCAATACGTTAGTCACAGCGTGCGTGGAACAGATGGACCCTGCCTTTGTATTCCTGTTTTACAGAGCCTTCAGCCTGACTATTAGTGAATGGAAAATGGAGTTGGCAAAATTTTCTGTTTAGAAAATTATGAACATGGTGAACCATGGGGGAACTACAGTGACTGCAGGGGACTTCTTGACTAGCCGTATACCAAGTATATGTGCTGAGACTGGAGAGGCGCCACCTAACATCAGGCGGGGCCGCCTTTTGGTACGGGAAGCCTATAAAACAATATCCACGCCAAAGAAACCTATATTCTGTTTCTTTGACGTTTAATTTTCCGTTCCTAACGTTCTAGCACGTTGTTCGACTAATGAGCCACGTAGAATCAGGGAACTGTCAGCCAAATCTCAGGCTAGCTGGTAGTGTGGCGCAGAGTAAGTCCCAGATGGGAATATTTCTAAGGGGACTTCCAGTTTGCATTTGCCTTACCATCAGGGGAAACTTCCCAGAAATCTTCATCGTGTATGAGGAATGGGAAGTATGTTTAGCTTAATACTACGACAACATGTTCCAGACAAAAAAATGAAAGCTTAAAGAATGTCAAGGCCATTTCTTTATGAGTATGCAGAGCAAAGTCACTGACTGGGACGTTATGCGCAGAGTACCTGTTTTATTCCTTACCTCCAAAGACAGAGCAGGATATTGCAGTTATGACCCAACTAAACTTCTGGCCATTAAAATTGCTACACAACGAAGATGACGTGCTACAGACGCGAAATTTAACCGACAGGAAGAAGATGCTGTGATATGCAAATGATTAGCTTTTCAGAGCATTCACACAAGGTTGGCGCCGGTGGCGACACCTACAACGTGCTGACATGAGGAAAGTTTCCAACCGATTTCTCATACACAAAAAGCACTGACCGTCGTTGCTTGGTAAAACGTTGTTGTGATGCCTCGCGTAAGGAGGAGAAATGCGTACCATCACGATTCCGACTTTGATAAAGGTCGGATTGTAGCCTATCGCGATTGCTGCTCGCGTTGTTCGAGATCCAATGACTGTTAGCAGAATATGGAATCGGTGGGTTCAGGAAGGTAATACGGAACGCCGTGCTGGATTCCAACAGCCTCGTATCACTAGGAGTCGAGATGACAGGCATCTTATCCCCATGGCTGTAACAGATCGTGCAGCCAAGTCTCGATCCCTGAGTCAACAAATGGCGACGTTTGCAAGACAACAACCATCTGCACGAACAGTTAGACGACGTTTGCAGCAACATGGACTATCAGCTCGGAGACCATGCCTGCGATTACCCTTGAAGCTGCATCACAGACAGAAGCGCCTGCGATGGTGTACTCAACGACGAACCTGGGTGCACGAATGGCAAAACGTCATTTTTTAGGATGAATCCAGGTTCTGTTTACAGCATCATGATGGTTGCATTCGTGTTTGGCGACATCGCTGTGAATGCACATTGGAAGCGTGTATTCGTCATCGCCATACTGGCGTATCAACCGGGTTGATGGTATGGGGTGCCATTGGTTACACGTATCGGTCACCTCTTGTTCGCATTGACGGCACTTTGAACAGTGGAAGTTACATTTCAGATGTGTTACGACCCGTGGCTCTACCCTTCATTCGATCCCTGCGAAACCCTACATTTCAGGAGGATAATGCAAGACGGCATGTTGCAGGTCCTGTACGGGCCTTTCTGGATACAGAAAATGTTCGACTGCTGCCTTGGCCTGCACATTCTCCAGATCTCTTACCAATTGAAAACGTCTGGTCATTGGTGGCCTAGCAACTGGCTCGTCACAATACGTCAGTCTCTACTCTTGATGATGAACTGTGGTATCGTGTTGAAGCTGCATAGGCAGCTGTACCTGTAAACGCCATCCAAGCTCTGTTTGACCCAATGCCCAGGCGTATCAAGGCAGTTATTACGGCCAGAGGTGGTTGTTCTGGGAACTGATTTCTCAGGATTTATGCACCCAAATTGCGAGAAAATGTAATCACATGTCAGTTTTAGTATAACATATTTGTCCAATGAATACCCGTTCATCATCTGCATTTATTCTTGGTGTAGCAATCTGAATGGCCTGTAGTGTAATTCCCTTTACTCCAAGAAGCAGACCCGGCTGTTTGAGATCCGCCCTTTAAGAGTGGAGATTGTCCTCAGCCGAATGTCCCAGCAGGCTGGAAGTGATGCAGAGGGAAACCCAATTGGGAATGTTTGGGAGTGAACTTCCAGTTCCGGCGTTCACCTGATAACCAAGATAGCCTTCCGAAAACTTTGGCTGATATCGGGAGATTGGAACAACGTAAATTTATTTTTGTGACTGTGCTATCCATTGTCCCAGAAAAACTTTAGTGTTTGTGTATATGTTTGTAGTGTATGCATGTACGTGTGTGGAGTCTGTATTTTGTTGCCATTGTTCGACGATTAATATAACAACTGCCAGAAACTGACTGCAAGCAATGAGACTTGTACAAAGCTCGCCCATAGCCGGGCTGGAAACCCGTACTGTTTCACCACGCTGCAGTCTAAGGACCTGTTGCGTCGTTAGAATCAGTGAGACAATATTCAATGTTATTCCATTTATTGCTCAGAATACAAATCGTTGCTGTGTCTTCTGCAATGGCCGGTGGTTGCATAATTTGGAGGGAAATGTGTGGAAGTCGATGACGCCCTGGTGCGGAGGTTATTCCAGCTGGCGAGGTAGACACGCGCTGTCGGTAGCCCTGCTTGGAGATGGCGGTGACCGCAACATGTGTGTCCGAGCTCCACTGCCCGCCTTGTCCCACCAGGTAGACCGTGATGTCGGATGCTGTGATGTGTTGAATACTGAACTTCACCCACTGATGTGGTAAGCCGTCAGACTTGTGCGACGCTGTAGTTTTAGGGCAGCTTCTTCTCTGGGCTGGAGCCATGTTGGTATACTCATGGGCTACCCATCTGTGCTGGCTGCCTTGCTGACTTCAGTACTAGATGCCCTTAGGAAGGGCTCCACTGTGGATGTACTCTAAAATCCTTATTTTATGGCGTTTTACATAGAGGTTACTGATTTAATATAGGTTACACACACCCACCCACCCACCCACCCACACACACACACACACACACACACACACACACACACACACACTCTCACTGGTCATACCGGTCTCGAGAGTCCATTACCGCAGCAATTTATTTTCGCCATCTGTCCCTGTCTTGGGCTATTTCCTTCCATTCACCTTCAATACCTAGGCTCCTCAAATCAGCCTTCACATTGTCCTCCCATCTACGCTTCGGTCTCCCACAGGACGTTTTCCCTCTAAGTGCACTACCAGTACTCTGCGCGCTGCCCTGCCCTCATCCATTCGACCTACGTGACCCGCCCATCGCAGCCTACGTGATTTAATAATACTGGTTATGTCAGGGCTTGAATAGAGTTCGTGAACCTCTTCGTTATGCAGTTTTCGCCAGTCTCCGCTAATGTCATCCCTTTTTGCTCCGAAAATTTTCCTCAAAATTTGTTTTCAAATACTCGAAACGGCTTTTCATTTTGCACAATGAGAGACCAAGTCTCACAACCATACAGCATAACTGGTAGAATAATAGTTTATTATATTCTAAATTTTAAATTCCTAGACAATATCCGTGATGCAAGTAATCTATTCAGTGAGAAGTAGCACGCATTTCTCGCCCGTAATCTCTTCTTCAGTTCGGATTCAATCTCATTTCTCGAAGTGATGTCCACGCCTAGATATTTAAATGTGTTCACTTTTTCAAACTGCATGTCTTCAACTTTTAACATTTCCTGATCTACTGCTGTTGGCATTCTAGTAGTAACCAGGTATTTAGTTTTGTATTCACTTATCCTTAAACCTACATCTTCACTAGCCTTGATTAACACATTTGCATTTGCTGTTACAGATTCTTTCCTATCGCTAATGATGTTTAGATCACCTGCATACCCTAATATCTTAATATTTCCATTTAACTCGACACCCTCTGAATTATCTGCTGCCGTTCGTACAATATATTCTAGGACTAAATTAAAAAGTAGCGGAGACAGGGCATCTCCCTGTTTAAGTCCGTTCTTTATTACAAATTCTTCTGACTGCAATTTCCCCACGCGTGTTCTACCTTTTGTGTTTTTCAAACTCGCTTCTATACGTCTAACATACTTCTTTGGTATTCCAAGTTCCAAAAGAATTCTGTACAATTTTGATTGCAATACTGAATCATATGCTTTTGTAAAATCTATGAAAAGATTATGAACTGGTTTATTGTATTCCCATTTCTTTTTCAAAATTTGACGCAGGGTGAATATCTGGTCTATAGTTGATCAATTCCTCCGACAGCCAGCTTGGCAATCCCCCACAATTTCATCTGCATATGGTGTAATCCTGCTTAGCAGAATATTCGAGAAAATTTTGGAACATACTGGTATTAGTGATATCCCTCTACAATTGCTACAATCCATTTTGTCGCCCTTCTTAAAAATTGGGATCAGAATCAACTCCTGTCACTCTTCAGCTACCATCTCTGAGTTCCATACTTTAGTTATCATTTTGTGAACTACTTCCACCAATTTCTGTCCTCCATTTTTAAATTCTGCAATTATGCAATCTGATTCTGGTGCTTTATGGTTTTTCAATTTGTTGATTGCATCTCTTACTTCCTTTAACGTTGGCTCAGGTATCTGGGGTTCTGCTGTATGTATTTCGTACGCCTGCTCATTTCCTGCTTCCTGGTGTATATTTAATAGATGCTCAAAATACGCCCTCCATTTACTTAATATAGCGCTGGAGTCTGTCAGTATTCCCCCGGTATCCCCTCGAAGTGCATCTGTCGTAGCCTTGAATCCCTTCCTATACCCTTTTATGTCTAGGTAAAGTTCCCTAATGTTTTTTGTTTTACTGTTTGTTTCCATTTTTTTAATTTGATTGTTCAAATAACCCCTCTTCTTTGCCCGTAGCCTACGACCAACTTCCCTTCTCATGTTCAAGATCTCCTCTCGTTTTCTGTCTCCCATTCTGTCCCAATCTAATCGCGCTTTTCTCCTTTCCTCTACCGATTTCTTGCATTCCTCATCAAACCACGGTTTCCTCCTGTTCTTCTTAATTGTACCTATTGCGACCTTCGCTGCCTCTTTGATATTATTCCTCACAGTGATCCACTGTTTATTTACATCCTCGTCTTGATCTTCGTGTGTCCTGAGAGCATCAAACCTATTTGATATTTCTATCACGTACCTTCTTCTAAAGTTTTCATCATTTTGCTTGTCAGTGTCGAACCTAACAAGTTCTGCATTGTGACACCTTGCTGTTGCTGTAGATAGCTGTTGGTGAACTTTGGCAACTAAAAGAAAATGATCAGAATCGCAGTCTGCTCCCCTGAAAGTCCTAACATTTTCTATACTAGTGTGCCATCTCCGATCTACAAGTACATGATCAATTTGGTTTCAGGTGTGCCCATCCGGAGAGACGCAAGTTGCTTTACGGATGTCCTTCCTTTTGAAATACGTGCTCTCAACAATCATGTCTTTTGAAACAGCAAAATTAACCACTCTTGTGCCATTATCATTCGAAATGTTATGCACACTTTCTTTCCCAATTGTTGGCCGGAATGATTCCTCCTTCCCTATCGTCGCATTAAAATCACCTATGATTAATTTTGTATCGTACGAGGAGAACTCACCCCACAGCTGATCTAGTTCTTCATAAAAGCCGTCTTTAACAACCTCTTCAGTGTCCTCAGTTGGTGCGTGTACATTAATTACTACCAGTCTATTCCACCTGCCGGACAACACTATAACTGATAGTCGGTCACTAATGAACCTTATAGCAGCCGCTTGTGTTTTGGTGTTAACGGCTGCCTCAGCATGGGATGTTAATTCCCTAGTCCGGCTCCTGCTGGTCACCGACCATTGGTGCAGCGTGACACGGCTGTTACTGGGAGTCCATTACTTGTTCTTTGTTGGCAGGCACGGACATGAAGGGGCTACGATTTGCTTGGTGCACATTACAGCGATCTTCCCCTGTGGTGGTCAGACGTTGTCGACTGAAACGTTTACGATCAGTATGCTTGTTCTCTCGTTCCCATGTTGTCCAAAACTGATCACTGTCATATCTGAATGCCCAAAAAATACGGATGTTGCACTGTTCGACCAGCTGGCCAGAAGGAGACAGCAGTGAGACCCCTTATAAGCTCTGCCATGTGGTGATAACGCTGTTTGATACGAATACGCGGCATATCCATGTCCTTTAGCGACCACTCGGCATCTGACGCTGTTCAGACTTCTTATATACCCTAACAGGCCTGCTAACAACACCAAACACGAACGTCACAAATTCTTTCCGCCGACCGTTCCGCCTGTCACAGAGAATTCCGACTCTAATCATTTACGTACCCGCCGTTGGTGTTAGCATGTACGAGGTTACCTTAACAATCTTTTTTTTTTTTTTTTGTCAGGCAGTGCAGCATACTCTGACGCTCGGTGACAAGGGGTCTCTTTTGGCTGTTCAGTCGTTTCCCCTAACAACATATTCGGGATTACTCTTCCCTATGGCCTCCCGAGATGAAGGCACGCTAACAGACGAGGTGTCATCAAAGTTAAACGTCTCTCGTCTGCAATGATTCGCAAGCATTGCGCAAATTTATCGAGCATTGGGGAAATGATCATCACGATAAAATAAGAGAAATCAGGGCTCGCACGGAAAAATTTAAGTGCTCGTTTTTCGCGCGTGCCGTTCGAGAGTGGAACGGTAGAGAGACAGCATGAAGGTGGTTCATGGAACCCTCTGCTAGGCACTTTATTGTGAATAGCAGAGTAATCACATAGATGTAGATGTAGGTGTATAGTAGAGAAAGTGACACAAAATGTCCAAGACCCTCTCTTTCTGCTTAAGACGGAGGAGGACATGTATCATTCTGCTGTATATCAGAGGAAATGACTAATCAGAGAAGGAAGCCTGCTTGAGGCACATCAACACAAAATGCGACGTTCCCTTGTGGGCTAGTATCTTGCTGTTGAGTGTTAGAGGTGTGATAGTGGAGTAGCGGTGGCTGACGGTGACTGAATGACGATAATCTGAGGTTGGCTGAGTCAACTATCCAGCAGAGGCTACCTCGTGTTGTTGCTCCAAAGAGATGAAGTTGCAATAATATTCCTCTGAACAGAACACAGCCCTTTAATGCAACATCACTTCATTTTCCGGCAGGGGACCCCTCCAGTCTGAGGTGCCCGTGCTGTAAAAATCATCGTGCACCCCATTTCATATACGCACACTTCATATTTTGACAAAAGGAGATTGCAGTGGGGACCTGCACCCAATTTTAGAAGAGACAGTAAAACTTTAAAAAAATTGTATCTTGTCTGGATTATAGCCCAGACATTCCGGCTGGAGATTGTAGTGTGTTTGACAGTGACTCGCTCCTCCTTTTATGGTCCAAAAATTGCTCAGCCACTTTATTTGCTGTATTGTTACATGGCTTTTCTTTTTTTTGTAGAATGTTTCAAACAGTCCGCAAATACCATTTTGGAGTTGTTCTCTCTCTCTCTCTCTCTCTCTCTCTGTGTGTGTGTGTGTGTGTGTGTGTGTGTGTGTGAGCGCGCTCGTACGTCTGCCTACCTGGCTGGTACGGGCATTTTTATATTTTAAACCTTGTCGAACTTTTATTATTTTAATGTTTTTAGACATACTTGTCCCATAAGAAATTTTAGTATGGGCGTTAAATATCTGGCTATTCTGCGCCCAAATAAAAGTATCATAATCATCGTTACACCTGAGCGTGTAATTCCTTCTCGCTTTATGAGACTTAACGCCACACAGGTAAGACTCTAAAGCATTCTGCTGATAGGAGTGTCATTTATATCTAAAGTGTAAAATGCAGAGCGTAACGGTGTAAGTGCACATATTTTTATACAGGGTGTTTCAAAAATGACCGGTATATTTGAAACGGCAATAAAAACTAAACGAGCAGCGATAGAAATACACCGTTTGTTGCAATATGCTTGGGACAACAGTACATTTTCAGGCGGACAAACTTTCGAAATTACAGTAGTTACAATTTTCACCAACAGATGGCGCTGCAAGTGATGTGAAAGATATAGAAGACAACGCAGTCTGTGGGTGCGCCATTCTGTACGTCGTCTTTCTGCTGTAATCGTGTGCTGTTCACAACGTGCAAGTGTGCTGTGGACAACATGGTTTATTCCTTAGAACAGAGGATTTTTCTGGTGTTGGAATTCCACCGCCTAGAACACAGTGTTGTTGCAACAAGACGAAGTTTTCAACGGAGGTTTAATGTAACCAAAGGACCGAAAAGCGATACAATAAAGGATCTGTTTGAAAAATTTCAACGGACTGGGAACGTGACGGATGAACGTGCTGGAAAGGTAGGGCGACCGCGTACGGCAACCACAGAGGGCAACGCGCAGCTAGTGCAGCAGGTGATCGAACAGCGGCCTCGGGTTTCCGTTCGCCGTGTTGCAGCTGCGGTCCAAATGACGCCAACGTCCACGTATCGTCTCATGCGCCAGAGTTTACACCTCTATCCATACAAAATTCAAACGCGGCAACCCCTCAGCGCCGCTACCGTTGCTGCACGAGAGACATTCGCTAACGATATAGTGCACAGGATTGATGACGGCGATATGCATGTGGGCAGCATTTGGTTTACTGACGAAGCTTATTTTTACCTGGATGGCTTCGTCAATAAACAGAACTGGCGCATATGGGGAACCGAAAAGCCCCATGTTGCAGTCCCATCGTCCCTGCATCCTCAAAAAGTACTGGTCTGGGCCGCCATTTCTTCCAAAGGAATCATTGGCCCATTTTTCAGATCCGAAACGATTACTGCATCACACTATCTGGACATTCTTCGTGAATTTTTGGCGGTACAAACTGCCTTAGACGACACTGCGAACACCTCGTGGTTTATGCAAGATGGTGCCCGGCCACATCGCACGGCCGACGTCTTTAATTTCCTGAATGAATATTTCGATGATTGTGTGATTGCTTTGGGCTATCCGAAACATACAGGAGCCGGCGTGGATTGGCCTCCCTATTCGCCAGACATGAACCCCTGTGACTTCTTTCTGTGGGGACACTTGAAAGACCAGGTGTACCGCCAAAATCCAGAAACAATTGAACAGCTGAAGCAGTACATCTCATCTGCATGTGAAGCCATTCCGCCAGACACGTTGTCAAAGGTTTCGGGTAATTTCATTCAGAGACTACGCCATATTATTGCTACGCATGGTGGATATGTGGAAAATATCGTACTATAGAGTTTCCCAGACCGCAGCGCCATCTGTTATTGACAATTGTAACTACCTTAATTTCGAAAGTTTGTCTGCCTGAAAATGTACTTTGTCCCAAGCATATTGCAACAAACGGTGTATTTCTATCGCTGCTCGTTTAGTCTGTATTGCCGTTTCAAATATACCGGTCATTTTTGAAACACCCTGTATGTGGTGCCTTAATTGTGGTACCTTAATATGTATACACAACAACGTTTTGGTTGTCTTTTCTCTGTGTCGAGCAGTCTTTCTACAAACACAGCACGAACTTTACGACCTGATGTTTTCTACACGGTCGTAATACATCACTAAATGCACTAAGCCTATCAATATAGGCTAACCATTTTGCATCCACGCCTCCACACTTTGAAACGTCCCCTTAGAACAATTATACATGACTGTGCTTAAACTGACACACAATATTTTTTAGCGCAACGCAATCTGGGCCATTCTTTTGTAGGGATTTTTGATAGTCAGATTGCGTTGCGCTAAAATTATTGTGTGTCAGTTTAAGCACAGTCATGTATAAATTGTTCTAAGGGGACGTTTCAACTTCAACATCTGACCTGCTGCTTAGGAGAAAATACGAGTTATTAATTAGTAGTTATTAATGATACATGTACTTTGTGGTACTAACCAACCTAAAAACATATGACTTGTAATGGCTATAATTATTAGCTTGCAAATGTCGTAAACAGTGATATAATATTGTTCAGTACACCGTCCTCAGTCAGCAACAGAAATTTCAGTACTTATACTGTTACATCCTGTATATTCGAGGATACCGTGGGTAAAGATCAAAATGGTTCAAATGGCTCTGAGCACTATGGCACTTAACTTCTGAGGTCACCAGTCCCCTAGACTTAGAACTACTTAAACCTAACTAAGCTAAGGATATCATACACATCCATCCCCGAGGCAGGATTCGAACCTGCGACCGTAGCGGTCGCGCGGTTCCAGACTGTAGCATCTAGAACCGCTCGGCCACTCAGCGAGTAGCAGTGAATTACATGGTTTTTACCAAAGGGGTATTTAATTTCAGGCGACATCATTGTTTATTTTGGGGTGATTAATGACCAAGCTGACTGAAGCTTTATCTCTCCTACAAAAAAATGATGACTTCGTCCGTTTTTAAGATGGGCTGATGCATCACCTCGTCCCTCATTTTACGTCGCCGCTTCTCTGTTGGACGCAGCACAGCCGTAATCAAGTAGGTGCTACCAGGCAACGTGGCAAAGTGTGTTGTCATACGTACTGCGTATATCGTCCTGCCAGCATGCGTCCTCGTCGAGGCCACAGACACGCGAAGAACCAGAGTAAATACCACAGCGTCCTCGTAAAAAGCACTTTGTTTGTCTCAAGTCTCCGCGACGTAAGATCACTTCTAGCCCGCGCGTCTTTAGGAAGCTGCAGCAATTTTTGTCATATGTAGTTAATTCTTTGGCTAGACCTGCATTAGTAAAACAGTAGAGCAGGATTGTTTCAAAAACTTGTGTTATCATGTTGGAACACAGCATACTCTTCTCCTCAGGAAATACACTTTCCTTTCGGTATGCTGCATAAAGTTATCTTTGATACCTCACAAGACCGCATTGCAAAGGAATAAGACGCTGGCGTAGTCACGAGGAAATGTAACTTGCAGTTTATCATGCTGCATGAGTAGCTACGTTGTTGTTGTGGTCTTCAGTCCTGAGACTGGTTTGATGCAGCTCTCCATGCAACTCTATCCTGTGCAAGCTTCTTCATCTCCCAGTACCTACTGCAGCCTACATCCTTCTGAATCTGCTTAGTGTATTCATCTCTTCGTCTCCCTCTACGATTTTTACCCTCCACGCTGCCCTCCAATACTAAATTGGTGATCCCTTGATGCCTCAGAACATGTCCTACCAACCGATCCCTTCTTCTAGTCAAGTTGTGTCACAAGCTCCTCTTCTCCCCATTTCTATTCAATACCTCCTCATTAGTTATGTGATCTACCCATCTAATCTTCAGCATTCTTCTGTAGCACCACATTTCGAAAGCTTCTATTCTCTTTTTGTCTAAACTATTTATCGTCCACGTTTCACTTCCATACATGGCTACACTCCATACAAATACTTTCAGTAAATCTATACTCGATGTTAACAAATTTTTCTTCTTCAGTAACGCTTTCCTTGCCATTGCCAGTCTACATTTTATATCCTCTCTACTTCGACCATCAGTTATTTTGCTCCCCAAATAGCAAAACTCCTTTACTACTTTAAGTGTCTCGTTCCATAATCTAATTCCCTCAGCATCACCCGACTTAATTCGACTGCATTCCATTATCCTCGCTTTGCTTTTGTTGATGTTCATCTTATATCCTCCTTTCAAGACACTGTCCATTCCGCTCAACTGCTCTCCCAAGTCCTTTGCTGTCTCTGACAGAATTAGAATGTCATCGGCGAACCTCAAACTTTTTATTTCTTACAGTTGGTGAGAATTATCGTGTATTCCATTATCACAAACCCTCAAGAGACTAAAGGGCCTTCTACCGAAGAAAATGGAATAATCAGATTGGTGAAGTTAAATGAGGATCATTGTGTAATCACATGTTGAGAAATCTAATAAGCTTCAGTCTCGTATTACCTGGCTGAAAACAATTCCTCAAAAACTCACTCAAGAAGAGCAGGAAGTACGCAAGCATATTGGATGTATAACAACTGCGGTGCAATACCTTTAATTCCAAGGCTATATCAGTAGAAGTAGAGCGTCTCTGT
Organism: Schistocerca cancellata; assembly: GCF_023864275.1. Lineage (NCBI taxonomy): Eukaryota > Metazoa > Arthropoda > Insecta > Orthoptera > Acrididae > Schistocerca > Schistocerca cancellata. The sequence goes on along the minus strand of NC_064633.1, from coordinate 328,909,812 downwards.
TAAAGCCATAAAGTTGTTTCTTGGTATCAATGTTCCGAAGTCTGGAATATTAGGTTTTTATTTTCGTAGGAACTGGTACTCGTCATAAAGAAAATACGCCGCCACTTTGATGCACCACATTACTGCTCGCGACATAATGACAAGTATCTCACGTTCGTAACATTATGCCTTGCTCCACACAGCACCTTGGCGTGAACTACCATACCAAACTCCCTTTCAAAGACCTCAGTATTAGGAAAGGAACCGTTGTCTCCGTTTATGCTTGAGAAACAACCTTGTGGTTTGCCTAAATCTGTGGTCTCATGTGTTCGTTCCTAGACTACTACCTACATAAGAGATGTGTGACTAACAAGTCCAGATCGCCTATATGACAGACAATTGAAGGTGAATTATCACAATTTAGTTTCATAGTATGTTCATTTCAGAATAAATAGTCCAGTCCTTATGCTCCATTGTCTGACGCCTGTTTTATGTAGCACTGACGAACGCACCTGCCAAATATCGTACAAGTCTCTTCACAATCAGCATAAGATGTTTGTCCCGAACCATTGCATGTGCAGAGAGTGGACAAAAATATGGAAACACTAAAAACACAACACATTACTTTGCCTATTGCGGGGTGGGTAATGCACTGACATTCAAAATAGCTTCCAGTCATCTCGGAATGGTTAATACAGGTTCGGTATGGTTTTCAAGGGAATATTATGCCATTCTTCCTGTAGAATAGTGACAAGTTCAGGTAACGATGATGGAGGTGGACAGCAATCGCGCATCCATCTCTCCAAAGTGGACCACAAAGGCTCAATAATATTGAGTTCTGGTAACTGTGGCGGCCAGAGGAGATCCTGGACGATGAAAGCTATGTGGACAGGGGCTCTGTCGTCTTGGAACACAGGATCACCTTGGGGAACAAACATGGTACCTTGGGATGAATCTGATCATCCAAAATAGTCAGTGATCCTTAGCAGTGACGATGTCTTGCACAGTAACCTTGGTGCTCATGGAATACCACGATATGGCTGCCAAGATCAGCACCGAACCCCCGCCATGTTTTAGTCGTGGCACGTTAGATCGGCCAGAAGTTGGAAACCTTGTGTAACAAGACTCATCAGATCAAATGACTTTCTTCCATTGCTGCGTAGTCCAGCTTTTGTGGTTTCCGCACCACGTTTCCCTGTTACGAGCTTTTGCAACACTGGTGAGTGGTTTTGGAATTTCAGCTCGCCCTGCAGTTCCCTGATTATGGAGCTCACTTCGTGTTGTTTCGGTGCTGTCAGGGTTCACGAGTGCAACATTCAGTTCTGCAGTGACTTTCGCAGCTGTCTCCCTCTTAATTTTCGTTACAATCCTCTTCAATAACCGTTCGTAACGATTACCCGACACACACTTTCGTACGAGTAGAAACTCAGCGGCTGATGTTTTCCCGCTTACGCTGTATGCGGTTTAAATCTTCGACATGGTGCCTTTTGAAGCACCAAACACTTCGACTGACTTAGTTGTGGAGGCACCCACATAGGAGCACCAACAATCTGCTCACGTTCGAATTCACTCAGCTCCGACATAATGCACTCACAACTACACAGAATACTGTCCTGAACAGGGCTGGCACTTGCAACGTATTGAGACCACTGCACAGGTGCCGTTCGTGGTCTAATGCAACAGCGCACCCTGCACGCTTGAGTAACACCTGTATTCACGTTCAAGAATGCGTTTCTCGCGGTGTTTCCGTATTTTTTTGTCCAACCCCTGTATTAGTTGGTTTTTAGCTTCGCTCCGAATGACGAAATAATTTTGAAGTTTCGCGACAAATGGCTCTGGGCACACATGATACTTGTCAGCATTCATGTCATGTTCTGGACTCCATTCGTCAAACTGATACTGGCTTGATATGTGTCTCTGTTTGAATGGGCCGGAGGTGAGTTTCGTTTCCACAGTTTTTTCCTGGGGGGTTGGAGGGTGGGGAGGGAGTGAGTGTGGGGGAGGGAGGGGAGCAGCAGCTCTCTCTCCCTCTCTCTCTCCTGCCCCTCGCTTGCTTTGTCCTTGCTTGTTCTAATACACAGAAGAACCAAAGAAACAGTTACACATACCTAATATCGTGTAGGGGCCCCGCGAGCACGCAGAAGTGCAGCGGCACGACATAGCATCGTCTCTGTAAATGTCTGAAGTAGTGCTGGAGGGAACTGGCACCATGAAACCTGCAGGTCTGTCCATAAAGCCATAAGAATACGAGGGGGTGCAGATCTCTTCCGAACAGTACAGTGCAAGGCATCTCATATATGCTCAATAATGTTTATGTCTAGGGAGTTTGGTGGCCAGCGGAAGTGTTTAAACTCAGAAGAGTGTTCCTGGAACGACTCTGTAGCAGTTTTGGGTGTGTGGGATGACGCACTGTGCTACTGGAGTTGCCCAAGTCCGTCGGAATGCACTATGGACATGAATGGATGCAGGTGATCAGACGGGATGCTTACGTACGTGTCACCTGTCAGAGCCGTATCTAGACGTATCAGGGGTCCCATATCACTCCATCAGCTTCAATAGTGCCCTGCTGCCCGGCCGCTGTGGCCGACCGGTTCTAGGTGCTTCAGTCCGGAACCGCACGATCGTTACGGCCGCAGGTTCGAATCCTGCCTCGGGCATGGATGTGTGCGATGTCCTTAGGTTATATAGTTAGGTTTAAGTAGTTCTAAGTATTGGGGACTGATGACCTCAGATGTTAAGTCCCATAGTTCACAGAGCCATTTGAACCATTTGAAGTCTCCTGCTGACACGCAGGGTCATGGATTCATAACATTGTCTCCATACCCGTACACGCCCATCGGCTCGATACAATTTGAAACGAGAGTCGTCTGACCAGGCAATATGTTTCCAGTCATCAACAGTCCAATGTTAGTGTTGACGGGCGTAGGCGAGGCGTAAAGCTTTGTGTCGTGCAGTCATCAAGAACACACGAGTGTGCTTTCGGTTCCAAAAGCCGATATCGATGATGTTTCGTTGAATGGTCCGCACGCTGACACTTGTTGGCTCAGCACTGAAATCTGCAGGGATTTGTTGAAGGGTTGCACTTCTGTGATGTTGAACGATTATCTTCAGCGGCTGGTTCCGTTCTTGCAGGATCGTTTTCCGGCCGCAGCGATGTCAGAGATTTCATGTTTTACCGTATTCCTGAATTCACGGTACACTCGTGAAATGGTCGTACGGGAAAATCCCCACTTCGTCACTACCTCGGAAATGCTGTGTCCCATGGATCGTACGCCGACTATAACGCCACGTTCAAACTTACTTAAATCTTTATAAACTGCCATTGTAGCAGCAGTAACCGATCTAACAACTGCGTCAGGCACTTATTGTCTGATATAGGCTTTGCCGACCGCAGTGCTGTAGTTTGCCTGTTTACAGATCTCTGTATCTGAATACGCATGCCTGTATCAGTTTCTGTGGCGCTTCACTGCAGAATACCATAATTTTCCTCGCATGTCAGGCTCCAGTTTTCAAATAGCTCTATATGCTATGAATTGAGTCGATTAGGTCCCTAACAAGCTTAACAATGTAATCTTCACACGGTTCCGGCATTGTAGACTGTTGGGAAGGGGCCGGCCGCGGTGGTCTAGCGGTTCTGGCGCTGCAGTCCGGAACCGCGGGATTGCTACGGTCGCAGGTTCGAATCCTGCCTCGGGCATGGGTGTGTGTGATGTCCTTAGGTTAGTTAGGTTTAAGTAGTTCTAAGTTCTAGGGGACTTATGACCTAAGATGTTGAGTCCCATAGTGCTCAGAGCCATTTTTGTTGGGAAGGAAGGACCAAGAGGTTGTGAGAGACAGAGCACAAACGCAGATTGGACAAATGTGGGGCAGGAAATGGGATGTGTGTTTATCAAAGTAACTTTCACGCTGTTTACCTCGACAGGGATGCAAAACTAAATTCGGGTGGCCCTTCAGGTTTTTTTATACCCTGCTCCTCAGGGACACGACTCCAGCGTCTTCCTCACCATTGTGTCATCTCTTAGCCGCATTTGCGACTATAGCCGTTCTTCGTAATCCGAACAACAGTGAGAGAGTTATTACGAAGTAATGCGGTTCAAGTCAGCCTTGGCCTGCGACTGTGATGCATTGCGTTTAGTCACGGCAAACGCGGCTGCTTCCATAGAGAAACGTGAAAGGTCGCACGCCGGCACGGTAAGATTATAATGCTGTGCGTTTATCACTGTCAATTTTTTAAGCATGGTGGCTGTACATTCATAGGTGCCGACACGAGAGACACAGGAAAATGTAAGTGCTCCAAGAGAAATCAATTATGATAGCAGAATTAACAGTAATTTCAGCTCCAAGTAGGTGTATTATGTCTACAACTTTGCTTCCGCCATGTTGCAACAGATAACAGTAGCGGCAAGTGGTGGCGCAGGTGATAGGTCGTAAGTATCGTACAATAAGCCTACTCGTGTTTGAACATAGTGCCATCAAAATATTAGTCGATTTGTGACTGCATCATACAGTTATTCTCGATTTAATATGCCAACTTACGTGTCCAGTTCTCGTCATCTGCGGTAAATTTTAATTTTCTGCCTTATTATGAAGAAATCTGCGGCCGAGGCTCACAAAATGCTGCATAAGAACCATGGTGAGGCACCTGTTAGTGAAAGAACGTGCAGATAATGTTCCCAACGCTTCAAGAACTGTGATTTTGACGTCGAAGACCGGCATGGTGGTGGAAGAGAGAATATTTTCGAAACTACTCAGGAGATCGTTATCGAAAGCAATTGAAGCGTTTGAGCCGATCACTCAAAAGACAAACGGCCACAATACAGCGATAGACCTGAAATAGTGGTTTTGCAGCGTGACTATGTTGAAACCCATGTCGCAAAACCCGTCAAAATATACTTGCAAACGTTGAAATGGGAACTCTACCCCACCCGCCGTATTCTCCAGACATTTCTGCCTCCGACTGGCACCTTCTTTGATCAATGTCACACGGCTTGGCTGACCAGCATTGCTGATTAAATGAGAAAGTATAAAACTGGGTCGATTCATGGAGCTCCTCGAAAGACACCCTGTTCTTCTGCCGTTGGATTCATATGCTGCTGGAAAGATGGGAGAAAGTAGAATACTTTGAACTGTAATTTTTTTGTAAGGTTCTTCGCAATAAAGCCCCGAATTTCAATAAAAAACGACAGAAGCAAGACGAAGACCCAATACTTTCCGAGAAACTGATCTGAAGACTACTGTACTGTCGGATTCTCACCCCCGGTGTATAAAAAACTCCAGCTCCTTCTCTGGAAGGCCACTGCGGATGTTACGGGAATGATACGGCTGACAAAATAACGAGAAAAGCGTCTACCATGCGCAGTCAGGTGTACGAAAAGAGCAGGTGCTCACATTCCGTAATCCAATTCAAGGGAGCGTAGGGAATAAATTTGGACTATGAGTGGGAAGCGTCTGTCTCTAGCACACGAGTTATTGTAGAGACGTACACCCGTACATACCCGCACTCCACTTGTTTGCTGAACGAACGGTACTACACTGGCTTCACATACCAGTGTCATGCCTAAAATTCAGTTGGGATTAAGGACTTGCCACGTGATTAGTCCGGAGTGCAAGACGACATTGTCTACACTGTCTGACGAAAAGAGTCAAGCACCCTGAAGGGGACAAGGAAAAGCGATGAAACTTCACGGGTTGAGAGGATGTATAATGTTACCTCGGTGACTACAATGTCGAGTGACATTTACAAAACACTTGGCAGTATGAGCCTACTTATCTCTATGGCGCTGCACCCTATCTGGCCAGGATGCATACAGTGATTCGGTTGGGAAGGGTACCCTGAAGCTGTATCCCATCCCTAAGCAAGCTTGTCAACAACTGTTGTAACTGGTCCTTAGTATCCTGGATACTGCCACTCGGGCACAGTTGATTTCCGACGTGGTCCCCATATGTTCCATCGGGAGCAGATCTGGGGATCTTCCTGGCCATGTGAGTAGGTCAACATGAAGTAGACAGTACATAAAGATACGTGCCATGTGTGAATGAGGATTGAGCTGTTGTAAAATCACACCATGATACTGTCGTATTAGCGGTAACATAAGACCGCAGGATATCGTTGTTCAGTTAAAATTCCCTCAGTAGCTAGAAGCCGTAATCTGAAGACATACCCGATGGCTCTCCACACCAGATATCAGGAGTAATACCGCTGCGCCTCCCCAAAACATTGTAAGAGCCGCGCGGTCTTGGGGCGTCTTGTCACGGTCCGTACGGCTACCCCCGTCGGAGGTTCGAGTCCTCCCTCGGGCTAGGGTGTGTGTGTGTTGTCCATAGTGTAAGTTAGTTTAAGTTAGATTAAGTAGTATGTAGGCTTAGGGACCGATGACCTCTGCAGTTTGGTCCCATAAGACCTTCCCACAAATTTCCAATTTCCCTTATAAGAATGGGATCTCGTCCTAAGTCACCACCATACTCGCCAATGATGGTTATGTGGGGTGGCGCAGAATCGCAGTTCATCGCTGAACTCAATACGACGCCATTCATCAGCAGTCGATGGCATAGGCAGCCGTTTGCTTACTGGTGGTTGCGGTGGCCTATGGATGGGACTGTAATTCTTTAGTGTGGCAGCTGCTTGTCTCCGACCATTGGTGCAGGATGATACAGACTGTTGCAGGGAGTCTACTGTTTGTTCTCGGATGCTAAGAGCAGATGTGAAAGAGTTACCATATGCTTGGTGCACAAGACAGTGATCTTCCATTGTGGTGGTCAGACGTGGGCCACCGGAATCTTCACGATGAGTGTGCCTACCCTCAGGTTCAAAAATGGTTCAAATGGCTCTGAGCACTGTGGGACTTAACATCTGAGGTCATCAGTGCCCTAGAACTTAGAACTACTTAAACCTAACTAACCTAAGGACATCACACACATCCATGCCCGAGGCAGGTTTCGAACCTGCGACCTTAGCAGCAGTGCGGTTCCAGACTGAAGCACCTGGAACCACTCGACCACAACGGACAGTCTACCCTCAGGTTCCCATACACTTCACTGTTGCATGTGAATACCGCACAAAACTGGATATTGCACGATTCGACCAGTCAGCCAAATTGGAGACGCGCTGACGAATGCTACCTCGCACGAGTACCCGACATCTCCGTCTCCTTCCCAATGAACACTCAACATCTGACGCTCTTCACGTTCTTACACCCAACAAGTCCTGGTTACAAGATAAAATATGAACAAGCCTAAAACACTCTGGCGTTCGTTCTACATGTCACAGAGAATTACTACCCTAAACATTTACTTATTCGGCGATGACGTGTATGTGTACTGAGTTACACTGCCACCCGACCACATCTTCTGGGTCCTTCACTTGTTTTGTTAGCTTGTCTACACTGTGCGAGCCTGCCAACGGCGGAAAGACGCAACGCAGATCATAATTCGCCTGTTGCTGAACTTGAGTTAGAGGGGACCACATAGCTTCACAACGCTTCTGTTTACTGCCGACGTCAAAGTCTTCAAACTACTAAAAATCTTCCTTACTGCAAGCGGGTTTGACAGAGCGTGGCTCAGTCATACCAAAAAAAATCTGTGTTGACTTGCATATGAGAAATTCAACATTAAGAAACGGGAAGTGAGAGTGTTGGTGGAATTATGTACGTGCAGAGTGTTGTTGTTGGTAGACAACTTCGTAAACATATGCCGTAAAGTGCTGAGTATAAAATACGTGAGATGCCTATGGTTGTCAAATGAATACGAAAAAAACCATTTTTATCAAGCTTTAGACTAAATGGATACAAGGACCAAAGTAGTTGCTCAGCTTCGATGGTACACTGGAGAATGAGTGAGTCCTTTTTAAAAGCAGCAATGTAGCTTTATCAGAGAAATTTAGAGATTCTGAAACTAGCGGAAAAATGCTCCTATCAGAGCACAAAAAATGCGAATATGTCCCTCTTTATTTAAGAGACTGACTGAAGAGTTGGGTAGCAACTGCCTCATTTTATCTTCCTCAGCAGTTTTTAAACTTTTCCCCTAATTTATGGCATATTCGTGCTTTTATAAATATGCAACTCACTTCAAATTCCCACTAGCTCCCCTAACTGTGACTCCCCCACGCTCTCTAGTCCATCGCTGTAAAGTCGCTCACATCCATCCCCTCCCAATTGCCCTTTCTCACTCGCTCATACAGCATCCAACTCATTGTTACTAACTCTTCTCTGTCATTGACTCTGCCTCTGCCACTGCCGCTGTGTCCCTCTCTCTCTCTCTCATACTGCCATTGTCTCCTTCGTACTTTCTATAACACAACCACTGTCTACTGGCTGTCAGTATTTATTACTTTTCTGTCTCTTTGCGACTGCCACTCTCTTCTTCTACTCAGCATAAAAAAGCGCGAGTCTATTCGCATACAAGAATTTTTGGATAAATTTTTAAAGGTGCTGAGTAAGGTAGAAAGACCCAGCAGGTACCCCATCTTTCAGTCAGAGTCTTTTAAATAAACAGGAACATAGTAGCGTTTTTTGTGCTCCAATAGAAGCATTTTTCCGCTTGTTCCATTCTTTTTCCTGTTGCAGCAGAACATGTAACTCACATGAAAAGAAATATATTGGCCAGTAAAATTTAGATACTTTATTTCCGTGAAACTGAAATATCGAAAACTAATTTTACACCTGAGAGCGGATTTTACGTGCAAAAAATTTTGCATTCGCTTCAGGACTACAAAAAGGGGTACACAGATGATAACGCAGGCACTTTACAACATATTTATCCGTGCTACGTCAATTTTATAAATTTTAAACCTCTGTATCTCGGAAACGGATAAAGATATCAAGACTCCAAGGTTATTAGGGTCGGAATCTTAGCAGTACATAGTAAAAATTAGTCATTTGCCGTCTCGGAATCTGCGGCATGGGTTTTGGTATAAAAAAAAACAAATTTTTGGGATGTTTCTCGATAACGGATAAATATTTTTGAAAACAGGGAGATGGCTTTCCTAGATAAATGCCTAGATAATATGTCGTTAAAATTTCAACAATTTTCTGTTATTATTTATGATTTTGATTTCGTCTCATACCGCATTTTACGTGTAGAAGTAGGGTAATTTTGAACCTCAGTATCTTGGATACGGATAAAGATATTAATGAAATTTCCGAGGCTGTTAGAAATAGGAATCTTAGGAATATATCGTAAAAATTTCAGACATTTTCTGTACGGCTTGAAATTCTTGGCTGGGTTTTGATTCGCTGGTGACGGCGAATATATAGTAAAAAAAAGCTTTGTGGAGTTTTCCTAGGAACCACTCATGAGCTAATGGTGCCTCCGTCTACATCTATATGGTTACTCTGCAATTCACGCTTAAGTGCCTGGCAGAGGGTTCATCGAACCATTTTCATACTACTTCTCTACCATTCCACTCTCGAATGGCGCGTGAGAAAAAGAAACACCTAAATCTTTCCGTTCGAGCTCTAATTTCTCTTATTTAATTATGATGATCATGTATCCCTACGTAGGTGGGTGTCAACAAAATATTTACGCATTAGGAAGAGAAAGTTGGTGATTGAAATTTCGTAAATAGATGTCGCCGCTAAGAAAACCGCCATTGTTTTAGTGACTGCCACCCCAACTCGCGTATCATATCAGTGACATTCTCACCCCTATTGCGCGATAACACGAAACGATCTGCCCTTCTTTGCACTTTCTCGATGTCCTCCGTCAATCCTACCTGGTAAGGATCCCACACCGCGCAGCAATATTCCACCAGAGGACGGACAAGTGTAATGTAGGCTGTCTCTTTAGTGGGTTTGTCTCATCTTCTAAGTGTTTTGATAACAAAGTGCAGTTTTTATGTCGCCTTCCCCACAATATTATCTATGTGGTCTTTCCAATTTAAGGTGCCCGTAATTGTAATTCCTAGGTATTTAGTCGAAGCCGGCCGGAGTGGTCGAGCGGTTCTAGGCGATACAGTCTGGAACCGCGCGACCGCTACGGTCGCAGGTTTGAATCATGCCTCGGGCATGGATGTGTGTGATGTCCTTAGGTTAGCTAGGTTTAAGGAGTTCTAAGTTCTAGGGGACTGAAGACCTTAGAAGTTAAATCCCATAGTGCTCAGAGGCATTTTTTATTTAGTCGAATTGACAGCCCTTAGATTTGTGCGATTTATCGTATAACCAAAATTTATCGGATTTTAGTACCTATGTGGATGACCTCGCACTTTTCTTTGTTTAGTGATAATTGCCACTTTTCGTACCATACAGAAATTCTCTCTAGATCATTTTGTAATTGGAATTGATCGTTTGAAGATTTTCCTAGACGGTAAATTACAGCGTCATCTGCAAACAATCAAAGGGGGCTGCTCAGATTATCACCTAGATCATTTATGTAAATCAGGATTAGCAAAGGGTCTATGACACTACCTTGCGGAACGTCAGATATCACTTCTGTTCTACTCGATGAAGTCCCGTCAAGCCCATTGCAGGCCTCATCAAATGCAAAAAGAACCAGCCGATTTGCTGCATCTGCCTAAGCAGGAGGACGCGTGTAATATTCATATTTTAACGCTGTGCCGTAGGGTAGAGACACAGACGATCCTTCGGTTGGGTGTACAAATGATCCCTAGCCCAAGGACTATCCAAAGCACCTGACGCTACCTTTTTATCAACAATAGAACTCGAAGTGTGAACAGCGGAAAATCCCGTTTCTATGAGCAGCGTTTTGGAAAATATTAGGCGTGCATAGACTGAGGTGACAAATGTCGTGGGATACCTCCAGATACCATGTTGGACATACTTTTGCCCCGTGTAGTGCAGCAACTCTATGTGGCATGAATTCAGTAAGTCGTTCGAAGTCTTCTGCAAAAATATTGAACCACGTTGCCCCTATAGCTGTCCATAATTGCTGAAGTGTTGTCAGTGCAGGATTTTGGGCACGAACTGACTTCTAGATTATGTCCCGTAAATGTTCGATGGGATTCATGTCGGTCGATCCTGGTGGCCAAATCATTCGTCCGAATTGTCCAGAATGTTCTTCAAACCAATAGCGAACGATTGTGGCCAGAAGAGATGGTGCACTGACATCTACCAAATTCCAATGTTGTCTGGCAACATGAAGTCCATCAATGGTTTCGACGTAGCCGACCATAACCATTTCCAGTCCATGATCGGTTAAGCTGGACCAGAGGATCCACTCCATTCCATTTATACACAGCCACACAATTACGGAGCAACTACCAGCTGCCGGCCAGAGTGGCCGTGCGGTTCTAGGCGCTACAGTCTGGAACCGAGCGACCGCTACGGTCGCAGGTTCGAATCCTGCCTCGGGCATGGATGTGTGTGATGTCGTTAGGTTACTTAGGTTTAATTAGTTCTAAGTTCTAGGGGACTGATGACCTCAGAAGTTAAGTCGCATAGTGCTCAGAGCCATTTGAACCATTTTGAACTAACAGCTTGCACAAAGCCTTGTTGACAACTCGGATCCATGGCTTCGTGGAGTCTGCACTACACTCAGACCCTACCGTCAGCTCTTACAAACTGAAATCGGGACACATCTGACCATTCCAATGTTTCCCAGTCGTCTAGGGTCCAACTGATATGGTCACAATCCCAGGACAGGCGCTACAGATGATATCGTCCAATTAGTAAAGGCACTTACGTCGGTCGTGTGCTGCCATAGCCCATTAACGCCAAATCTCGCCGCACTGTCCTAAAGGATACGAAAGTCGTACTCCCAACATTAATTTAAAATGTTATTTCACCCAATGTTGCTTTTGTGCTAGCACCGACAACTCTACGCAAACGCCGCTCTCGTTCGTCTAGTGAAGGCTTCGGTCGCTGCGTTATCCGTGGTGAGAGAGAATGCCTGAAATCTGGTATTCTCGGCACATTCTTGACAATTTGCATCTCGGAATATTGAATTCCCTAAAGATTTGTGAAATGGAATGTCCAGTGCGTCTAGTTCCAACTACCATTCCGCGTTCAAAGCCTGTTAATTTCCATCGTGCAGCCATAATTACGTCATAAACCTCTTCACATGAATCACCTGTGTACAATGACAGTTCCGCCAATGCACTGCCATTTTAGGCTTTGTGTGCGGCGATGCTACCGCCATCTGTATATGTGTATATCACTATCCCTAGACTTTTGTCACCTCAGTGTACTGTCGTATGCGTTCCGATATTTGGCATCTTGCATGGCAGGCCGAGATTACAACCCGATCGTTGATTTTTTTGAGGTGTTTATCTTTTGAGCATTGATAGAAAACCTTGTAACCTGTTTTGAACTGCCTGTATTTTGGCAATTAAATAGAGGCATCACGACCAATACTGGAACCATAGGACTCTTAAGAACGCGTTTGTATGAAGTATTCCTACAATACACTCTCTAATACAATATTCCAACAATTGCTTTTGCTTTCTTATTAATCACAACTTTGCACCTTCTTCAGCAAAAGCCACGTCAAGTGTGCAGACTGTTATAAAGAGCCTAGACATTGATTGAGAAGAAACTTTTTTTCGAGAGAAGGCTTCTGTGGCTCCTATAAATTAATGCAGTCTGGCGTAATCCAGACAGTCGAGCATATATCAGATCATTACATTTGGTACTTGTTGGAAACATTTCATCAGCTCTCGAAATATAGCGCTTCAAATTTTAGAAATGTACTATCAATAAATTCAGAAATGGCAAATGATTGTAATTTTCAAATCAAATGGCTCCAAGCACTATGGGACTTCTGACGTCATCAGTCCCCTAGACTTAGAACTACTTAAACCTAACTAACCTAAGGATATCACACGCATCCACGCCCAAGGCAGGATTCGATCCTGCGACCGTAGCAGCAGCGAGGTTTCGGACTGAAGAGCCTAGAATTGCTCGACCACAGCGGCCGGCGATTGTAATTTTGATGTGCTGTTCCTACAGAGGAACTTCTATGCCGAAGTTTTTTTTGAAAGACCTTCTTGCAAAACCTTAAGAACTTCTAAGTAATAAATGAAATAGTGACTAGATCGTACATGACGTTTTGATTTATCACTTCTTTGCTCCTAATCCTATTCCCAACAAACTTTATGGATAGTGTCTTCGTATACAACTGGATGAACTTACTAAATTACGTCGTTGTACAACAAAAATTTCAGGAGATATGAGTTCATAAACGTCGAGCCGTGTGAAAAGGAAACTGCAGGGAGACATTTGTGAAATATGTTAAATATACGTGAAATGTGTGTAATATGTGCGTATGCAGGAAAAGCCACGTGTAAGAAGTCCCTTCTAAACCCCTGGATCGATTTCAACCCCACGTGCTACACATATTACTTATTATCTGGAAATAAATACTGATGGGGTAAGAACCAGCAACCTCTTATTGAGGTGGGGAGTGATAACGTCTAGTGAGAAGGGGGTGAAGAAGAGATGGACAGTTAGAGGTGGAAGGAGGAGAAGGATACAGGAAGGGGAGGGGAAATGGAGAGAGGCAGGGGGGAGAAGGGGATGGACAGAGAAAGGAAAGAGGAGGAGATGCAAAGAGAGAGCGGAGAGGAGGAGATGGACAGAGAGAGAGCGAGGAGGAGATCGACAGAGAGACGGGGGGTAGGAAATGGGCAGAGAAAGGGAAGAGGGGTCGACAGAGAGAGGAGGAGTGGGAGATAGACAGGAAAGGGAAAAGGAAGAGATCGAGAGAGAGAAGGGGGAGGAGATGGACAGGGAGAAGGGGGAGTAGCAGGTGAACAGAGTGTGATGAACAGCAGAAGGTGGACAGAGTGGGGGAGGGGGTGGAGGAGGTGGACAGAGAGGTGGGAGTAGGAGACAGACAGAGAGGAGGAAGAAGGAGATGGATGGAGAGGGGTAGGAGATAGAGAGAGGGGGTAGGAGGAGATGGACTAATAGAATAGGACTAATATACCCAGGCAATGCCAAGTACTCAGCTAGTATGAAATAAAATGAATCATGGTTTAATTTAAAAAGAAATAAATATGGTTTAAAATGCAACAGTGAAATCGCCAAAAGTTCAGCATAACTGCGATAAAAAGAAAATGATGATCAGGTGAAGTAATGATAATCAAAAATGTTGCTACCTATAAAGGAAGTAGAGTAATTTCTATCTCTAGTAGGCTCCTAGTTGAAAGATAACGAAAAGCGCTGTATTAAATCCTTAATACCTGAAGTAGTTTATTATGTAATGCAGCAATTGCGCTATTTAGACGCTATTTGACCAACGGAATTCTCATTCGACACGAAACAGGCAAACAACAGTTTCATTCACAGCAGCATTGACTGCGCAACGAAAGAGCATTCGAAGTCTTCGACGATGGCTTTCAGACATAAGAAATGTTGCTAGTTGATCACTACAAAGTCGATCGCTTCACAGCATAACTGATAACTGGCCTTAACTGTAATGGTCCCTTACGACTCCACTGTAGTACACCCAAAACTGGTTTAAGTCTGAAGATTTCTGTCCATTAAGAACGACATTCTTATTTATAGATGTGCCTGAGACTTCGTATGCTTGGAATTTATTTTTGAATTACAAGACTTCGTTGTATACAAAGTTTGAAGTAATGTGATTAGGAAAACGAATAAAGATGTTTTTTTCTTGACTAACATGTGAGAGAGCCACGTAGAGCTGGGCGTGAGATAAGCGGCTGACACTTAAGTACCATGCCCGCAACATGCGGCGTCTGGCCTTGCGTATTGTCTACGGTTGTGGCATAGCATAAGCTTACCGGAAATTACACAAGTTTAAAGCGATATGGTAAGTTGTTAGCGATAAGTGGGATGTGGGGTATAAAAACTCGCCCACGAAAGCAACTTGCCGTCAAAATTTCTGCTTCTACGTTGTTACGTTTTTAGAGTAGTAACTTTAAGCCTTGTGAGTGTAAGGTTATGAGGAGTGAGATAGTGTATTATGCTCCTTATCAGAGCGATGGAGTTATGTCGAAATGTCAAATCAAACACCTTTCAGCCGTCTAATTTCCAAACCGTTATTTTATTGGGCTACCAGTTTCGGCGATATATTACTCCATCTCCAGGTCGCCTGATCGACGTGCAGAAAGATTCCAACATCGGTTGCGGTGAAAATAGGGACCAGTATTTATACGCTGGTACTTGTAGTCTTTGAATGCTGTCCCATATTTTGACCGGAACCGAGGTTGGAACATTCCTAAACGTCGGTCAAGGAACCTGAAGAGGGCGTAATATATCGCCGAAACTGGTAGCCCAATAAAATAACAGTTTGGAAATTAGACGGCTGAAAAGTGGTTGATTTGACATTTTGTACTGAACAGTCCCGCAACCATCTCTGAAGAGGTGGACATACAGAGAGTTATGTCGTGTTTCGCTTTCGCAAGGAGTTTCCAAGGAGTGAGTTAAAGTCTGGTGTTCTCAAGACCACAGGAAGTCTCACCTCTCGATATTCATTGGATTCTTGAAACGGCGTAGTCTGCAGACTTTTAGCCGTTCTGTTGTATTCAGAAAGACACGACCGTTTTCTAGCCGTTTTTATTCGTAAACAAAACTAAATCAAAATTTAATGATTAGACACACAAATCACAAAGCGAACTAAATAAATTGGTTTTTCTTAGCAAAGAACATAAAAAATTTCGAAGAAACAAAGCAGTGTTGGTAAGTTTTTGTACACGAAGCGAAATAAGTAAATTCATAAATCCTAGCCAAGTAAGTTCACCTCTCACTAACAAGGAAAGGCCACGACGTTGGTATCACAGATGTACTTCAAACTTGGTTCACCTTTAGTAGGCCATTAAAACAACATAGTGTGCAAGTAATAAGGTGCACTACTCTTTCAATTGCGAGAAAATCACAAGAGAAGTTTTAAACATGTATTATTAACTGATGTATCTGTGAGTAGGTGCCAAACAGCAGCTTTCGTGATGGTCAAGTGATTAGCGTTCGAGCTTCGTAAGACGATCGTGTATGAGGCAAACTTAATTCTTAAACTTAATTCTTGATCTATACTATCGGTAAAAAGAGGAATTTTGCAAAATATCAACGACTCACGCCCGGTACTCACAGCTTTACTTCTGCCAGTATCTCGTCTCTGCATTCATTCGATGTAACAGATCCAGTTTCAGTTTGTTTTCCATGTCTGTATGATAAACACCCTCCTGCAACGTATGATGTCGAGAGCACATCCGGCGAGTAATTGTACGTTACTGTTGAGGTCTTGTGACTTAATATATTACTGAATAACATCATTCCCATCATTATTTATGTAGGTTTTTTTTCTTGAATTTTCCAAGCCTGTCCCTCGTCCAAGAAAATTTAATTAAAAATAGTAAATAGTCAAAACACAAATAAAATTCACTACAACTTCATGAAAATACGCGTGGGTTTTTACATTGTATTAAATCTCAAATTTCACATAAATTAAATGAAGTGACCAGTGATGAGAAAATGTAGATTAAAGAAAATAAGTGTTAGCAGGATTTGAACCGTCGCCCCCTTCACGTCCGTCTGGCCAAGCGCGAACGCTAACCACTTTTTCTTTTATTGTTGATTTCGTTGTGTTCGTTATTGTTCGTTCTGTTTGTTCAGGGCGGACGTCCCATGACGCTTGTTCGACTTCGGCGTCGATCCATTACCTCAGTTTTTTTTTGTTACAGACGGTAGCTAACCTCTTTTTTCTTTCAATATTGTTCGTTGAATTTGTTCGGCGCGGGTGGCCCATGACACCCGTTCAAGTTCAGTGTTCAGTCATTGTCTCAGTTTTTTTATTGCAGAGGGCAGCTAAGCCTCTGACCGAACACACTGAGCTACCGTGCCGGCTAGTCACTTCACCGCAACGGCTTCTTACAGCCAGCCCTTCGCACAAATACATCAGTAACATAATAGACCCGTGAAACTACTTACTATTTGCACATTATGTTGTTTTAATGGCCTACTAAAGGTGTACAAAGTTTGACGTAAATCAGTGATCCCAACGTCATGGCCTCCCATTGTAAGGTAAAAATAAATAAATAAATATCTTACAGCGCCATCTATTGGTTCTTTGGTGTACTATACCGTGATGATTAAACATCGCAAATACACTCCTGGAAATGGAAAAAAGAACACATTGACACCGGTGTGTCAGACCCACCATACTTGCTCCGGACACTGCGAGAGGGCTGTACAAGCGATGATCACACGCACGGCACAGCGGACACACCAGGAACCGCGGTGTTGGCCGTCGAATGGCGCTAGCTGCGCAGCATTTGTGCACCGCCGCCGTCAGTGTCAGCCAGTTTGCCGTGGCATACGGAGCTCCATCGCAGTCTTTAACACTGGTAGCATGCCGCGACAGCGTGGACGTGAACCGTATGTGCAGTTGACGGACTTTGAGCGAGGGCGTATAGTGGGCATGCGGGAGGCCGGGTGGACGTACCGCCGAATTGCTCAACACGTGGGGCGTGAGGTCTCCACAGTACATCGATGTTGTCGCCAGTGGTCGGCGGAAGGTGCACGTGCCCGTCGACCTGGGACCGGACCGCAGCGACGCACGGATGCACGCCAAGACCGTAGGATCCTACGCAGTGCCGTAGGGGACCGCACCGCCACTTCCCAGCAAATTAGGGACACTGTTGCTCCTGGGGTATCGGCGAGGACCATTCGCAACCGTCTCCGTGAAGCTGGGCTACGGTCCCGCACACCGTTAGGCCGTCTTCCGCTCACGCCCCAACATCGTGCAGCCCGCCTCCAGTGGTGTCGCGACAGGCGTGAATGGAGGGACGAATGGAGACGTGTCGTCTTCAGCGATGAGAGTCGCTTCTGCCTTGGTGCCAATGATGGTCGTATGCGTGTTTGGCGCCGTGCAGGTGAGCGCCACAATCGGGACTGCATACGACCGAGGCACACAGGGCCAACACCCGGCATCATGGTGTGGGGAGCGATCTCCTACACTGGCCGTACACCACTGGTGATCGTCGAGGGGACACTGAATAGTGCACGGTACATCCAAACCGTCATCGAACCCATCGTTCTACCGTTCCTAGACCGGCAAGGGAACTTGCTGTTCCAACAGGACAATGCACGTCCGCATGTATCCCGTGCCACCCAACGTGCTCTAGAAGGTGTAAGTCAACTACCCTGGCCAGCAAGATCTCCGGATCTGTCCCCCATTGAGCATGTTTGGGACTGGATGAAGCGTCGTCTCACGCGGTCTGCACGTCCAGCACGAACGCTGGTCCAACTGAGGCGCCAGGTGAAAATGGCATGGCAAGCCGTTCCACAGGACTACATCCAGCATCTCTACGATCGTCTCCATGGGAGAATAGCAGCCTGCATTGCTGCGAAAGGTGGATATACACTGTACTAGTGCCGAAATAGTGCATGCTCTGTTGCCTGTGTCTATGTGCCTGTGGTTCTGTCAGTGTGATCATGTGATGTATCTGACCCCAGGAATGTGTCAATAAAGTTTCCCCTTCCTGGGACAATGAATTCACGGTGTTCTTATTTCAATTTCCAGGAGTGTACTAAGTTGAGCAGAAGATTTCAGATGAAACTTTAAATCACTAAATCTGTCTTCCCGTGATCCGATTTTAATGGAATAAAGCTTATATGTTTTCCCATCTACTTTATGTCACAGCATGGTTTCTACTTTTGTTGCCGTTCTTTCCGGCATATTTTCTGTGTTTTGTTACCGTTTCTTAGGCTTAGGTCGTTTAGTAGTTTTTGAGATTAGCGTGTTAGAAGAAGCACACAATGGTTTTACAGTTTTATTATTAGTGTAAATAGATTGATAAATTTTGCTCACTATGTGGCAGTGAGGAATGGTATCGAATGCGTTCCGAAAGTCAAGGAATATAGCATCAGCCTGGGCGCCTATTTCACTACCATCTGGGTCTCGCGGACAAACACAGTGACTCAGGTTTAACAATACAGTTGTTTGGGGAATTCAAACAGATTCCTACAGAAGACTTTCAGTGTTCAGAAAGGTCGTTATAGGTGAGCATAAAACGCGCTGGAAAATTCTACAACAAACTGAAGTCATCGGTATGGGTATTTGGTTCCACACATCTCTTCGACAACCCTTCTGGAAAGCGGGAATGATTTACAAATTCATCCACTGATCTGGAACGCCTCGTTCCTCCAGCGACACACCACAGACTGCTTCTAGAAGGAGAGCTAGTGTTTAAGTGTACTGTATGCAGAATCATATACGAGCGGTGGGCAAAAATACGGAAGCATCAAAAACACAACACATAAACATGCCTAAAACGATGTAGGACAAGTGTTGACATTCAAACAGCTTCCAGTCTTCTCGGAATGAATAAATACAGGTCTGTATAATTTTCAAAGGAATCTGATACCATTCTTCCTGCAAAATAGTGGCAAGTTCATGGAGATTGGTAGCGACCGTGCATCCTTCTCTCCAAAGTAGACCAGAAAGGCTCAATAATATTGAGATCTGGTTACTGTGGTGGACAGGGGAGATGCAACAGTTCATCTTTATGGTCGCAAAACCAGTCCTGGACGACGCGACACATAGCGTCACCATTGGGAAACAAACATTGTACCATGGGGTCGACATCAGTCAAAATAGTCACATTATGCTTGGCAGTAACGCAACCCCTCCGGGAGCCGTTGAGGCCCATAGGATACCACGATATTGCCGCCAAAATCATCACCGAATCTCCGTCATACTTCACTCTTGGAACGTAAACTCGGACGGAAGTTGTAAACAGTATGCAACAAGACTCATTCGAACAAATTACTTTCTTCCAGTCCTGGTTCTATGACTTCGGCACCGCGGTTTCCTATTACAGGCATTGGCGTTACTGATGATTCGTTTTGGATTTCCCGCTGTCCTTGTGTCGTTCTGGTACTGAGAAGGTTCACGGGTGCGACATTCAGTTCTGCAGTGTATTTTGCAGCTGTCGTCCTCTCATTTTTCGTCACTATCCACATCAATGACCGTCTGTCACGATCACTCGACACACTCTTTCCTCCGAGTAGTGACTTAACGGATAATGTTTTTCCACACTGTATATGGTATAAATCCTCGACAGGGTGCCTCTTGAAACGCCAACACTTTTGGGCTGCCTTAGTTGCCAAAGCACCCACCATACGAACACCAGCAATTTGCCGACTTTCGAATCGACTTAACTCTTACGTAGTGCTCTCATAATTATAGAGAACATTGTTCTGACCAGGACTAACAGTTGCAATGTACATAGGATAAAACAGCGCACCCTGCACGCTTGGCTAGGGTCTGCATTTATGTTCAAGCATACATTTCTCGCGGCGTTTCTGTATTTTTGTCGAACCCCTGTAGATATCCCACGAGGTCCAATAACCATTCTGCGCTGAACTAGTTCAGTGCATACTAGATTAAACCGCGAATGACTGGAAAAAATGTGATCTTCATTGGTTTACTTCACTTGAAAGCGTGGAAATCCGCAGATGGTAAATTCACAGAAACGCCAAGGAAAATAACAGCGAAGTTCTTATGTTGGAGCCGGCCGCGGTGGTCTAGCGGTTCTAGGCGCTCAGTCCGGAACCGCGCGACTGCTGCGGTCGCAGGTTCGAATCCTGCCTCGGGCATGGGTGTGTGTGATGTTCTTAGATTAGTTAGGTTTAAGTAGTTCTAAGTTCTAGGGGACTGATGACCACAGCTGTTAAGTCCCATAGTGCTCAGAGCCATTTTTTTTCCTTATGTTGGGAAGGGGTGGAGGGGGGGGAAGAAGAAAGGAGGAATTATGTTGAGTTAGTTGATTACACTTTCCATAAATCACATTCACGCCAACGACCTTGCCACAGTGGTAACACCGGTTTCCGTCAGATCACCAAAGTTAAGTGCTGTCGGGCTTATCTAGCATTTGTATGGGCACTATCCGGGTCTGCCAAGTGCTGTTCACAAGCAGTGTGCACTCAGCTCTTCTGAGGCCAGTGGAGGTGCTTCTTGATTGAGAAATAGCGGCGCCGGTCACGAAACTGGCAATGGCCGGGACAGCGGTATGCTGACCACATGCCCGTCCATGTCTGCATCTGGAGATACCAAAGAGCTGAGGATGACACGGCGGCCGGTCGATGCCGTTGGGCCTTCAAGGCTTGTTCGGACGACGTTTGTTTGTGTTTAGATCCATTCACTTTAAACGTTATGAATTGGAACGTGTTACTTGAACAAAAAATTGCAGAGACAATTTAAAAAATGTATTTATATGGATACATGAAAAAATTTAGAAGTTTGTGGATACGTATTTCAATTCAAGAACTTTTCGAAGGTATGGAAGGACTAGGCAGATTATCGAACAGTCTCACAGATACGTTGTCCACTCCTATGTATGTCAAAGCTAGACTCACGAGAGGGAAGCGCACGTCATTTCTCGTATTTGTGAATATCTATGTTACTCCCTAGCTGCAATGCATTGTTGTCAACGACTTTCATCGCCGATACGGGAAGCCTGTTAACAACCAGATGTACAGAGACCAGGCACTTTAACGATATACGGTTCTGATGAGAGCTGTAGTTACAATGAACTTTCTCTTCATGGAACCGTTCTTGTGAACCACATTGTCGGATATGAAAATGTCGACGTAGCCAAACCAAGACAGAATCCTGTGAAACATATTCACTTACTCAAGACATATACACAATACAAACGTACATAAAGTTTTAATTCTGTTGTAGTTCTAATCTCTCTGCTCCGACAAATGTTTGTGGAGGGTTTCTCTTGGTTGCTAGGGAAATACAGTATCTGGCAAGCTTCTTTCATTAATTCCCAATTTGGGACCGCTCTGCTCCATTATACTTGCGATTTTTTTTATGTATGGCATCACAATGTAATTGTGGTGGAATATACAAAGAATTGTAGGAACTTATGCGGCAGGTTTACTGTAAGTTTTAACAGAAACCTGAAAATAGATTTATCTTGATGATCGTGCAACCTTCTACGCTCTTCTCTCCGTGTTGATTTTGTTCAGGGTATAGTTCTGTCCACGAAACCTGTGAAAGGCAGACGCTTGGCTGAATGACCAGTGTGCATTTTCCTTGTACTTTCATTTGTGTACTGGCAACTCTAGCACGTGGACGAATTAGGTTTCTCCACGTGCCTGCCTTGAACACGACTGACGCGGAGATGGTGTGCTGATACAAGAGAGTGATAGTCAGTTTTGAGTTACGTTTTTAATAACATCGTGTTTACGTGAATGGTACGCTAATACGTTTTCGAAGAGGTCTTGAGGAGGAAAACTGCATTTCCGAATAAAGAAAAAAATTGGCCAACTACGAGTACGACTTGCGAACCGAGTGTTCCGTACGGCTCTGAGCACTATGGGACTTAACAGCTATGGTCATCAGTCCCCTAGAACTTAGAACTACTTAAACCTAACTAAGCTAAGGACATCACACAACACCCAGTCATCACGAGGCAGAGAAAATCCCTGACCTCCCGGGAATCGAACCCGCGAACCCGGGCGCGGGAAGCGAGAACGCTACCGCACGACCACGAGCTGTGTTCCGTACGAATTTAATCGTGTGTACATATAGTCCATCCACACTGTGAATCGAGAATCTCAACTATTTTTGCCTGTTATCGATATCGATACAGGGAAAATATTGGTCCTAGGGATTCCAAGACCATATCAAAATCTGTACAATAGTTCCTCAGACTCCCCTGGACATACAAGAAAGAGCGAGAAGCGGACTTCAGTTTATGTATGTAGAAAGAGAGAAGACTTAATAAAACACTTTTTTTTACTTATCAGAATATGAGTGCAACTTATATTTTATGCTGCATCCAGTACTATCCATCTGTTATGCTTCTGACGAATGATGAATGCAATGTACACTGGTCAGCAAGAACATTATGACCATCTGCCTAACAGCCGATAAATCCACCTTTGGCACGGATAATAAGAGGCGACGCATCGTGGCATGGAAGCAATGAGGCCTTTTTAGGTCGCTGGAGGGAGTTAGCACCACATCTGGACACACAAGTCATCTAATTCCCGTAAATTCCGGGGGGGGGGGGGGGGGGGCGATGAGCTCTGACACGTCCTTCAATCGCATCCCAGATGTGTTCGATCTGGTCCAGATCTGACGAGCTGGGGGCCAGCACATCAACTGGAACTCGCTGCTGTGTTCCTTGAACTACTTCATCACACTCCTGGCCCTGTGAAATGGCGCATTATCTTGCTGAAAAATGCCACTGTCATCAGGAAACATGATTGTCATTAAGGGGTGTACGTGATCTACAACCAATGTACTATACTCCTTGTCTGTAATGATGCCTTGGGCGAGCTTCGCTGGATCAATAGATGCCCGCGTGAATGTCCCCCAGAGCATAATGGAGCTGCCACCAGCTTGTTTCTGTTCCACAGTACAGGTGTCGAGGTATTGTTCCCCTGGAAGACGACGGATTCGCGCCCTCTCATCGGCATGATGAAGAAGGTATCGGGATTGATCAGACCATGCAATGTTCTGCCTCTGCGCCAATTTCCAGTGCCAATGGTCACGCGCCCATTTGAGTCATAGTTGCGGATGTTGTGATGTTAAAATTGGCACATGGGTGGGGTGTCAGCTGCGGAGGTATATCAGGATTAAAATCTGATCTTATTTCTGTTTTACCATTCTGCCCAGCTTACGACGTCCGACATGAGGGGTAGCCGTCCAACCACACGATGTCTGGACGTGGTTTCACCTTGGTTTCGCCACGTTTTGAATAGATACACTGATCACAGCACCACAGTATCCCTCGAACACCCAACAAGTCGTGCAGCTTCCGAATTCCTCGTGCTGAGCTTCTTTACCATCACAATATGCCCTCGATCAAACTCAGGTAGATCGCGCGCCTTCCCCCTTTTACACACGCACAGCACGCTCACTGATACTAAATGCACCACCGTCCGTGTGTCTGACTAGCAGTCATTCCTCGTCAGGCAACGCTGCTATCGCATGGACGAGATTATACCGATAGTAGGTTGGTGGTTATAATGTTCAGTGTATGTTCAAATGGCAAAAGATACGTATTATGTGACATAATTACAATTTAACAAGTTTTAGAGTTTTTTACTTTATTTGTACTATGACACCTTGCTGCTTTACGAATTTCATGATTCTGAATCAAGGGGAATTACTCTATAGGTTATGACGAGTGAGTTTGTGTCAAAACACGTGACGTAAATGGCCGTATGTTTTTGTTGAAGTGACTTGGAAGCTTAACATTTTTACACCTCCAAGGGACCATAGACCTTAATATATGACACAAATTTGAACGTCATACGTCTACACGTTCACGAGAGAAAGGGTTATTAACAGCCAGACAGACAGACAGAAACTGACGGACGACAAAGCGATGCTAAAAGGGATCCGTTTTTACAGATTGAGGAGCGGAATCCGAAAACATATCAGGTCCTATTTATAAATGGACGTACTGCTGTTCACATCTTCGTAACAATTGCAGTTGCTAGAAAGGATACCAAGCTGGTTAATTTCCAACTGGTAACTAAACATTTGCTAGATATATTCTTTTGTTTTGCTTCTGGACAAGAAGTTATTTGGGAGTTGTCAAGACAAATGAGACATAGTGTATAGTCCAACAAAGTTTTGCAAATGGCTATTATGAACCCACTATATCTCCCAAAGATAAGCGTTCCTGGTGTGTTAGCATCGCAACGAAGGTGCTTACATAAGAGGTGAAGCTCTGATGAAGATGCTGCGACTTCGAAATATGATGTGGCAGAGTAAAAATGTCTCTGAAACTACAGAACATGGATTTTATTGTCAAGCTTTCCGCGGTGTTGTTAGACTCCCGTGCAGTTTCTGTTTTGATGCTGGACTTTGCTACGACAGCACTGCGACAAGCCGAGTGGGCGGATGTGGCCGTCGGTGCCGGTTTTTTTCGCCGTTCCGCTCACTGCGGCCCCCACTCCGCGCGCCAGCGCTGCCGCTACAGCGGGCTGCCGGTGACGTCACGCGGTCGCTCGGCTGCTGGCTGTCACGGTCGGCGGGGTCAGTTCCCGGCCCGGCCGCTAATAGCAGCCGCGGCTGGCGCCCGCCCAGTCTCCCTGCCGAGCCGCGAGCCGCAGGCGGGCAGGCGGGCTTCCTTCTGCCTTCCTCGAACACGCCGACGCCAACTGTGCGTCAGCCGTGTTCAAATACGTGGCGAGGACACACGTCACTAGCATAACCTCAGGGCTAAACCTCATTCGTAAAACACAGGGCGGATCACCTAAAACTTACACCGAAAATATTGCGGCAGTGGAAACTGCTACTGACGTGTCCTTTTCACAGAATGGATTGGTACTGTTAGCCAATCAACAGATTGTAATAATACTTAGAAAGCGACTTTTTTGCCCATACATACACTTTTTAAGTGGAACGGTGCCTACGGACTCTAACAAAAGGAAAGAGGGGTACATTAGAATGTCAGTGGTGTTTGTTGCGGGATTCTAGTGCGAGTCGTTGAAGAGATATCCTTTTCTGAAAAGCTTCCATAGCGACTTTCGTTTGTACCACTGAACCTGCTCAGTTGCTAGGTACGATGTTGTTTTAATTTATTACAGTGTGCCTGTGTGTTCCTTAAGCGCACTGAGACTTGCTAGACAATTACAGTACTGTGTGACAGTCCAAGCAGTAGGTTGTGACTGGACGGTGGTATTTGCCAATGCAGAAAAATCCGACATTATCATGGTGTGTGGAGAGTGTACGAAGAGTCCCAGTTCTTTTTTCTACGGTGCATGTACAAGATATGCCAACAGACGTCAACCATCTCGGCAATTATTTATCAACCTCTTCAATCACTTACGTGCAGTGGTACTGTAACACTTAGACAACGCAGCAGAAGGAAACAAGTGGCGACAGAAGAGGAGGAAATTAACGTTCTTACTGCTGTTACAGTTGATTCACACGTCAGTCCCCGCGCAATCGCACGAGGAAGTGGTGTCAGTCAGGCAAGTGTGCTATGCATTCTACATCGGCAAAGGTTCAATCCCTGTGACATCTCTCTCTCTCTCCCCATCCAGAGACCCATGGCAACGGTTACGATGATCGTGTTAACTTCTCTACATGGGCATTAAGACGGGATTCTCCAGATGTAGCTTGTCTCTTGATAGTGATAAAGCCACATTTAGCAGTTATGGCCAGGTAAAAGGCCGAAACATGCAATATTAGTTTGTTGACAACCCCTGTTGGCTTCGTCAGGTGGAACGTCAGCGTCCATGGATTGTAAACGTTTGTTGTGGGGTAGTGAACCATCCGTAATAAGCCCGTTTTTCAAAAATGGAACACTGAGAGTGCCCAGGGATCGTAGCTTTCTAATACATCATCTTTCACGAATGCAAGAAGCAGACTAGGAGGAACCTGTGGCACCAACATGATGGCTGTCCAGCTTATAGTGCATTAAGTACTCCAGCATGTCTTCACTAATTGTTTCCATCCAAATCGTTGGACTGGTCATAGAGGACCTGTACCCTAGCCGGCCCGTTCTGCGAATTCGACGGCTGCGGACTTGTTTCTTTAGGGAAAGCTGAAAGACGCTGTCTACAAGAACGTACCAACTACACCCGATGATAAGCAACGACGTAGTACTGCAGCCTCCCCGGACATCTCCACTGAATTCAACCATTTGTGCAGTAGTTGTTCCATATCAGACTGGAAGCGTGTATTGCCGCTGCTGGTGGTGGTTTTCAACACAACCTGTGATGGTCAAGTGTCTCGTTACTGGTCAGAATACACATAACTATTGTACGTACTTGTGCTGTTCTTTAGTGTGTTCTATACAGGTATTGCACAAGTGTCAGTGTGGGAACTTCTCAAAATACGACATCTCTTAAACGGCTTGCACTACAATCCTGCAACAAATACCACTGACATTCTAATTTACCCTACTTTAAGCCTGTTAATTTAATAGGCATTTATGTAAGCTCAGTGGCAATGTAATTGTTAAAATTCATGTTGAACCTTCAACTGTCCATTATTCTGCACAATTCGCCACAAATGACCATTATCAAGCTAAGCGGGCGTAAACGGCAGGAAAGTTAGACCATAATTTGAACAAAAGTAATTTGCTCTTTTGACCCCACCGTAGTACGTAAAATTATTTTCGCAATAATAACCACGTACAACAGGTTCCGTGAAGATCGAAAATCCACATCGACAGCTAGTAGCAGCTGTTTGATGTCACTAGTTGTTGATGTGGACT
This sequence comes from Schistocerca cancellata, assembly GCF_023864275.1. Classification (NCBI taxonomy): domain Eukaryota; kingdom Metazoa; phylum Arthropoda; class Insecta; order Orthoptera; family Acrididae; genus Schistocerca; species Schistocerca cancellata. The sequence continues at coordinate 328,882,721 of NC_064633.1, read as the reverse complement.
TTGCTTCTTCACAGAGACTATTCTACACAGTTATTATTGTGAAAAAAATTTTTGTGCTCTATGGTGGGGTCAAAAGAGCAAAGTACTTTTGTTCAAATTATGGTATAACTTTCCCGCCGTTTATGCCAGCTTAGTTCAAAATGGTCATTTGAGCGAAACTAGTGGCGAACGGTGTAGAATAAAGGACAGCTGAAGGTTCACCATGAATTTTAACAGCTATCAATACGCACTGTTCGATTTAAAAAAGGTATTATTACAATCTCTTGATTGTCTAACAATTACGAGCCACTGACTACCTATCCATTCTGTCAAAACCGCAGATCAATAGCATTTTCCGCCGCGCGGGATTAGCCGAGTGGTCTCAGGCGCTGCAGTCAAGGACTGTGCGGCTGGTCCCGGCGGAGGTTCGAGTCCCCCTCGGGCATGGGTGTGTGTGTTTATCCTTAGGATAATTTAGGTTAAGTAGTGTGTAAGCTTAAGGACTGATGACCTTCGCAATTAAGTCCCATAAGATTTCACACACACAATAGCATTTTCCATTTCCGCAATATTTGCGGTGCAAGTTTAGTGCTTCCAAGGGTATAGTTAGCTAATCAGTGTTAAGTGCGTGACAGATAATTCTCTTTCCTTGTTCCGCGTATTGCAGGTTCTTTAAGTTCTGTTGTGGATGAAGAGTGGGAAAGTTGACTGGTATATGCCTTTGTCCGAAGCGTCGTAAGTAAAGTGCCCCTTTTCTCACCAGTATAACTACATTTAGAGGGAAGTGCCCAAAATCGTACCCTCATTTTGTTTTTAATTTAAAAAAATAGAAAATAGCAAAAAATATGTTTTGAAAACATTTAATATTTACTAAATCGGTCCGTGCATGGCAGTACACAGTACCAATACGAGTATATTCCAAAAAGCCGAGCGCGAAATTACGGTTTTTTAGTGGGTCATATCTCGGGTTCTATTGATCACAGAAATAAGGAGTCAAGTGTTTTGGGTAGCCGTTGACCTAGCAACTATTTGTATACCTATAGGAAGAACGGGCATACTGAAGCTATCACTCAGTACAGGGTCAAAGTTTAAAACATTCATTAGGTGTGGCCTAGGTGGACCTTAGGCGGTTTATAAAAGCATCAATTGTTCATGGGAGGTTCCTGAGAAAATACCGAACAACCATGATTTTTGGGTACGAAAAGTATCAAGTGTGGGTATGGGCACTTCTATAATTTCTATTCATGGCAGATCGTTGAAAATTTTTCCATATGTTCTTAAGACGATATTCTAGGGGAATTTCGAAACTTTATTCAGTATTATTACCGTTACCGAAACCCAGAGATTCAAGCGCGATTGCTTATGGTCATACAATATGCAGGTAATATCTAGTCTGGGGCGCAAGTGTGGTTTTACATGACGTAGTTGAGATGGGTTGGGTTGATTTGGGGGAAGAGACCAAACGGCGAGGTCATCGGTCTCATTGGATTAGGGAACGATGGGAAGGAAATCGACCGTGCCCTTTTAAAGGAACCATCCCGGATGGCCGGACTCGGGACTGAACCGTCGTCCTCCCGAATGCCCGAATGCGAGTCCAGTGTGGTAACCACTGCCCCACCTCGCTCGGTACATGACAGTGATCACAAGGAAAGAGTTCTAGAGCCTCACAAGGGTTGTAAGATCACCGAATTCCTTGCAAATATGTCATGTCCTGTGTCGGGAGGACTACTAGAACCATCTAGGAAACATGCAAGGAATATGTACGATACACCCGATTAAAACAACCAAGCAAATCAGCTGTCGTCGAGCGCTGCCTTCAATATAATCATGAAATGAAATATGTTCAGACCGGCGGCAAGTTTCTGGGACAGCGTAATTAAGGCTTCTGTTGAAATAAAAACCTAATAAACCTTTGGGTACAGCCCTCAATTAATTAAGATTCCACCTGTCATCACATCCACTTTAACAATAGTTCAGTATGACTGTTGTCTAGGCAGCGAAGACACGTAACAGCACGGCTCACTACACTCGAGGAATACATCTTGTCGTCAAAATATTGTGCATGAAAAGGAAATATCAACTGTGCTAACACATGGAAATACACCGTTAACCAATGACGCCGAGAAACTCTGAGAAACTACAAGGTGCTGGACGTGTAGTCTTTACCACAGAATGCAGAGGTAGAAGGCTTGCCCATTCTGTAAGGCAGGATAGCGTGGGATCTGTGACAGGTCTGAACACAGACTACAAGATTGGTGCAAGCACACGTGTTTCAGAAAGCACCATTATTACACATTGTCGAAAATGGGGATCCGCAGGCAGACGATCCCTACGTTTGCCCATGTTGGCCCAATTACGATTGCAGTGGGCACGGGATCACAGATCTTGGACCGTGGATCAATAGAAACGTTTCGCCTGGTCGGATGAATCACGTTTCTTCTTGCACTAGGTCGATTGTCATGACCGAGTATGCCGTAGTTGAGGCGAATGGCAACTCGGAGCATACACAGCGCCACTAACGCAGGGCGATAGGGCATTATTGTGCTGTGGCTGACATTTACCTGAAATATTCTGGAACCTGTGGTAGTAATTGAAGGCACCAGGAGAATTGTGGACTATTCGAACATTATTGTTCGCCACCTGAATCGCCGGCCGGAGTGTCCGAGCGGTTCTAGACACTACAGTCTGGATCCGCGCGACCGCTACGGTCGCAGGTTCGAATCCTGCCTCGGGCATGGGTGTGTGTGATGTCCTTAGGTTAGTTAGGTTTAAATAGTTCTAAGTTCTAGGGGCTGATGACCACTGCAGTTAAGTCCCATAGTGCTCAGAGCCATTTGAACCATTTTTGAACCACCTGAATCCCTTCGCGCTTTGTATCTTTCCCGAAGGCGTAAGAATGTTCCAACTGGGTAACTCTCCTCGTATCAAGGCCAGCACAGTGCTGCATTGATTTGAGGAGCGTGATAGTGAACTCACCAAACCACCGTCCGGTAATTTAAGGGCTTTGTGTGACGTGTGCCTAGACATTATTTAGTACCACATACATTCGATAATATACCAAGGACCTGTCACATCCGTTCCACACAGAATCGCTGCTGTATTTCGTTCCAAAGATGGATCATGACGCTTATTACGCATGTGGTCATAATGTTTTGGCTCTTCTATGTACGTGTACGTTGGATCAGTTTTCAGTTTTGTTATCATCTGTTTTGCTTTCTATTGTCTTGTTGACGAATCAACATTCCACCGGCTTGAGTATGTTTTGCGGGTTCTGGTTAGTACCAAAGTTCGTTGCTTGTCGTAATTTTTAACATAATGTGATGTTAGCACGTCATGCTGTCTTATACGACACTGTGATACCGCTGAACACATAAAATATTGCTTACAAAATCAGACAATTCGACCTAACTGACTCTTCCCCACAGATGACAAAAGACCGTCTCATTGAAAATCCTGTGATATCTACCGTGACAGTTCGATAGAACTATCTCTCTGCGAATAGGAATACAATTTTCGTTTATTCTGTCTTCTTATCTCACTCCCCCCCCCTCCCCCTCCGCGTTGAATGGTAAACGGCAGCGCGTTACAGACTCCATTCGTAAAGTAAGTTAGTTAGTTACATTCTGAATGATTGTTTTAGGGAAATAATGTAAAACTAGCCAGTTAACAGGATATGTAAATATGGTTAGTGATAACATTAATGAACAAATTATTATTTTAGTCCTACTCATGCATGCACACTTAAATATTTTTTTTCTTTTTTTTTTTTACTGCCTAGAAGCTTTTAAGCAGAAATTCGTCAATAGAATAATAGCAGTTATCCAGGAGAAAAGATTTTATATTATATTTAAAATTTGTTTCGCTACGTGTCAGATATTTTATGTTATTGGTCAAATGATCAAAAAATTTTGTGCTTCATATTGAATTCCTTTCGGAACCACTGATAACTTTAACAATGGGTACAAGAGGTAATTTTTTCCTCTAGTGTCGTAGGTTTGGACATCACTGTTCTTCTCAAATTGTGATGGATTATTCACTATGGTTTTTGTTAGCGAATATACATACTGTCGCGCCGAAGTTAAAAGTCCCTTGAAAAGGTAGTAGCTACACGATGTCCGTGGATAAACATCACATATTCTTATTGCTCGGTTTTGTGCAACCAGTACTTCCTTTCAAATGGTTCAAATGGCTCTAAGCACTATGGGACTTAACATCTAACGTCATCAGTCCACTAGATTTAGAACTACTTAAACCTAACTGACTTAAGGATATCACACACATCCATGCTCGAGGCAGGATGCGAACCTCCGACCGAAGCAGCAGCGCGGTTCGAGACTGAAGCGCCTAGAACCGCACGGCTACAACAGCCGGCTACTTCCTTTCTACTTAATGAGGAACCACAGAAAATTATTCAGTGAGTGATTATTGAGTGAAAAGTACTGAAGTATTCTTTAAAAGAGGAACATAGTGACATAAGACGGTGATGACATATTTAGTGTTTACGTTACAGAGACTTGTGTGTGAAATGTTATGGGACTTAACTGCTAAGGTCATCAGTCCCTAAGCTTACACACCACTTAATCTAAATTATCCTAAGGACAAACACACACACCCATGCCCGAGGGAGGACTCGAACCTCCGCGGGACCAGCCACACAGCCCATGACTGCAGCGCCCAGACCGCTCGGCTAATCCCGCACGGCTTACAGAGACACACATCTTCGAATTCTATAATGTTTTTCCCTATACAATTTGGCCACAGAAATATTGACAGTCGCGCGGGGTAGCCAAGCGGTCTAGGGCGCCTTGTCACGGTCAGCGCTGCTGCCCTCGTCGGAGGTTCGAATCCTCCCTCGGACATGTGTGTGTGTGTGTGTGTGTGTGTGTGTGTGTGTGTGTGTGTGGTCCTTAGCGGAAGCTAGTTTAAGTTCGATTAAGTAGTGTGTAAGCTTAGGGACCAGTGACCTCAGCAGTTTGATGCCATAAGACCTTACCACAAGTTTCAAAATTTTCGAAATATTGCTTCTGAGATTTGCGACTCACACTTATGAAGACGAAACCCTGTTTCCTTATCTATCTGTTTTCTGCTGATAGTCCAGTGCTACTCATTTCTTGTAGCGCAGTAATTTCTATACATCGCCATTATACAGTGAGTACAATAGACCTGGTATAATTTCAAAAAATAATAAGTTGGAAACGATTAGAGATACGGAGTCGTGGATTGTTTTAAACTTCTATCAGTTCTCTATCTTTATTTCCTTTGTCCTCTGTCACAGATTTGCCTCGGAGTGAATGAAAATGGCGACAGACCAGGAGACGGCGCAGTGTGCCATCTGGTATGCAGAATCCATATCTATGACAATGGTACTGCGGAATTATCGACGAAAGTATGGGAGAGCAGCTTCTGCAAAAAGAAGCGTAATCATATAGTTTAAGAACTTTAAAGTGACAGGCAGTATCTAAGACCTTCTCCGAAGAGGACATCCCACTGTGTCTTAAGCAAATGTTGACAGAGTGTAAACTCTGTTTCAGTGCAATCCCCTGAAGTCAATTCGTCGTGCATCACGCGAACCACGGGAAGTAAGATCAATTGCCCGTAAACTCTTTCATAAGAGGTTAACTCCTGCGCCCTCCCGATTCGTGTGTACAAAACACCAGTCAATGACTGTACCACACTTCGTGCACGAATCAATGAAGCCATCAGAGCTGTTGAGGCTGCAATGATGATTTGTACATTTGCAGAACTCGAGTATCGCCTTGATTATCTACAAGGGAAGACTGGGGTGAACATTGAAAGTCTGGCATAAAAGAAAAAAGAACTTTGAGAGCTGCTAAACGATTTACAATAAACCACGATGCTCTGGAATTACATTCCGACCCGAGATGCCGGAGTTGGCTGCCATGTGTGCATGAGGTGTGTTTGTTAGTGTGTATGAGTGGTATATGTTTCTCTTTTGCTGATGAAGGCTATGGCCGTAAACTTTAGTGTCTTTTAATTGTACCTGTCTGCAAACGTAACATGTCTTCTTTGTGGTAAGTAGCTGTCTATGTTTTTCTACACTGTTGAGTTTCAAAGACATGATTTTTTGAAATGATTGTGGAACTTTATGGACATCGTGTATTGTCCATCGTTATTCCACTTCATTTGCTTGATCGTTTCATAAGAGATAATTTCTGAGTTCCGTTGCGGAAGTGGTCTATTCTTTTCGATAGCTAGAAAGACAACTATTTTAATTTTCTGAGTAACTACTGAACAGTCTACTCTCACTGGCGATTGTTTCTGTCGTTTACAAAAGGACTAAATTACTACCGCGGACGATTTAATTTCTGCGCAGTGCACTTAACGTGATTGTTATCACATAACTTAACTACTCACGTTTTGCGTCTCTAGCAAATTTCTAGCTTCTATACTTTCTAGCGTAACAGAAAGATTGTTATCGGCCGATGTAATTGAACAGCAGTTTACTTTCTCCCGCAGTCTCTACCAACAGGAAAAGATTCATCTCATACCTTGCTACAGTGAGTATTTATTAGGTAACATTGCTTACGAAGAAAAGCATTGAATATGCAGAGTATTTTGACATATGATATCAATCACAACAGTCCTAATCTGCTAACTTCAGGGCTACGTCCTAGTGGAAGTGGAGAGCTGTTAACCGCTTCCCACTTGAGGATCATGTGCCACATGGATTTCTGTACTATGTGGATGCATCTAAAGGGGGATTGTGGGGAGTAATTTTCGTTTCTTAGTCGTTGACAGTGAGAGTGGAGGTAACGGAGAGGGAGAGGGATCAGAACGACGACGACACTTAAAACCCGGAAGTCTCTAGTATCAGCCAGAATATTTTCCAGATTTTACGAGGTATGTGAACAAAAGTAATGAAACAAATTTTTTATCTACCAAAGTTTTTATTTTTCTCAAACAACAAAATCATTCCCTTCAAAGTAGTTCCCTTCGGCAGCTATACACCGACGGAGTTGTTGTTCCCAGTCTTGGTAGTTGCGCTGACAGACTTTGATTGGTCGGTCACATTCTTTTGAATGCTTTCCAGAGTCTCAAAACGACGTCCTTTTAAGACATTTTTTAACTTCGGGAAAAGAAAAAAACTCGCAAGATTTCAGATCAAATGAATAGGGAGTTAACGGGACAATAGGAACGCCGTTTGAGGTTAAATATTCCGCGACTGAAGTGGCCGCGTGATATGGGGCGCAGTCACAATTCAGCATCCACTTGTCTGCAACGCCCGGTCTCTCTCGATTCACCCTTTTCCCGAGCCTTTCAAGGATATCCATGTAAAACATTTGGTTTATGGTTTGTCCTGGAGGAACAAATTCTGTATGCACGATACCCCTACTGCCGAAAAATCTGATCAGCATTGCTTAGTCGAGATTTTTTCGGTCGAGGAGGTAGCTCTCTGTGCCACTCCTCACTTTGCCGTTCTGTCTCAGGATCGTACTCAAAAATCCACGATTCATCACCTGTGATCACGCGACTGCGCCATTCGTGGTCACTGGCAATCCTCTCAAGAAGGTCAACTTACAAGTTTCTCCGATTGCCCTTGTGCTCACTTTTGAGGTTTCTCGGCACCATTTTGGCACACACAAACCTTTCGCATGTGCAAATCTTCAGTCTAAATTTGACTTACGGTGAAAGTGTTTAACAGATCATCCATAATCCTTATTGTTAGAAGTCGGTCTGATCTCATAAGAGTACGCACGGATTCGACGTTTTCGTCGGTTTTTGAAGTTCTCCCTGAGGGAGATTCATCATGAACATGTCCTCAGCCTTCCAAAAATGATTGGTGCCAGCGAAAAACTCTTTTGCTCTTGATAATGAGTGTTCACCATGGTCTGTTTCAACTTTTCAAAGGTCACACTCAAGGGTTCCTCAAGTTTAATGCAAAACGTTGCTCTAAATACCTCTGTTCCATTTTCGTACAACACAACAAAAACGCACAATAATGACGCTCTCAAAAATCACGTGATGGCTGTACGGAACTGAAACTCGGACTGAGCATAAGGAAGGGATGAACACACCCGTCCACACAAGAAGAACAACACAGCGTTGCCAGATAGCTCACAGTGTTGTCACTGTCATTTTTCTCACACACGTCGTATGATTTCCAGTTGAGTTAATGTTAACTCAGGTACAAAGTTTAAAATACAGACATTATCAGTTTAAAATATCCCACCGGCAAGGCGTTAGGTATCCTCTGCCTCGCTAACCGACGCGTGTGTCCAAGTCAACCGAGTCACGTTCTCTTAGTGCATTAAAAACTATCTAGGCGTTTCGTCTTTAAAGCAAATCAGTGGCCTACAGTCTGATGACCGGTAGCTAAAATGTTACTTGAAAATGAAAATAACAGTATTGTGTATTTCTAAAAGATGATTTTTTTTGTTAATCGGTTTTCGGCTTACAAGGCCATCATCAAACTATCATCGTGAAAGAGGGTATAACGCTCGTGAGCATTGAAAAATATTTTACATGTGGAGAGTGAGGTACGACTACCGAATAAAGTCATCTCTCACAGAGGACTGTTAATGTAATTGAAAATGTTAAATAGATAAACATAAAGGGAACAACCCAGAAAAAATAATATTATCTGGAAGCTCTTCCATCGGTCTTTGTTTATATAAAAACAACGTGGGGTTGTGGATCCGCGTTGATGCAGAGCACTTACGTTTTATTTCTTTTCTTACCCAAGGTATTTTCAGTACAATGTCGCCATAATCAGCAGGTTTTCTTTATTCTGAGACATGGCAAATTAGTATTGTTATAAACATTAACAAAATATCATTACAAGTATAATGTTTGGTTCAAAATATTGCATTTGCGAACAGTTTTATAATACCACAGCATGGTTTCTACGTTTGTTGCCGCTTTTTCAGGCATATTTGCTGTGTTTGGGCTTGACAGGAGTTAGATGTGAGTCGGTATATTCCTCCATTGCTGAAAAAGCAATGGATCTCAATAACATTCACAAAAAACACAGTTCAATAAATGTTACTATCAGACGAAAGAACCTCAGACAAATTCAGCAAAGCAAGAATATATTGACTTACGTGTAACTGCCACCAAACCCAGTACATGGAACAAACAAGCAGAAACTTCCGAACAAGGTACACAGACCTCACGAGAGCTCTGAAGTGTGATAGCACATGTTCCACTTTCGCGGAACACCTAATAAGTAAAAACCACCACCTCACTAATATCGAAACTGATATACACATCCTGAAACACCGCAACGGTAAACTGTAAACTAACAATAGAAGAAACTTGTTAACCACAACAGGCTACAGTGGAAGGGAAAAGCCTAATAAAACCCAATACTTAGCAACAACGCACTTTTTACAGCTTTAAAAGAACTGACACAGAACTGGGAACAACACACACACACACACACACACACACACACACACACAAACAAAGCCACCTCCCTCATCACACAAAGAGACATAAATAAGCAACAGAAGTCGTCTGAACTCCCGCTACAGTTTTCAAAGCCTTCCAGCAACATGCGATACATTCTCGCGACACACGCGAACTGCGAGATGGTGTGACGCTTTTAATTATGATCGAGGCGTAAACGTTATGATTTTTTCTGCATAAAAGGAACTGCACGCCGATCAACGAACGTGAGTACACGACAGATTACGTAACAAGCTAATGCACACCAAAACTGTGTCTACAATGTGTCTCTCTAAGAGCGTGCAAAAATGTAACAGGACATAGAGAATGCTCCACTGAACAACTTGAGATAAGGAACCTGGGGTCGGGGAAGCCAACCTAAGGAGATATGGAAGGGAACTCGTCTGCCGCTTTGTCTAGTATTACTGTTTTCCATCTTATTTATAACTAACATGCGTACAAGTTTACACGTACTGTGCTGTTTGTTTACATGTACATTCTTCCTGCAAGGAAACAAGGAGGACGAGTTTGATTACCAGCAAGTCATGATGCAGGTTTTGTTTACTTTACTTGTTCATAAGGGGGCACCGCTGTATCGTATTTACACTGTCCCTTGACATATCAACGATAGACCCACTCCTTACTCAGTGCTGTTCACAGACCTACAGTACAGTAGGATGGAGCAGTACCGGTACAGTATTTCCAGGTCGCTGGAGTGGAAGTGGAGGTTGTACTCCATGGCCTGCGAGGTACAAACACACCAGGGATATTTGTCAGGGTGCATCAAAATATTGTTCACCGATATTATGCTTGCATTGAGGTTAATGGCCGTCAGTTTCAGCACATTTTGTAAGAAGCAGTACAAATGCTACGTCGATTGTGTAAATGATGTTATTGCAGTTAACTAATGTAAATAAAAGGTACACATTAATATTATTTTATAGCTGTTACGTCCTTAAGCTGGCTTCTCTGACCCTAGGTTCCTAATCTCAAATGGTTCAGTGGAGAAACCTCTATCTCCTGTTAAACTTTTGCACGCACTTACGGAAACACCCTGTATAACATTACAGCAGTTCGCAATAGTATAATGCTGCCGTATACAAGGCGAATCATCTAAAATTTGCACGGCAAATATTGTGGGTATGGAAAGTGCTATTGATGTGCGGTTTTTACAGGATGGATTAGTAGTCAGGGGCTCGTACTGTTAGCCAATCAACAGATTGTAGTAATACTTAGAAAGTGTATTTTTTGTCCAAACATAGACTATTGTAAATGGAACAATATTGAGACTGACAAACTATAAGTAGGATGAATTAGAATGTCAGTGGTGTTTGTTGCAGCATTCTAGTATGTGTCGTTTACTAGATATCATGTTTTGAAAAGTTTCCACATGGACTCTTCTACAATACCCATGGTAGCACACACTAAAGAACAACACAAGCGTATGCAATAGTTATGTGGACTCTGACCAATAACGAGACAACTGACCACCACAGGTTGTGTTAACTATGGCCATCGGTACCGGCAACAAACACCTTCAGTCTGGAATGGAACGACAGCTGCACACATGCTAGCATTTCAGCAGGGGTCTCCAGGAAGGTTGCAGTAAGACGTCGTTGCATAACATCGAATGTTGTTGGTATATCCTTGTAGATAGCGTTTTTCAGCTTTCCCCATAGGAAAAACGTCTAGAGGCGTCAAATCCGGGGAATGGGCCGGCCAAGGAACAGGTTCTCTGGATCCAGTCCAATGATCTGAAAACAATTCGTCAAGACGTATTGTAGTACTTCGTGGACTAAGAGCTGGACAGCCATTATGTTCGTACCACAGGTTCCTCCACGTCTAGCATCCGTGGAAGATGGTCTGATAGGGAGTTGCCACTTTTGCGGAACACCTAATAAATAAAAACCACCACCCCACTAAAATCGAAACTGATATACACATCCTGAAACACCGCAACGGTAAAATATAAACTGACAACACAGCCGCACGTTCAATCCATGGACGCTGACGATCCGCCTGACTAAGCCATCTAGGATTGTCATCAGATCAATAGTGTATGTTTCGACTATTTACTTCGCTATGATTCGTAAATGTGTCTTGTTCACTAAACAAGATACACTATGTGATCAAAAGTATTCGGACACCTGGCTGAAAATGACTTACAAGTTCGTGGCGCCCTCCATCGGTAATGCTGGAATTCTATATGATGTCGGCCCACCCTTAGCCTTGATGACAGCTTCCACTCTCGCAGGCATACGTTCAATCAGGTGCTGGAACGTTTCTTGAGGACTGGCAGCCCATTCTTCACTGAGGAGAGGTATCGATGTCGGTCGGTGGCATGGCCCGAAGTCGGCATTGCAAAACATCCCAAAAGGTATTCTACAGGATTCAGGTCAGAACTCTCTGCAGACCAGTCCTTTACACGGATGTTATTGTCGCTTAACCACTCCGCCACAGGCCATGCATTACGAACAGGTGCTCTATCGTGTTGAAAGATGTAATCGCTATCCCCGCATTTCTCTTCAACTGTGGGATGGAAGTAGGTGCTTAAAACATCAGTGTAGGCCTGTGCTGTGATAGTGCCATGCACGACAACGAGGGCTGCAACCCCCTTCAAGAAAAACACGACCATACCATAACACCACCGCCTCCGAATTTTACTGTTGGCACTATACATGTGGCAGATGACGTACACCGTGCATTCGCCATACCCACGCCCTACCATCGGATCGCCACATTTTGTATCGTGGTTCGTCACTCCACACAAAGTTTTCCACTGTTCAATCGTCCAATATTTACGCTCCTTACACCAAGCGAGGTGTTTGACATTTACCGGTGTGATGTGTGGCTTATGTGCAGCCGCTCGACCATGAAATCCAAGTTTTCTCGCCTCCCGCCTAACTGTCATAGTACTTGCAGTTGTTCCTGATGCAGTTTGGAATTCCTGTGTGATGGTCTTGATAGATGTCTGCCTATTAAACATTACGACCCTCTTCAACTGTCGGCGGTCTCTGTCAATAAACAGACGAGGTCGGCCTGTACGCTTTTGTGCTGTACGTGTCCCTTCACGTTTCAACTTCACTATCACACTCGAAACAGTGGACCTAGGGATGCTTAGGAGTGTGGAAATCTCGCGTACAGACGTATGGCACAAGTGACACCCAATCACCTGGCCACGTTCAAAGTCCGTGAGTTGCGCTGAGGGCCCCATTCTGGTCTCTCACGAAGTATAATGACTACTGAGGTCGCTGATATGAAGTACGTGGCAGTAGGTGGCAGCAAAATGCACCTAATATGAAAAACGTATGATTTTGGGGATGTCCGCATATTTTTGATCACATAGTGTACATGATACATATGGAGTATCCTGTCTTAATGCCCACGTACAGAAGTTAACAAGAGTCTCTCAATTGTTTCTTTGCAGCTCATGATGGAGAGAGATGTGATAAGGACTGAGCCTATGTCGCTGTAGAATGATGAGGACACTTGCCTGACTTATGCCATTTCTTCGTGCGATTGGGCGGGGGGGGGGGGGGGAGGGAGCTAATGTGAGGATCAAGTGCAACAGCAGCAAGAACATTAATTAATTTCTCGCTCTTCTGTCGTCACTTGTTTCCTTCCGTTATGTTGTGTAGATGCTACACTACGACTTTCACGTAACTGGTTCAAGAAGCTGATAAATAATTACCGAGGTGGTTGACATCTATTGGGATGTGTTGCTGAATACACTGTACAAGAAATCACTGCATTCTTCCTACACTCCCCATACACCATGAGCATGTCGGCTTTCTCTGGCATTGGTAATTCCCGTCGTCCAGTCACGACTTACTGCTTGAACAGTCACGCACTAACTGACCAGCAAGTCGCAATGCATTCAAGGAACACGCAAGCGTATTGTAAGCGAATATAACATCGCACCTAACAACACGCTGGTTGAGCGGCACAAAAAAGTATTTTTCGAAATACGAGATATCTTAAACGGCTGGTAATAGAATCCTGCAACAAATACCGTGACAACTAACTTATCCCACATATAAGGCAATGCTCCATTTAAAAAAGTGTATGCTTGCAGAAAAAAGACATTTTCAAAGTATTTTAATAAACTGTAGATTGGCTAACAATATGAGCACTTGACTATCGGCCCATTCTGTGAAAACTGCACATGAATAGCACTTTCCCTTTAGCAATATTTGGGGTGCAAGTTTTCCGTGATTTTTCCCGTGTAAGTTCAGTTAACATATTTATTAATAAACAGCCGCTCATACGATTCCAAATGACATGTTCTATGCCGAATAAACGGCAACAAAACACAGAAATTGCACCGGAAAGCCGTCGGGATTAGCCGAGCGGTCTGAGGCGCAGCAGTCATGGACTGTGTGGCTGGTCCCGGCGGAGGTTCGAGTCTTCCCTCGGGCATGGATGTGTGTGTTTGCAGGTTAAGTACTGTGTAAGCTTAGGGACTGATGACCTTAGCAGTTAAGTCCCATACGATTTCATACACATTTGAACATTTGAACATATACCGGAAAGAACGGCAACAAACATAGAAACTATGCTGTGACTTAAAGTAAATAAGGTATTATAAAACTATTTACGAAATACAATGCGTGCTTGGGTAGCTCAGATGGTAGAGTCCTTGCAAAAGGCAAAGGTCCCGAGTTCGAGTCTCGTTCCGGCACATAGTATTAATCTGCCATGAAGTTTCATATCAGCGCACACTCCGCTGTAGAATAAAACCTCAGTATGGAAACATTACCAAGGCTGTTGCTATGCCATGTCTCCGCAATATCCTTTCTTTCAGAAGTGCTAGTTCTGCAAGGTTAGCAGGAGAGCTTCTGTAAAGTTTGGAAGGTAGGAGACGAGGTACTGGCAGAAGTAAGGCTGTGAGTATGGGCGTCAAAGCTTGGGTAGCTAAGATGGTAGAACATTTGCCCGCGAAAGGCAAAGGTCCCGAGTTCGAGTCTCGGCCCGGCACACAGTTTTAATCTGCCAGGAAGTTTTTTTACGAAATACAATATTTGGAACGAAACAGTACTGCTAATAATGTTTTATTAGTCTAATGTTTAAAACGATGCTAATTTTGCATGTTTTAGAATAAAGGAAAACCCACTGATGTCGATATTGTCGCTGAAACTAGTTTGGGAAAGAAAATAAATAAAAAATTGTTTGCATTAAGGCGGACCCACAATCCCATAAACTAGAAAAACATTAACACTAAAATAGAAAAACTAGTGCCTATTTAACAATTTAAATTAAATTAACAATCCCAATAAAATAAATTAGTAAGTGACAAGAGTACTGAAAAATAGGTTGAGGCGGTTTTACGAAGGGAAACTGATAAAGAAACGGGGTGAATGATAGAATTGACAATGTTATCAAGAGAATACATATGGAATACGTAGACAAAAACGAAGAAAATAAATAAATACAAGAAAAATGAAGGAATAGTATGAAACTCGGTGTAGGACGCAATAGAAAACTGAATATTAAGTGACTAAATTTCACTTAAGTCTCAGTTTTTCAATGCTTCCTATATTAAGTTCCATTCAGTTCTTCGCTTCTTCTAGATGTACTACAGCCATTCTGAGAACGAAGAATTCTATCACAAAATCAATTCTTCCTTGATTGTTCGACCGACAAGTAACAAATATTATTCGTTGTATATCTAAATTATTATTTTCATTGTAACAGTTTTTCCGTTGTGTACATTGGCCAAACACAACCAACTGCTATTTGAAGTTAAGCAGAGACCTCATTGAGTTTCAAAGTATAGTTTGTGTGTGTGGCCTCTTTCGTTTGAAATTCGTTGTATAAAATTTTCTATACAATTAAGACTTCTAATAGACTAGTCGAATTGGCATGACGAAAAATCGCTCTCCTTAGCTACGGAAGGAGAATTCTTGTTCCTTAAATTGAGGACAGAAATGGAATCTGATTACTGTATTGCAATAATAAAATTTTGTGACTGAAGCTATAGCAGTCTTTCGGCGGTAAACAATTGACAGGACAGGTACACAATAAGAACTTACACGGGACATCTTAAAGGTGTTGAAACCTCTGTTTAACAGAAAAACTGGGACTAGTTTCAGTTATTATGTTTTCCAGATGAGAGAATAAAAAGAAGTTCGAAGTAATGTCGCAAAATCAGTGAAATCAGTGGACGACCAAGTTGAGAGAAGAATAAAGAAGATATTGGTGCATTTACGTGAGCCATTATTGTTCAGGCAAAATAAATGTTGAAATGTTGTAGGCGTTTTCAGAGAAGAAGACCTTCATTTAAGAACAGCAACGTCGTTTGCCTTGCATGAGCCAACATCCTAGCGCAGTTTCCGCGGTTTCTCATAGAACTCGTCATGGCTTTCAACGGCCGCGTTGTATTGCTTCTCTTAGCACTGTTTTGTGAACAAGAGGAAGCGAGAGTCGCCTTAACAGTCGTAAATAGAATATGATGATTCGAATACACAACGCGGAGGAAATGGCAACCAAATAGCGTACTTGTGCCGTGCACGAGAATCGACTGTGCAGACCTTGGCGGCTAGGGAAAGTGGTTATGCAAGGCAGATCGTACGACCTTAACATCGTTCCACAAGACACCGACTCATGGAGAAGTAACGCATCAGCGAAGCTGATTCTCAGTCGTTTATCCTTCTCGGAGATGACTCGAGTGGCATCAGCGGTAGAACGAGGCTGCTAATACGGGATGGCAATTATAAAATTGGCATGAAAAGTGTGCTTTGCATTTCGTAACAACATAATTTAAACAGTTAATAGATAAGGAACTGAAAGATCATCAGGAATCAAGACACACACAATTAGATAAAAATTCTGATATTCGTCAATTATACTATTTCTTGAATGAGATTTTCACTCTGCAGCGGAGTGTGCGCTGATATGAAACTTCCTGGCAGATTAAAACTGTGTGCCCGACCGAGACTCGAACTCGGGACCTTTGCCTTTCGCGGGCAAGTGCTCTACCATCTGAGCTACCGAAGCACGACTCATGCCCGGCCTCACAGCTTTACTTCTACCAGTATCTCGTCTCCTACCTTCCAAACTTTACAGAAGCTCTCCTGCGAACCTGCAGAACTAGCACTCCTGAAAGAAAGGATATAGCGGAGACATGGCTATATCCTTTCTTTCAGGAGTGCTAGTTCTGCAGGTTCGCAGGAGAGCTTCTGTAAAGTTTGGAAGGTAGGAGACGAGATACTGGTCGAAGTAAAGCTGTGAGGCCGGGCATGAGTCGTGCTTCGGTAGCTCAGATGGTAGAGCACTTGCCCGCGAAAGGCAAAGGTCTCGAGTTCGAGTCTCGGTCGGGCACACAGTTTTAATCTGCCAGGAAGTTTTTTATACTATTTCTTCTCAGAATTATAAATATCACCCCAGTCATATTTACAAGGGGTATTCGGAAAGTAAGGTCCGATTAGGTGCGAAATGGAAACCACTGTGAAAATCCGATGGAACTTTGCACAGATGTGTTGGGCAGTGTCTAGTTTACCTGTAGATAGCTTCACGTCGCTCTTTTCAGTAAAGAGCGCAAACTGATCACTTAGGAATGCCTAAAACAACTGTGTCTCCTGCCAAATGTGTGGATCTGGTGAGAGATTTCGCCAGAAGTTATGCAGCCCAGGTAACACAAATCTCATTTCTTTCTCCAAAACAAGTTTCAGCTGCATTGTCCAGGGCCAATGAAGACGCTCCTGCAACATTTTCTACATCTACATCTACTACATCTACATCTACTACATCTACATCTACGTGATTACTCTGCTATTCACAATGAAGTGCCTGGCAGAGGGTTCAATGAACCACCTTCAAGCTGTCTCTCTACCGTTCCACTCTCGAACGGCACGCGGGAAAAACGAGCATTTAAATTTTTCTGTGCGAGCCCTGATTTCTCATATTTTATCTTGATGATCATTTCTCCCTATGAAGGTGGGTGCCAGCAGTATGTTTTCGCAATCGGAGGAGAAAACTGGTGATTGAAATTTCATGAAAAGATCACGTCGCAACGAAAAAAGCCTTTGTTTTAATGATTGCCACTCCAATTCACGTATCATGTCTGTGGCGATAATACAAAACGAGCTGCCCTTCTTTGTACTTTTTCGATGTCACCCGTCAGTCCCACCTGATGCGGATCCCACACCGCACAGCAATAATCCAGAATAGGGCGGACAAGTATGGTGTAAGAAGTCTCTTTAGTAGACCTGTTGCACCTTCTAAGTGTTCTGCCAATGAATTGCAGTCTTTGGTTTGCTCTACCCACAATATTATCTATGTGATCATTCCAATTTAGGATATTTGTAATTGTAATCCCTAAATATTTAGCTGAATTCACAGCCTTCAGATTTGTGACTTATCGCGTAAACGAAATTAGATGATTTCTTTTAGTACTCATGCCAATAACTTCACATTTTTGCTTATTCAGGGTAAATTACTACTTTTCGCACCATACAGATCCCATATCTAAATCATTTTGCAAATCGTTTTCATCATCTAATGACTTTACAAGACGGTAAAGGACAGCATCATCTGCAAGCAATCTAAGACGGCTACTCAGATTGTCTACTATGTCTTTAATATACACTCCTGGAAATTGAAATAAGAACACCGTGAATTCATTGTCCCGGGAAGGGGAAACTTTATTGACACATTCCTGGGGTCAGATACATCACATGATCACACTGACAGAACCACAGGCACATAGACACAGGCAACAGAGCATGCACAATGTCGGCACTAGTACAGTGTATATCCACCTTTCGGAGCAATGCAGGCTGCTATTCTCCCATGGAGACGATCGTAGAGATGCTGGATGTAGTCCTGTGGAACGGCTTGCCATGCCATTTCCACCTGGCGCCTCAGTTGGACCAGCGTTTGTGCTGGACGTGCAGACCGCGTGAGATGACGCATCATCCAGTCCCAAACATGCTCAATGGGGGACAGATCCGGAGATCTTGCTGGCCAGGGTAGTTGACTTACACCTTCTAGAGCACGTTGGGTGGCACGGGATACATGCGGGCGTGCATTGTCCTGTTGGAACAGCAAGTTCCCTTGCCGGTCTAGGAATGGTAGAACGATGGGTTCGATGACGGTTTGGATGTACCGTGCACTATTCAGTGTCCCCTCGACGATCACCAGTGGTGTACGGCCAGTGTAGGAGATCGCTCCCCACACCATGAAGCCGGGTGTTGGCCCTGTGTGCCTCGGTCGTATGCAGTCCTGATTGTGACGCTCACCTGCACGGCGCCAAACACGCATACGACCATCATTGGCACCAAGGCAGAAGCGACTCTCATCCTTGAAGACGACACGTCTCCATTCGTCCCTCCATTCACGCCTGTCGCGACACCACTGGAGGCGGGCTGCACGATGTTGGGGCGTGAGCGGAAGACGGCCTAACGGTGTGCGGGACCGTAGCCCAGCTTCATGGAGACGGTTGCGAATGGTCCTCGCCGATACCCCAGGAGCAACAGTGTCCCTAATTTGCTGGGAAGTGGCGGTGCGGTCCCCTACGGCACTGCGTAGGATCCTACGGTCTTGGCGTGCATCCGTGCGTCGCTGCGGTCCGGTCCCAGGTCGACGGGCACGTGCACCTTCCGCCGACCACTGGCGACAACATCGATGTACTGTGGAGACCTCACGCCCCACGTGTTGAGCAATTCGGCGGTACGTCCACCCGGCCTCCCGCATGCCCACTATACGCCCTCGCTCAAAGTCCGTCAACTGCACATACGGTTCACGTCCACGCTGTCGCGGCATGCTACCAGTGTTAAAGACTGCGATGGAGCTCCGTATGCCACGGCAAACTGGCTGACACTGACGGCGGCGGTGCACAAATGCTGCGCAGCTAGCGCCATTCGACGGCCAACACCGCGGTTCCTGGTGTGTCCGCTGTGCCGTGCGTGTGATCATTGCTTGTACAGCCCTCTCGCAGTGTCCGGAGCAAGTATGGTGGGTCTGACACACCGGTGTCAATGTGTTCTATTTCCATTTCCAGGAGTGTAGATCAGGAACAATAGAGGGCCTATAACACTTCCTTGAGGAACACCGGATATTACTCCTGTTTTATTCATGACTTTCCGTCTATTACTAGGAATTGTGACCTTTCGGACACTAATTCATGAATCCAGTCCCACAACTGAGGCGATATCCATAGGCACACAGTTTGGTTAGAATACTCTTGTGAGGAACGGTGTCAAAAGCCTACTGGAAATCTGAAAATATGGAATCAATTTGACATCCCCTGCCGATAGGACTTATTACTTCATGAGTATAAAGAGCTAGTTGTGTGTCGCAAAAACGATATTTTCTGAAACCGTGCTGACTATGTGACAATAAATCGTTTTCTTTGAGATACTTCATAATATTCGAATACAGTGTATGTTCCAAAACCCTACTGCAAATCAACGTTAGTAATATAGGCCGTAATTCAGCGGATTACTCCTACTTCCCTTTTTGGGTATTGGTGTGACTTGAGCAATTTTCCAGGTACGGATCTTTCTGTGAGCGTGTGGTTGTATATAATCGCTAAATATGGAGCTTCGATGGAGAGTGTTTGATCACCCACAATACAGTCCTTAACTGGCTCCCTTCGTTGTTCATCTCTGCTCACACGAACCGCTGGCTACGAAGACAACATTTTGGAACGAACAACGGAAGGCAGACCAGCGTAGAGAATTGGCGGAAAGCACAGGGAGTTGCTTTCTGTGACGAGTGTACTGGAAAGTCTGTACAACGCCACGATAAATGTCAAAGTCGGAGCGGCGACTATTTAGAGTGGCAGCTGGAAGGTGTGGCTAACTGTTGCGAATAAAAAATTTTTGATTTTCACTGTGGTTTTCATTTCGTGACCGATCGGACCTTACTTTCCGAACACCCCGCGTATTTTTGGCGCCCTGTACATCCTCGGTAGTCTGGTGACTTACGTTGATATTTTACACTGTACGCTATGTGATGAGAAGTACACTACTGGCCATTAAAATTGCTACACCACCAAGATGACGTGCTACAGACGTGAAATTTAACCGACAGGAAGAAAGTTTCCAACTGATTTCTCATACACAAAAACAGCAGTTGACCGGCGTTGCCGACGTTGATGTGATGTCTCGTGTAAGGAGCAGAAATGCATACCATCACGTTTCCGACGTTGATAAAGGTCGGATTGTAGCCTATCGCGATTGCGGTTTACGGTATCGCGGCATTGCTGCTCGCGTTGGTCGAGATCCAATGACTGTTAGCAGAATATGGAATCGGTGGGTTCAGGAGGATAATACGGAACGCCGTGCTGGAACCCATCTGCGTCGTACCACTAGCAGTCGAGATGGCAGGCATCTTATCCGCATGGCTGTAACGGATCGTGCAGCCACGTCTCGATCCCTGAGTCAACAGATGGGGACGTTTGCAAGACAACAACCATCTGCACGAACTGTTCGACGACGTTTGCAGCAGCATGGACTATCAGCTCGGACACCATGGCTGCGGTTACCCTTGACGCTGCATCACAGACACGAGCGCCTGCGATGTTGTACTCAACGACGAACCTGGGCGCAAGAATGGCAAAACGTCATTTTTCGGATGAATCCAGGTTCTGTTTACAACATCATGATGGTCGCATCCGTGTTTGGCGACGTCGCGGTGAACGCACATTGGAAGCGTGTATTCGTCATCGCCATAATTGCGTATCACCCGGCGTGACGGTATGGGATGCCATTGGTTACACGTCTCGGTCACCTCTTGTTCGCACTGACGGCACTTTGAACAGTGGACGTTACATTTCAGATGTGTTACGACCCGTGGCACTACCCTTCATTCGATCCCTGCGATACCCAACATTTCAGCAGGGTAATGCACGACCGCATGTTGCACGTCCTGTACGGGCCTTTCTGGATGCAGAAAATGTTCGACTGCTGCCCCGGCCAGCACATTCTCCAGATCTCTCTCCAACTGAAAACGTCTGGTCAATGGTGACCGAGTAACATGCCCGTCACAATAAGCCAGTCACTACTCTTGATGAACTGTGGTATCGTGTTGAAGCTGCATGCACAGCTGTACCTGTACACGCCATCCAAGCTCTGTTTGACTCAATGCCCAGGCGTATCAAGGCCGTTATTACGGTCAGAGGTGGTGGTTCTGGGTACTGATTTCTCAGGATCTATGCACCCAAATAGCGTGAAAATGTAATCACATGTCAGTTCTAGTATAATATACTTGTGCAATGAATACCCGTTTATCATCTGCATTTCTTCTTGGTGTATCAATTTTAATGGCCAGCAGTGTATCAAAGGACATTAATGTGGCGTATGTCTGCACTTCGCCATCATGACTTGAGTTTTGCTGGGGCCCTTTCAATAAGGCGTTTTAATGTCTGTGGAGGGACGGCAGTCCATTCTTCCCCAACAGCCGAAATCAGAGCAGGTAGTAGTGTTTGACGCCGGGGTCTGGAGCGATGTCGACGTTTTAACTCATCCCAAAGGTATTTCTTTGTGTTTAGTCACAATTCTGGGCAGATAAAAGAACCACTCCCTAACCACGAAAAACACTCTCATGCGTTATGAATACCTCCTGCGTACTTCATTGTAGGGACTAAACACAATGGCAGGAAACGTTCTTCAGGCATTCGCCAAACCTAACCCTTCCAGCAGATTGCCACAGGAAATATCGTGAATCATCGCTCCAAATCATTCGTTTCGAGTCATCACTGTCTCACTGGTGTCGCTCTTTACACCACCTCAAGCGTCACTTAACATTGACTACAGAAATGTGTAGCGTATGAGGAGCTGCTCGACCTTCGTACCCCATTCTTTTATACTCCCTATGCACAATCATTATATTAGCTGGACTACTGACAGCAGTTTGGAATTCACGAGAGATTCCTACCATTGATTTCTTGCAATATTTACAGCCACCCTCAGTCCCTGTCCGTCCGTATTAGACGTCTGCCTCATTTTGGCGCACCTATTGTTTTCCCATTACGCTTCCAGTTCACAGGCACATCTTCAGCATTTGACTTGGGTACCTCTAGAAGGAATGAAATGTGCTTTATGGATCTGTTGCACGGGTGAAATCCAATGACTAGTCCACGGTTGAAGCGATTGAGCTCTCTTGAACGACCTATACTGCCAATACTGCTTCTATACTGATAACGCAATACTTCCTACCTTATTTTATACTGCGTGGGGCGGGGCGGGGGGGGGGGCGTTCGCCTCTGGAGATATCTAGTGGTTAATTCCTCATTACATAGTGTTTCCCAGATAATTTTGATTCAATTGTGTACCTTACGACTTCCAATTTTATGTGGTTTGAAAGCGGATTGTCGCTCTGCATATGAAGGAACCTTACACACGAATTAGCTTAAGCAGAGAGAGAGAGAGAGAGATAGAGCTTAAATTCATTAGCTTCTTTGAGAAGATAACTAAACTTTGTTTGTAACTGAGATTGTATGGATGTTAAAAGAAAAGAAAGTTTTTTTATGTTTTGAGCAGTAGACGCTGAAGAACGGACAGTCGTTGTGATTAACATTTATCCCTCAGGTTACGTGTAACTGCTGCTGAATTTGTTTCCAATGGCAGGTGTTGGTATCTGTAGGTGACAGGTTGAGGATCTGAGAAACTGGTTCACTGTGGAAACAGGTATCGACGGCGTCAAGAGACTGGATTCAAGGAAATAGTTGCCTTGGCAGATATGCTTCGTCGGTTGTAGAGCGCGTTTCAAGATTCGTCCAAGGTACACAGCCGTGTCTGGAGTTTAGTGGCCATTACGATGGAATAACGGCAAAGGAAATTAGAGTCGTATATCCAGCCATTCTTCACTACCGCGCACAAGGACGTTAGATAGGTGATCGGAATGATTCGGTGAAGCAATAGTATTTCTGTAAATGTCATAATACGTTTATTCTACATCTACATGGTTACTCTGTAATTCACAATTAAGTGCCTGGCAGAGGGCTCATCGAACCATTTTCATACTACTTCTCTACCATTCCACTCTCGAATGGTGCGTGGGAAAAAAGAACACCGTTCGAGCTCTGAGCTCTGAAATGATGATCATTTCTCCCGATGTAGGTGGGTGTCAACAAAATATTTTCGCATTCGGAAGAGAAAGTTGGTGATTGAAATTTTGTAAATAGATCTCGCCGCAAAGAAAACCGACTTTGTTTCAGTGACTGCCACCCCAACTCGCCTATCATATCAGTGACACTCTCACCCCTATTGCGCGGTAACACGAAACGATCTGCCCTTCTTTGCACTTTTTCGATGTCCTCCGTCAATCCTACCTGGTAAGGATCCCACACCGCGCAGCAAAATTCCAGCAGAGGACGGACAAGTGTAATGTAGGCTGTCTCTTTAGAGAGTTTGTCGCATCTTCTAAGTGTCCAGTCAACAAAGCGCAGTCTTTGTTTCCCCTTCTCCACAATATTATCTATGTGGTCTTTCCAATTTAAGTTGCTCGTAATTGTAATTCCTAGGTATTTGGTTGAACTGACAGCCCTTAGATTTGTGCGATTTATCGTATACCCAAAATTTATCGGATTTCTTTTAGTATCCATGTGGATGACCTCGCACTTTTCTTTGTTCACTGCCAATTGCCACTTTTCGCACCATATAGAAATTCTCTCTAGATCATTTTGTAATTGGAATTGATCGTCTGATGATTTTACTAAATAGTAAATTAGTGTCATCTGCAAACAATCTAAGGGGGCTGCTCAGATTATCACCTAGATCATTTATGTAAATCAGGAACAGCAGAGGGCCTATGACACCACCTTGCGGAACGCCCGATATCACTTCTGTTCTGTTCGATGATTTACCGCCTGTCACTACGAACTGTGACCTCTCTGAGAGGAAATCACGAATCTAGTCACACAACTGAGACGATACTCCATATGCACGCAATTTGATTAATAGTCGCTTGTGAGGAACGGTATCAAAAGCCTTCTGGAAATCTAGGAATATGGAATCAAAATGGTTCAAATGGCTCTGAACACTATGGGACTTAACATCTGTGGTCATCAGTCCCCAAGAACTAAGAACTACTTAAACCTTACCAACCTAAGGACATCACACACATCCATGCCCGAGGCAGGATTCGAACCTGCGACCATAGCAAATATGGAATCGATCTGAGATCCCTTGTCGACAGCACTCATTACTTCATTGGAATAAAGAGCTAGCTGTGTTGCAAAAGAACGATATTTTCTGAATCTGTGTTGGTTATGTATCAATAAGTTATTTTCTTCGAAGTGATTCATAATGTTCCAGTACAGTATATGCTCCAAAATACTAATGCAAATTGAGGTCAGTGATAAGGGGCTGTAATTCAATGGGTTACTCCTATTTCTTTGCCGGTCGTTGTGGCCGAGCGGTTCTAGGCGCTTCAGTCTGGAACTACGTGACCGCTACGGTCGCAGGTTCGAATCCTGCTTCGGGCATGGATGTGTGTGATGTCCTTAGGTTAGTTAGGTTTAAGTAGTTCTAAGTTCTAGGGGGCTGATGATCTCAGATGTTAAGTCCCATAGTGCTCAGAGCCAACTGAACCTATTTCCTTTGTTGAATATTGGTGTGACCTGTGCTACTTTCCAGTCTTTAGGAACAGACCTTTCGTCAAGTGAGCGGTTGTATATGATTGCTCAGAAAGGCGCTATTGTGTCTGCATACTCTGAGAGGAACCTGATTGGTATACCATCTGGTCCGGAAGACTTGCCTTTCTTGAGTATTTGAGTTGTTTCGCAACACCTAAGATATCTACTTTTATGTCACTCATGCTAACAGCTGTTCTGGTTTCGAATGAATAGCATAATGAAGGACGTAGAGCTCTTCAGACGATAAAATAATTATTCCGCACTATAATACGCAGTCCTATGTAACCCGTTCTACAGAACAAAAAAAAATCGCGTATAGTATAGTTAGGAATTTTTTAAATACCCTTCCTGCAGATCTTTTTCCTTTCCATCAGTTATCTGCTGCTCCGTTGGAGATCTTTACAAATATCCACAAGGCGTTTCAAAATCAATATACGTGTTTCAAGGCTCTCAGTATTATTACATTCAACTTGCAATTATAAATAATACATCGAATGAAAAAATAACTCAAACAGTTTCTCTTACATGTGTTCAATATGAGCATCGTTTGTCTCACATCGAGTCGATTGGCAAGTTCTTCCTAAACCTTGATCAGCGTGTCTGGAGTAATTGTTGCAACAAGACTGTGTCTTGCCTGAACGTGGTCGTCATGCAAAACAAGCTCTGTCATTCGACCACTTTTCGGCCTACCCAGCTCTATGTACAACGTCGTTTAACCTGAGAAAACCAGTGAAGCGGCGCACCATCTTGCTGCCAAATAAAGTTCTGCGGTTCAGCTCCTTCCAACTGAAGAAAGAACCACAGTTCCAGCGAACCAAAATAAGAAACCGGAAAGGAAATGCACCGCCGGAATATGGCCCAAAAAGAAGAACATTCAATTTAGGGGAATCTCGGGGCAGCTGTACCATCTCGTGGGTATCTGCTGGCCCCAGGATGCACACATTATGTCTGTTTGCATTTCCGCTTAGGTGACATGTGGACTCATCACTGAAGACGACACGACCGAGTAAATCTTCATCGCCATACAGCAGCATTTCGTTTGCAAAACTAGCACGTAAACCGTAGTCTGTAGGCTTTAGAGCTTTTAACAACTGCAACCGATACGGATGCAGATGTAAGCCCCTGTCTCCTTAAAAATCTCCATAGATGTTACTGGAACTACTTATTCAGGACTGGCCTTCCGAACTGATTTTTTGGGGTTAAGCGCGAAAGTCTCTCATTCGTTCAACTCGTTCTTCAGTCACTCTCAATCATCCCACTGTGTGTGTGTGTCGTGCACTGAACTGGGGACCTAGAAACGACAGAGAGGCTTCGTCCCTGCTGTAGCCCTCAGTGGTTCACAACCCCACAACATGCTAAGTGGTTCACAACCCCACAACATGCTACAGCAGTCCACTCACTCCACCACCGCCCCACACCTAACCCAGGGTTATTGTGCGGTTCGGCCCCCAGTGGGACGACCCCCCCCCCCCCCCCCCCCGCTTCAGGGTACGTCTCATTCCAGACGAGTGTAACCCCAAATGTTTGAGTGGTAGAGTAATTATGGTGTACGTGGAGACAGTGTTTGCACAGCAATCGCCGATATAGTGTAACTGAGGCGGAATAAGGGGAACCAGCCCGCATTCGCCGAGGCAGATGGAAAACCGCCTTAAAAACCATCCATAGACTGGGCGGCACACCGGATCTCGACACTAATCCGCCGGGTGGATTCGTGCAGGGGACCGGCACGCCTTCCCGCTCGGGAAGCAGCGCGTCAGACAGCGCGGCTAGCCGGGCGAGTGGTCATTCCATACTCTTCCCTCTGCGCACAAGTAAACAAACAGAACTGTTTGTTTCTCTTTCATTTGATGTTTTATTTATTGTTATTGTAAACTGAAAGTAACAAATTCAACAAAGCCTTAAAAAAGCCTTATAGCCTATTAATTTTGAAACCTCCTGCACATACAGCCTCTAGTACTTACATACTAATCAGATCCCATTGCTTGACGTAAGGTAACGGCAGCTTCTGAAATCGTTAAATTGTAGATGTTTTGCGAAGGCAGCCTTTCATTAGAGAAGGAACTCAAGCTCGGGCGAGGCAACGATAGGGAAGGAAATCGGCCGTGCCCTTTTCGAAGAAACCATTTAAAAATCGCTTCAAACGATTCAAGGAAAGCGCGGAAAATCTAAAGCAGGAATGCTATCTTGCTCCATCCGAATGCCACGTCATACACCGATAGGCTAAAATTACATGACTACATTTCCGAAATAATGCCTCCGTTGTTTAAAGTAGTCAAATGTCTGTTCCTTTAAAACAGTAAGAGTATTTTTCCGACTGAAAACTGAAAAGGAAGTTCAGAAATTAATTTCCAGCCAACGAAGAGTTTATTAGGGGAAAAGATGGGACACGGGAAGCCTAAAGATGGAAGCCACCCGTGTCCTTTCCGAAGCAACCATGCCGGCGTCTACCATTATCGATTTAAATCAACTGAAATTTGAGGGGCGTGGGGGAGGGCGGGAGGGGGGGGAGGAGGAGGGGCATATGCCAATTTGAACGTCACTCCTCCCGAAGAACCCAGTGTGCTAACCGATAAGTCGCCTCTCTCGGACTGAAAATTGAATTAAAATAAATTGAAGCACTTGGTAAGGATGTAGTCTCTTATACAATAAGTTCCAGTATTATTCGAATTACGAACCTGATTCAGGTTTACCAAGTCTGATGTACCGCAACCAGTGTCTTGAACGTATCATCGGCTGTATGTCAACAAACTGTTCGCTTACGTGTTGCTGAGTTATCTACCATTCCGACTCCCTCCCCAACACACCTGTTATCGAAAATTTTGAGCATGTTGGGACCAATGTGCTTCGAAAATACAGCATCTCCATGAGATATTTATAATGTGATCATTTTACGTATTAGTCAATTTTATGTTGATAAGATACATCGTTTGTGAGCAATGAAATGCAGCGACTGTTCCGTAACTACTGACATTGTGAGGCAATTATACTGTATATACACTGTGTGGTTCGGCTGCCCCTACCGCTGTTTTATGCAACCCACAGTGTTATATCTGGCCTTCAAAAACCACGTAAGAGATTTCCATGTTCTCTCGCTCGCTACGGGCAAACTATTAGTCGTAAAGCAAAAATGAACTGGACCTCTTTTTATAAGAAATTTAATGTAGTAATATTTTGTATCGGGATACATTTTCACTAGAGGGCGCAGTTTTAGAGTTATTCAAGAAAAAGGTACGAAAGTGACCTAGAAAGACACGCCAACCCCTACACTGAGCCTCCACTGGTCAGGATTTCTAGTATGTTGTTCATAGCACTCGTACCACTGTACATAAATTTGCGACTGTACGATTTTTTTCCCCACATTTGACGTTTTTTGGTCTTCACTGATTGGCCTTAAAACGCCACCGGCTTACCCGAGCACTTACAAATTGAACAATTGAAGTTTGTGTAAATTTTACCCAAACATATTGTGAATTTTAACAGCATAAAATAGACAATTACACAGTTATATACGTTAGGTCTTCCGACTACGAAACTAATATGCTTATAAGGGTTACGCTTGGTTCGAATTGTGAACGTAATTAGCTTTAGCGTAATATGTAAAACAGTATTTTTTCTTTCATTACTCTCATGGGCACATTTAAATTAATAACGTTGACGAAGTAGCCGAGTATGCTGGTAGCATAACAACTCAATCAATAGAGACCAAAACAGGTCGAATATCGCGATAGTTACTGTAGTTGGAAATATTTCCACAATGATAGGAGAAAGTGCAACGATCAACATAATAGAAATCCTGACTGCTGAGGGATAAGTGTGGGTGTGATGGGCTGCTTGAAGGTGACTTTTGTACGTTTTTCTTGAATAACTCGAAAACCGAAGCCTCCAGCGAAAACGTAAATCAATCCAAAATTTAGCTACATTAAATCTCCTACGAAAATGTTCTGTTAATTTTTACTGTCGGACCAATAGTTTGCGCGTAGAGAAGGAGAAAATACAAAAATCTCGCGCGTTGTTTTTTAATGCCTTGTATAATATTGCGTGTTGCATAAAACGACAGAACTAGGGGCTGCAGAATACTTCTGTATGTAGTGACTTTTCATCGTTTATGGAAAGCCAAACATTGTGTGAAATGAACTTAGAGATTCCTTTCAGCATACTCTCTATGTCGTTTGATTTTCCATAAAGATCAAAGAGTCACCTTTAGTATGCGTATATTGCGTGACACCATGTGTGTAATTAGCGGGCGGAATTTGTCTTCGAGTCGCACTATGTCCATTGGCTACCGTGAAACTAGAGGCCAGTGGGTCCATGTCGTCAAGAAGGCTACTGCATTCTTCACGTGAGTAAAAAGTAAGACAGCATACAAGATGGCCATGAGATACACAGAAACTTGCTGATATTGGGAACAAGGTGGCTGGAGGCTTGATTTTCAATTTTCGGGCATACGTTTTCATATCCATACGCAACAGCAAATACTCGGCGTACGAAGCCGTCGTCTGGCGATCACAGCGGAAACAGGTTGTTCCAGATGCTGATGATGTCCTGACTGCCATTTGCATCTCATTGACTCCACGCCTCTTTCTGGCTCTCTTCATCGCCCTGCGACACCCGTCACTCAGGATTTGTAAAATCTCTGCCACATTATTGACACAGTTTTCTGCACCTATTATAATTTAGAGTCATTTTCTCATCCACAAATCGCTCTAAATCTGTGAGCTCCTCTCTCGCAGTACGTATCTCGCAACCTAACTGCTGCAACTTTAGAGAAAGATCGGCGGTATCTTTGATGGGATAAGCTCATCGTGATAAAAATAACATGCACTGAGATGACAAAAGTCATGGGATAGCGACATGCACATAGGCAGATGGCGGCAGTAACGCGTACACAAGGGGTATAAGCGCAGTGCATTGGCAGAGCTCTCATTTGTACTCAGGTGTCTCATGTGAAAAGGCTTCCGACGTGATTATCGACGCACGACGAGAATCAACAGACAATGCACGCAGATTGGTAGTTGGAGCTAGACCCATGGGACATTCCGTTTCGGAAATCGTTATGGAATTCAATATGCCTAAATCCAGTGTCAAGAATGTGGCGAGAATCCCAAATTTCAGGCATTACCTCTCACCGTGGACAACGCAGTGGGCGACGGCCTTCACTTAACGACCGAGAGCAGCGGCGTTGGCGTGGAGTCGTCAGTGCTAACAGAGAAGCAACACTGCTTGAAACAACCGCAGAAATCAATGTAAGAAGTAAGACGAACGTATCCGCTGGGACAGTGCGGCAAAATCTGGCGTTAATGCGCTATGGCAGCAGACGACCGACGCGAGTACCTTTGCTAACAGCAGGACATCGACTGCAGGCCTCTCCTGGTCTCGACACCATACCCGTTGGACTCTGGACGACTGGAAAACCGTGGTCTGGTCAGATGAGACCCGATTTCAGCTGGCAAGACCTGATGGTAAAGTTCGAGTGTGGGGCATACCCCACAAAGTCAGGGGACCTAAGTTGTCAACAAGGAACTGTGCAAGGAGGTGGTGGCTCCATAATTGTGTGGTCTGTGTTTACACGGGATGGACTGGATCTTCTGGGCCATGTGAACCTATCATTGACTTAAAATGGTTATGTTCGGCTACTTAAGATTCCATTTGCAGTCAGTCATGGACTTTATGTTCCAAACGACGATGCGCCATGTCACAGGACCAGAACTGTTCGCGACTGATTTGAAAAACTTTCTGGACAATTAGATTAGATTAGTACTTTTCCATAGATCATAAATACGACACTTCGTAATGATGTGGAACATGTCAGGTTAATAAAAAGTGTCTATGCAAGATATTACATTACACAAAATATTACATGACACTTCATATATTTTTTTTTTTTTGTGGGTTTGGGGAAATTACCCACTATCTATATCCAAAAATTAATCTAATGAGTAGAAGGAG
Organism: Schistocerca cancellata; assembly: GCF_023864275.1. Classification (NCBI taxonomy): domain Eukaryota; kingdom Metazoa; phylum Arthropoda; class Insecta; order Orthoptera; family Acrididae; genus Schistocerca; species Schistocerca cancellata. The sequence goes on along the minus strand of NC_064633.1, from coordinate 328,851,808 downwards.
TTGCCATTAAGAAATTCTTTTAATTTCCTTTTAAATGCTATATGGCTATCTGTCAGACTTTTGATGCTATTAGGTTACTGACCAAAGACTTTTGTGGCAGCATAATTTACCCCCTTCTGAGCCAAAGTTAGATTTAACCTTGAGTGGTGAAGATCATTCTTTCTCCTAGTGTTGTAGCCATGTACACTGCTATTACTTTTGAATTCGTTCAGATTGTTAATTGCAAATTTCATAAGTGAATATATATATTGTGAGGCTGCAGTGAAGATTTCTAGCTCTTTAAATAAGTGTCTGCAGGATGATCTTGGATGAGCTCCAGCAATTATTCTGATTACACGCTTTTTTGCAATGAACACTCTTTTACTCAATGATGAGTTACCCCAGAATATGATGCCATACGAAAGCAGAGAATGAAAATAGGCGTGGTAAGCTAATCTACTGAGATGTATATCGCCAAAATTTGCAATGACCTTAATAGCATAAGTAGCTGAACTCAAACGTTTCAGCAGATCCTCAGTGTGTTTTTTCCAGTTAAACCCCTCATCAATGCATAAACCTAGAAATTTTGAATATTCTACCTTAGCTACCGATTTCTGATCGAAGTCTATATTTATTAATGGTGTCATTCCATTTACTGTGTGGAACTGTATATACTGTGTTTTGTCAAAATTTAATGAGAGCCCATTTGCAGAGAACCACTTAATGATTTTCTGAAAAACATCGTTTACAATTTCACTAGTTAATTCTTGTCTGTTGGGTGTGATAGCTATACTTGTATCATCGGCAAAAAGTACCAGCTTTGCATCTCCGTGAATATAGAATGGCAAGTCATTAATGTATATTAAGAACAGCAGAGGACCCAAAACCGAACCTTGCGGCACCCCATTCTTTATTGTTCTCCAGTTTGAGAAATCACCAGTTGTTTGTATATTATGTGAACTGCTTATTTCAACTTTCTGCGCTCTTCCAGTTAGGTATGATTTAAACCATTTGAGCAATGTCCCAGTCATACCACAGTACTTTAGCTTATCTAGAAGTATTCCATGATTTACACAATCAAAAGGCTTTGGCAAATCACAAAAAATCTCAACGGGTGACTTCCGGTTACTCAGAGCATTTAATATTTCATTAGTGAAAGTATATATAGTACTTTCTGTTGAAAACCCTTCTGGAAACCAAACTGACATTTTGTTAAAACTTTATTTTTACAAAGGTGTGAAGCTACTCTACAATTAGAGCTAATGATCTCCTGACATGAATCCCATCAAAAATTTTTGGGACATAATCGAGAGGTCAGCTCGTGGACAAAAGCCTACGCCGGCAACACTTTCGCTGAGGGGCGTTTGAATAGTCCGTGCAGAGTCCGAGATATGGCACCACCGGCGCGTATTGAGGTCATGTTTAGTTAGTAGCATCTTTGGAAAGAACGTACACCAAGTTTCAGCCATATTGGTCTATTTCTTTGTGTTTGACATTCGTGTGAATCAAGGAAGTAGAGTGATTGTCAAACAAATGAGGAAGAAGAATTTCGTGTGGTGATTAAACATTACTTTATGAAAGGCAAAACACCTCAGGAGACTAAAGAGAAGCTTGATAAACCTTGCGGTGGCTCTACACCTTTGATTAGAACAGTTTGTAAGTGATTTCAAAATTTTCGGAGTGGCCGTGTGGGTACAAGTGATGCTGAACGTTCTGGACGCCCTGTGTAGGTTACGACTCCAGAAATGATTGCTAAAATCAATGATATGGTGATGGGTGACAAAAGAGTTAAGGTGCGTGAGACTGAAAGTGCTGTGGGCATCTCGAATGAATGCGTACATAATATTTTGCATAAACATTTGGACATGGGAAAGCTATCCGCAAGATGGGTTCCGCAGTTGCTCACGCTTCACCAAAAACGGAGTCGGGTGAAGTGTTGCAAGGATGGTTTGCAGCTGTTCAGGAAGAATCCGCAGGACTTTAAACGTCGTTTCGTCCTGTGGATAAAACATGGATACATTACTATACTCCTGAGACGAAACAACAATCTAAACAGTGGTTTACCAAGGGAGAATCTGCACCAGAAAAGGCGAAGACCAGTCCTTCGGCCGGAAAGGTTATGGCGACTGTCTTTTGGGATTCGCAAGGAATAATCCTAATCGACCATCTTGAAAAGGGTAAAACTATTACATGTGCATATTATTCATCGTTATTGGACCGCTTGAAAACCGAGCTGCACGAAAAACGCCAGCGATTGGACCGCAAAAAATCCTTTTACATCACGACAATGCACCAGCACACACCTCAGCAGTTGTAGTCGCAGAATTAATGGAAACAGGATTCCAACTTTTTCACATCCCCCTTCCCAATCCTCCCCCCCCCCCCTATTCTCCAGACTTGGCTCCCTCGAACTACTATTTGTTCCCCAATTTCAAGAAATGCCTGGCGGAACAGAGATTTTATTCAAACGAGGAGGTGATTGCAGCAACTAATAGCTATTTTGCAGACTTGGACAATTGCTGTTATTCGGAAGGGATCAAGAAATTAGGATAGCGTTGGATGAAGTGTATAAGTCTAAAAGGAGACTATGTCGAAAAATAAAAAAGGTTTACCCCAAACACGTAAGTAGGTTTTCTTTTTGCACGGACTTTCAAACGCCCCTCGTTTAGAGGCAGCATGGCTCAGTATTTCTGAAGTGGACTTCCAGCGACTTGTTGAGTCCATGGCACGTGAGTTGCTGCACTACGCCGAGCAAAAGAAAGTTCGACAAGATATTAGGAGGTATTCCATGATTTTTGTCACCTCAGTATAAGTGTGTTGCGAGTTTAATAAAAACGATTTCGTTAACGTTAGTCTTTAGTCTGAACCATTTCTGACTGATATTAAGATAGCAAGGATTTTATCTCATTTCTTTTCTCTGAGGGGTTGTTACCTATACTTTGTTGTCGCGTATCCATGTTACACAATGGAAGTCTTCGATATTCTTGTGTCTACTAACGAAAATCTAAAACCTTTCCCTTAACGAAACTCGGGGATGTTCCTCATTTCATCCTAATAACGTATGTTAGTTTGCAAGTGTGGTAGCTCAATAAACAGTTTTAGGTAATGGACTTAGAACGGTCTTCAAATTCGCGTCCGGCAATAGAGATTTACGTTTTCCTCATTTCCCCTCGCCCAATTAAAGCGACAGCGAGATCCACGTCGTGAATCGAACCCCGGGCTGGCTGCATCATAGGCAAGCACGTTACCACTCAGCTAAGCAGGCAGACACACACTCGGAAACAGCCAAACATTTATTTCATCCTTCGCTCTCTAATCAGACGGAAATGTAAATAACATCTAAAACTGCAGAATACACCGTATTATATTTATAAGCAAGTCCCAAAACTTGTTAACAATGCCAAGATGGCAAAGAAAATATTTGCATGTAGCGGGATGCTAATCTACATCCTTCGACTCCATAAATCAAAACATTATCCATTACGCTAGCATATCGTCGTGTAATATCGGTCTCCTGTCTTGATTATCATGGTATCTCTAAAAGGCTTATACCGACGATGCGTTATTAACTGCCATTTAATGATAATGGTGACATGTTTGCGACAAATTTTCAATGTGTCGTTATCTTGAAACGGCAGACTGTAGGTTTTACACTGAAGCGCCAAACTGGTATAGGCGTGCGTAATCAAATACAGAGATATGTAAACAGGCAGGATACGGCTCTGCGGTCGGCAACGCCTATATAAGACAAGTGCCTGACGCAGTTGTTGGATTGGTTACTGCTGCTACAATGGCAGGTTATCAAAATATAAGTGAATTTGAACGTGGTATTATAGTCGGCGCACGAGCGATGGGACTGAGCATCTCCGAGATAGCGATGAAGTGAGGATTTTCCCTTACGACCATTTACGATTGTATCATGAATATTAGGAACCCGGTAAAACATCAAATCACCGACATTGGTGCGGTTGGAAAAAATCCTGCAAGAAAGGGACCAACAACGACTGAATTGAATTGTTCATCGTGCCAGAAATGCAACCCTTTCACAAATTGCCACAGAGTTTAATATTAGGCCATCAACAATTGTTAGCGTGTGAATTGTTCAATGAAATATCATCGATATGGGCTTTCGGAGCTGAAGGCCCACTCGTGTACCATTGATGACTGCACGACACAAAGCTCTATGCCTCGCCTGGGCCCATCAACACAGACATTGAACTGTTGATGACTGGAAATATGTTGCCTGGTCGGACGAGTCTCGTTTCTTATAGTATTGAGCGGATGGACGTGTGAGGCTATGCAGACAACCTCGTGAATCCATGGACCCTGCATGTTAGCAGGGACTGCTCAAGCTGGTGGAGGCTTTATAATGATGCGGGGCGTGTGTAATTGGAGTGATAAGCGACCCCTGATTCGTCTAGATAAGACTGATAGGTGACGCGTACGTAGGCATCCTGTCTGATCAACTGCATCCATTCATGTCCATTGTGCGTTCCGACGGACTTGGGCAATTCCAGCAGGACAATGAGACAGCCCACACGTCCAGAATTGCTACAGAGTGGCTCCAGGAACACTCTTCTGAGTTTAAACACTTCCGCTACTCACCAGACTCCCCAGACATGAACGGTATTGAGCTTATCTGGGATGTCTTGCAACGCCCTGTTCAGAAGAGATCTCTACCCTCTCGCACTCTTTGTGGACAGCCCATCAGGGTTCATGGTGTCAATTCCCACCAGCACTACTTCTGGCATTAGCCGAGCCCATGCTCCGGCACCTCTGTGTGCTCGCCGGGGCCCTACACGATATTAGGCAGGTGCACCAGTTTCTTTGGCTCTTCAGTGTAACAAGCATGTTTCATGCTCCATTTGTTCATTACTGATGATTACAACTCACTCCTGTGAGAGCACTCTTATATGAAAGCATTAACTGTCGATAAATCTTTATGTGTCATTTAGTTACAACAATAATTACAATAAATGGCACCAAGAACTGCGTGTTTTTATAAATCGCCGATAAGCGTGGATTAAGTCTTTTGAGAGGCCCGTATCTAACGCTAACGGAAGTAGTTAACAGTTCCTGCTGTTGTCGATGCAGTCACATTTGCTGAAAGTCTTGTGAAATGACTGTTATCCTAATAACGAACTGACCGGAGTATTAATATTGAACGAAGCCTTTCAAAGTCGCGGATAACTCAGTATTTGATTAGTTCCATGTTAATAATAGATCCCGGACACTTATTGTTTTTAAACTCTTTCGAAGTCTGTAAGATTTCGTCCGCTATTATGAAATCTACACGTGGTTCATGCTCTTTAAAATGTTCGTTTCTTAAATACAATTTTTATTATTTGTTGATCGGCCGTCTCAAGCGACTAATATCTCAAAATCGTCCTTTAACAATTCCGTGCTAATAAATTTTTGTAACGTACTTCACTCCCGTGTACTTAAATATGTCCAGGATTTTTTCCTATTTTGTGAGGTAGAAATAAAATGTTCCCGCACGCTCCTAATTTGTCCTTCTAGTCTGTGTAACTGGACAAATAAGACAGGACGATAAAGTATGCCATCTTCACGACATCGGTTTAACTTCTGTGCACCTCATATAACTGTGCGAAGAGTTTTTGGGGTTACGGTCGTTACGCCGGCTGAAGTAAATTACGCAATGGGCCTTCTTATCGATCTAATCGCGCCATAAGGTCAGCTCCGTTACAGTGGTTCCATTTATCTGCAGCAGTCGGAGTTCCGTACTCCCACGACATTCCGGTGGGTCGCTGAACTCAGCAGCAGCTCCGACCTGTTGTAAACTACACATCTAAACCGTTCATTAGCGTTAAGTGAGTCAAATAAGCACCAACTTGTTTATTAGTCTGGGACAGAAACAGGTGTTGAATACGTGCATTGCTGCTACGGTCGCAGGTTCGAATCCTGCCTCGGGCATGGGTGTGTGTGATGTCCTTAGATTAGTTAGGTTTAAGTAGTTCTAAGTTCTAGGGGACTTATGACCTAAGATGTTGAGTCCCATAGTGCTCAGAGCCAGCCAATACGTGCATTGGAACAAATATTTCACGTCGTTTGTTCCAACGCATGTTTTCAACACCTCAAAATAAAGATCTCCAAAATCCTTTAAAACTTATCCCGTAATAATGTTGTTACGATGTATGTTCACTGTACCTTGTGATAATGTTTCTTTTCCGCTATATGATCCTTGCACCTAATATTTCCAGACGTCATATTTGTTTACAAAATATGACAGTATACAAGTGATATGTTACGACGGTGAAAGGAACCTGTAACCACTGGAGGTACTCTATTTTACTTATTTTATTTTTACCGTTTTATATACATTTTTTTTTGTCGAAAGAAATCCGAAACCATGTTCTGATATCGTGCTTTGTTTCTCCACTAGACAGTGCCATAGGTTCCTCCGAAAAATCGTAACACAACACACACACACACACACACACACACACACACAGCCGGCCGGAGTGGCCGAGCGGTTAAAGGCGCTACAGTCTGGAACCGCACGACCGCTACGGTCGCAGGTTCGAATCCTGCCTCGGGCATGGATGTGTGTGATGTCCTTAGGTTAGTTAGGTTTACGTAGTTCTAAGTTCTAGTGGACTTATGACCACAGCAGTTGAGTCCCATAGTGCTCAGAGCCATTTGAGCCAACACACACACACACACACACACACACACACACACACATACATACACAGCCACGTTATATTAACAAATGTATATCACCTGATGATCGAGGTTAAAACCTTTGAAACGCGTCGTGGAGATGAATAAACAGTGACTGGTAACAGTAAACTTGTTTCAATAACAGTCATGGTAAAGGCTAACAGAAAATATTCCCATCTAAAGCTACCCTGGTTGTTATACAAGGTGACTGGAGTGAAGCCATAGTTACAATAATAATCGTATGGCTCAATGGTCTGTGCAGGTCTTTCTATTGGACGCACTTCGGTTACTTTTGTGTGCCTAATCTACTGCAGTAATACAAACGGGGAAAGGGGACCTACAGCTTAACATGGAATCCTAATCAAGTGTGATTTCTGCTGACTATTGCGTCGTTGAGATGTGAAGCCTGTGTTACAACGCAGACAGAAAAAGCCGTAGTCCGACCGAGTTCGGTCGCGCGACCGCTATGGTCGCATTTTCGAATCCTGCCTCGGGCATGGATGTGTGTGATGTCCTTAGGTTAGTTAGGTTTAAGTAGTTCTAGGTTCTAGGGGACTGATGACCTCAGGTGTTAAGTCCCATAGTGCTCAGAGCCATTTGAACCTGAATACTGTTTTCATTTATTTCTTTATTTATCTTTTGTTCGTTGAATCTGGTCTGAGCGAACATCACTTGACACTCGTTGAAGTTGGTCGTTGAGTCCTCTACTCAGTTTTTTTTAACTATTGTTACAGAAGGAAGCTCCATCAGACCACCATGACTGACAGCTGGAGTTGTAAAAATGTTTAATAAAGGAAACACAACTAATTGTAGAATTGCCGAAATACCGGCCTTCTTAAGGCGAGGTTCAGAATCCAAGCCAAAACATTAACGAAAGTATTGGTATAGTAATTATGCTATTATTAAACGAACAACTACACTTTTTGAAAGAAGACCATGAACAGATTATATTCTGTGTAACAGAATATATGGAACACACAAAAAATTCATCAAAATAACATAAAAAAGGGAAATTAAGGAATGGAAAGGAGTCCCAGTCAATCTGCTAAATTGTGTTAAACACCTCTACCATTAAATATGTACATTGAATCGGAGTTAATCGACCAAAAATAGCAAGATAATACTTTTAAACCATGGTGCCACACAAAAATGTCCTTCATCATCTGCTCAACATTCGTCATTGGAAAATACACTTGGTTATGAAATACAGAAAGGCGTTATCACATATGAATTTATATTTTACTTACGAACAAATAATCATAAAAGTCAGATGATGATTCACGGAATTCAGTGCTCAGCTGCATTTAATAACAATAACGTATGTTGTTGGAACAGCTGTGCATAGACCTAAGATACAACCATTTATCGGAAAACGTTTACAAGAGCAAATCTCTTAAGAGAAAACAAATATGGTCAACAGCTTAATATTTTTCAAAACCGTGATTATAGTTTGTGTTTGGACGATTCCAAAATTTAGTCGTTATGAAGTTATTTGGCACAACTGCAAGAAACGTAGATGGCAAAGACATTGTTTAGTAGGTGGCAGTTTTATACAACCATAGTTATTTGTACAGTCCTGTATGGAGCAGTGTGTTGGATCACGACAGAAAAAAACGAGAAATTCAGGTACAAATGGTTCAAATGGCTCTGAGCACTATGGGACTTAACATCTGAGGTCATCAGTCCCCTAGAACTTAGAACTATTTAAACCTAACTAACCTAAGGACATCACACACATCCATGCCCGAGGCAGGATTCGAACCTGCGACCGTAGCGGTCGCGCGGTTCCAGATTGAAGCGCCTAGAACCGCTCGGCCACCCCGGCCGGTGACAAATTCAGGAAGCAGGAATGATTTTCTGTGTTCGATTTTATGGTACAAAAAAGTTGATTGCATCCGAAATGAAGATACAAGACTCTGGTTACGACTGAAGAACATTGTGAGACATCCGATGAAATTATTGAATTAAGTAGAAAGAAAGGCCAGTATTACTTATAAAAAATAAACTATAATTACCAATGCATAGGGAAAAGTAGCAGAAGAACACAGTAGAAAGGTGGAAAGACCAAATTTGACATACTTGAAGACGGCGTAGTCTTGGGTAAGATTAATTCCTGTTGTCGTTGATGACCTCCGTTCTCGCGAATGCAAGTCGTTAGTGCTAACCGCTGCTCTGTAAAGTAATACTTAAGTGTAGGTTTCTTTGTGAGAGTTAGCGAGTTTCATTCGTAATCTGTGTGTGTTCTTCCGTTAGAGATGCAGATATCTACTCAGCAGACCAAAAGGTTCAAATGGCTCTGAGCACTATGGGACTTAACATCTATGGTCATCAGTCCCCTAGAACTTAGAACTACTTAAACCTAACTAACCTAAGGACAGCACACAACACCCAGCCATCACGAGGCAGAGAAAATCCCTGACCCAGGCGGGAATCGAACCCGGGAACCCGGGCGTGGGAAGCGAGAACACTACCGCACGACCACGAGATGCGGGCAGACCAAAAGGAATTATAATTTAAGTTACAGGGTTTTTTAAACTAGGTAGGAATTAAGAGAGTGGAAGTTAGTTATCGTTTTATTTTCATGCCGCTAAACAGCTACTGTTGTACGCTATTGAAAGAAAGACTTTGCCGTCTGACCGTGAGCGATGGAGATACAGAGAAGAAATTCGGGGAGTTTAATTTTGGGGTATCGGCGACGTTATAAAAATGTATAGTACTGTTTGATTTAGAGGTATAAGAATTATAAGAATGATATAAAATTTATGATTTTTTTGAGGTTGTAAGGAGAGTGGAGTTTTTTGTATTATATTGGAGACTGTCACACACTATACGTTACTGAAAAGCCACATCTGTTTATTTACCAGATTGCAGCCAGCTCTTTTGAAAAATTTCGTTTACATACAAATGAATGATTTTGGCTTGATGAGAAAGTAGATGTACTTACTTCAAATCGGATTACCGCATTGCTTAATTCGACCTTTCTTTCCAGATAGCAGCGTAATTTGTCGTTATTTTTCAGGTAGGTAAAGAAATTTCAAACTTCATCGGTTGTACTGGAAATTCAACCTATGTAGTGGCAGTATTGGTTCAATATTCATAAACAGGAATAGTAAAGAATGTGTTAGGTGAGTTCTTTCTGTCGAAAAAGGACATCCGTTTGCTTTTTCATATATTTGTGGTAATTGTTGCCTCTCAGTGTGTGACGCTGGAGCTGCAATCATATTTAATGTGAAAACATTTTATGAAATCGTGGAAAGCATATTGCTTCTCCTTGAGCTTCCACCTATATAATACAAGAAAAAAGGGATATTTATCATGAAATACTCAACAGAAAACATTTGCGTCACTACTCATTACACGTTGAAATTTATTATTTCTACTAGTAAAATAGTTTTATTTCGGATGCAGGTCTATTGGCCATCGGTATCCCGTCAACTGAATTTCAGTTGAGTTTATTTCCAACAGTATCTCGTTCACTTCACGGACGAAGTTCCATTCGCGCCGTTACCATTCTACGGATACTACTGACGTAGTACCTTTTCAGCTCCACTTCGTTGGGTTTGAAAGACAGAGTAGTAACTATAGGAATTATAGGGGAAGCCATAATTGCAAATGTAGTAGGGAGTAGGACAGGAAAACAGATCATCATCCGCTGCTCAACGAAATGGTGAAACAGGAAAGTTGAAGAGAAAAAAGTGCTACCACAGCTGACTATATTATCTCACTGGTTTATTGGGATTAACGGTATAAAATTACTGTACGTCTGTGTACAAGTCAGCGATACCATGACTCGATAGTTAGACTCAGGTATTTTCACAATTGACAGGCTTAATGTTAGTTGCGAGTGATTGTTTTGCTTTCATAGTGTCGGGCTGGTAGTTAAACTGAGTTAGACTTTCCCGGCTACAAGACTAAACAGAGACGCAGTTCAGTGGTTTGACTGTCTCATTAAGACAAACTGTGCGGTAGAGCGTGATGAGTTATTGATGATGCTGCAGCCGTCGGGTGGGGAGCTCGCTGGCTCTTTCTGACAGCACGCTGCTGTTCCCTGGCACTTGGTTTCTTCCTGTGCCTTCACTTTCATGGCAGTATCTTTGCTGCTAAGCTCCCAAAGTCAGACCTAACGCACACTCGTCGCAGCCATCCACACTGGTTGGCAGAACATAGTCATACGCAAGGATCTTACCAAAAGCATCAGTAGAAGAGCACACGGCAAACCGTGGCAGCAATTGAATATGGCTGTGATCCAGACTGTTAATGACAAAAAACTAATGACATCAATTTTTCTTGCTTACGATATTTTTTGCAACGGGACAAAACTTCTAATTCGACCAAATATGATTCTCGTTAATCCAACCTGTCGTCAGTGGTCAAGCTCTTGTATCGACACATCGCTTAGTTTTGAGGGTTAGATACTAGAATAAGCTTTTGTTGCATATGGCACTACACTGCACTTCACAGCATGGATGTACGGAGACAATTTACAGCCGAAAATACTTTAAAATAAAACGAAACAGCTGTGGTTGAATTAAAGACTCACTGCAAATACAGAATATGTCACAACCAAGGTGTCATATTGTTACTGCGAATGTTTTGTGATAGGCCTAAAAGTAATTGTTATTGACGTTCACAGCAACGTGTAACCGCCCACTTTTCTTTCACAGTACCACGATAGCTTTCTGTTGTTACACCCCCATCAACAGGGTGACTGAAATAATTGCAGTCTTTTCTAGGCTACATGTAGCATCATCTACTGGTTGTGGCAGGCTGAAATAATATTTGTGTACGATGCACTGCCGCTGCCGAAAATTGAACCATGTTATATCCTGAATGGTCAGAAACAGTTTGAAACACTTATAAAAGTATAGTAGAGGTGGATTGTCATGATGATGATATTTGGTTTGTGAGGATCTCAACTGCACGGTCGTCAGCACCCGTTCAAAGTCCCAGTTTTTACACAGCCCAATTTTTTCACAGTCCAATGTAGCAACTGTCACGAATGATGATGATGGTGATGAAATGATGAGGACAACATAAACACCAGTCCCCAGGCTGAGAATCGAACCCGGGACCCAATGGTGCAGGTTGGGTTGTGCTGAAGAATAACTGTTCAGAAAAAAATCGATGCGTTGTGAGTTAATAAACATTGAAGTTAGCCAATCAGGCCGCAGCGCGTGCGAATTCAAGAGACCCGCCAGAGACGGTATTGTCCAAACCAACAAGAATGCGGTACAAAAACTGGACATAGGACAGTAGTAGGGATCGCACTCCAGCCAAAAGTGAGCAGCCTCGCCCGCACTGTCATCTATGCTATGAGAACGACTGACAGTAATTGTATCCGGCGGGCTGCTTGAATTTGCGCGTGAAACGCCTTGATTGGATAACTTCAATGCTAACTGATTGGGAAATGGCGCTGGGTATCGAATCTTTGTCTTAACAATAATTTCTCAACGCAACCTACCCTGAAAGACCCTTACAAGATTTTCAGACTGGTACTGCCCACCATGGAGAAAAAAAAATCCACACGTTTGAGGACGTTGCTCCAGCTTATATGCAACCCCACAGCGACTCCGAAGCGGGTGTGTAAGCACCGACTTGCATGCAACGGGCTACTATGGCCTTATAACGAAAATCTTTGGTCATCCTTTACGAGTGATTTTGAAAAGTAGTGACAAACTGCCCGAAAAAATTGTAAGCAGAAAAAATATGACGTACAGAGCGAAATATTAAACAATGAACACATAACTGGAAAGAGCAGGGTTCGAAACACTCCCTAGCCGTTAGTCGTTACGTTACCTGTAGTTTTTCTAAATCTTTTAACATTTATACCTGATTAGTTCCTTCCTTGTCCATCCTTGCAATCCGACTGTACTGTATTAGTCGTCGACGGGCTCTTAAAACTCAATGTTTCTGCCTTCTACTGCTTCCGAGCTAGGCGCTTCACTGGCTGGAATGCTGGACCCGGGTAGCCATCCTAAAGTAGGTTTTCCATGTTTTCCGGTATTCATTTCAGGCCATTTCTGTAGATAATTCAGTAATCAAACTTCGAATACTTCCCTCTTATATTCTCCAGCTGCGCAAGCGTCCAATCTCTATCTCAGCATTGACGGGACGTCAGAGTTGTTTTCTGGCATTGCGCTACCTTTAACCTAACCCACATGATGATGAAAATATAGAGCTTCGAAGACAATAGAACTTCAGAACGGAAGTCAGTCATCACAGATATTTGAATATTTCAAGAAATTATTCGTTAAATCTGCGACAGCAGAATTTAGGATAACAGATTAATCTGTAGCTTAGAGGTCCAAGTTTGTTCCATATTTATTTAACACACCTTTCGTTAGAACTAAGTATAGCTGCAAGACAAATTCAGAAAAGCTGTTTTACCTAACAGACAAAGCTCTGATGAAAATTGTGGTGTATGTAGGTGTTCTAAGAGGAATAGTCAAAATTCAGGCATTGGAGGTGTAGTAAACATGGGCTCTAAAATACATAACTTAATGGCTGTGAGCACTGCATCTTCGATACTGTGAATCAAATCTGTTCTACAGCAAGCAACTTGGTTTCCATATTCTTTGAGGGTGTAGTATGGACCAAAAAAAGAAAAAAAGTATCCAGTAAATACTGGGCTCCAAAGAGATGCCTTAAGAGCTATGAGGGCTTGTTCGTCTTCGCTACTCAGAAAACACAAGTCGTCTTCTGAACAAGTGACAGTCCATGTCTATAGGACGACTATTATCTCCTCCAGAAATATGGAGAGCAAACAGCATGGAGTAGGAGAGATTTGTTTCAGAGCATCGAAAATGAAGTAGTGGTCATAGTTCTTTAAGAACGCGTTCTAAAGCCCATTGTTATTAAACTTCTCTGCTTCGAATAGTCGTCTCTGTGTTATACCTGAGTAATGACCTGTCCTCTTGGGACATCATGTATATCGTACAACTACTGCCAAAAGTTTCCAGAGGGTTGGGGAGACAGCATTAATAATTTTTACCCTATGCACCTTCCACCACACAACGTTCGGTGGCTTATTTTTTGTTTACTTTAGATCTGCAGTCCATATTACTAAATGGCTAATCCGCTTCATCGTACCTAACGCCAGTTGCAGGTTGCCTATCTAAGGTTTCCAGAGGCAACAGAAAATTCATTTTTCAATATTTCATATAATTACGCACCGAATTTTAAAAATTTTAATTGCGCACTGAGACTTGTAATCCCATGTTAAAGGTTTAACGCAGTAAAACAAGTTTTACGGTTATCGACTGTGATATGTCTTTAGGTAACGTAACTCAAGGCGCGCTAATTACCCAATATATATTCACCCAGTATTTGAGAATGAGAGCACTTAGGGACTTTCAACAAACTTTACACGTAATTTCCAACCTCTCAGAAACTTTTTATCGCTGACTCCCTCTACAAAATAATGAAAGGAGTAAAGTATGTGCCTCATTTCATTTTCGCTACTTATGCAGTAAACCTTCAGTATCAGGCAGAGGTTATAATTTATTAGAGCTATCTCTTCTCGCGACACATTTTCAGACAGTATCCACATGTATCACTAAATGATCCTGCAAAATTATATCATTGAACGACATATGATTCAGGAGGTACGGCGTCATAAACATTGAAAAGTGCGGAAAACTAACTTTTGCTTAGAATGGAGTGCAAATTACTCAGACGGTACCCATCCGTTGTTCGATAATGAGAGCACATACCGGCTTCCAACAAACTTGAAACATAATTTCAAACCTTTTCTAAACCTCTTCTAGCTTACATGTTTAACTTCAAATACTTAACGCATTATTTCATTTGTAAAGTAATGGAACATTTGAAGCTGTTTTGTACATGGGAGTTCAATTCTTTACAGAATCAGGGGGTGGGGTTTAGTGGTATTTCAGAAACGACATCACAGTCCGTCTGGACAGTCACTTCAGTCATGTATTTCACGATCATGATTTTCGTGTGTGTACTGTACCCAAGCCGCATGCCCTCGGGAAAAATTACGGCCATAGTTTCCCCTTGCTTTCAGCCGTTCGCAGTACCAGCACAGCAAGGCCGTTTTGGTTAGTGTTAAAAGGCCAGATCAGTCAATCATCCAGACTGTTGCCCCTGCAACTACTGAAAAGGCTGCTGCCCATCTTCACGAACCACGCGTTTGTCTGGCCTCTTCAACAGATACCCCTCCGTTGTGGTTGCACCTACGGTACGGCTATCTGTATCGCTGAGGTACGCATGGAGAGCTGCATCAAACCAGTCTCAGGACTGAAGACTACAACAACAACTATTTCCAAGTGTTAACTGGATATGAAGCGTTTCGATACATATCCTTTAGTATTAAGAAGTCGTCGTGTGGAAGCATTTTCATAAGATTTGCTCAATCTGTAACCCCTAAGAAAAACCGAAGTCGCCCGCCTCGGTAGCTGCAAGGGCAGCACGACATATTGCTAACCGAATGGGCCCGAGTTCGATAACAGGCCAGATCAGAGACTTTTCTCCGTTCGGCGACTGTCTGTCTCTTGTTCTTACATGTGTACCGTCATTACTGACACCAAAGTCGCCTCAAACACACTGTCGTAACGTCTTTCTTTCCACTGCGGAGATGGCTGCATTCGCACGAACCAAAGTTACTAAAAATAAAAAATAAAAAAAACAAAAAAATAATAAAGTGACA